>NC_142370.1:35677812-36031562 GCF_059441005.1 Hippichthys cyanospilos | reverse complement strand
ACAGGAGGCACTGTGAGGAAAGATCCTCACTTGGATAAAAAAACGTTTGCGCACTTCCGCAAAACGCCATTTGGACAGCGGAACTTGAAGAGGAAGGACAGGAGTGAGATAGTACAACGGAGCAACAAGAGGATTCGTCGGGGGACAACGGATGAGAAGAGAACCAGGAAAAACGACAAGGGATTCATCATCACAAGAATAAAAGATGGATCAACAAATTCGTCGTGGGACAATTGATAAGAAGAGGAGCAGGTAAGTGAGCACATCACACAGCATGTTCAACAATCAGATAAGAAGAGAAATTCAAGCCAAAAACTGGGAGCAACAGGAGGAAGTGCACTTCTCCAATGGGCCACAAGAGGGCACTGTGGGGAAAGATCCCCACTCCTATAAAAGCGTCTGCGCACGTCCGCAAGGAGCCATTTGGACGACGGAGCTCGAAGAGGAAGGACGTGAGGAGCCACAACACAGTAAGAAAAGACAACTTTGCAACAATACATGGACACAAGCCAGGAACTGATCACCCCTGGCTGGGTCGCCCAAGGGAGGGTGTCTGGAGATTAAAGACCCGAAACACCCGATGAACTTGGGTTCTCCACTGACGATGTGTCCTAAAATTACCTCGTCGACGGACGAGGGCCAAAGCTAATGTGGCTAACTGCAAGTTAGCTGAATACATTAAGCTAAATCTGGATTTGAAACTTTGACCTTGAGCTTTGACGTGGACTTCGCGGATGGAACCTGCGACGTCATGACGGGTGACTGACCCGTCGGGAAAGGCAAGGGCCAATGCTAATGTGGCTAACCGGATGTCAACCGGTTGCATTAGCTCGGCTCTTTCCTAAAACATCAGGCCAAGAAAAAGATACAAGAACGTCAAGGGACTTCGCGGACGGTAGCGGCGACGCAATGGCGGGCAGCCGATCCGTCGGGAGAATCAGGGGCCAAAGCTAATGTGGCTAACCAGGTGGTAGCCACATACATTACATCGGCCCATTCTCGGAACATATTCACACACGAGTCCCAGAGGCCAAAGCAGCTGCGGGAGGTCAAGGACCCGCACGTGGGCACTGGAGACGAGATGTCCAGGTTCACACCATGAGGCACGGTGACAAAGGGGGTTCCCGTAAGTTTGCCCCGACGTGGCGAGTGCACCACGGGATGGCGGTCTTTACCGGCTCCCGGCCTATAACCATAAACCTAACCCTAACCCTAACCCTAACCCTAGGAAACAGTGGCAGGACCGTGCACTTACCTCACTCCGACGGAGTCTTCCGTTGGGGATGGGGTCTTTTCCCCTTACCTAACCCTAACCCTAACCCTACGACGTGGCGGACGGGATCGTCGGTCGCCCGAGTCCGACACCACCCCCCCAGCAAGACCAAGAAAACGTCCTCGGAGGAGGGAGGACAGCCACCGCCGAGGTGAGTGGGAGCGCGGGGCGTACTCGCCGCAGCGCGGCGAGCACCGGGCTTCCCGGAGGGCTGCGGGGACCTCCGGGAGGCCACGCCCGGGGCCTCGGGAGAGGCTCGAGCGGCGTGAGCCACGCGAGCGGCGCGGGCGGCGGGATCGCCGCCCACGTACGCCCCCCTCTCCACCACCACCACCACCACCGCCGCCGGAGGAGACGGGGACGGGCGGCTCCGCCACCGCCGCCACCGTCACCGGCTCGGCGTGGCCGCACGGCGCAGCGGCAGGGGGCACGTCGGGGCGGCGCTGCGACGGAACGCCGACCCGGCCACCAGCGCCCTGCAGGCCGGGTTCGCTGGGGGGCGTTCCCACCACCGCTAGCGGCGCCGTCCTCGGCGACCCCCCCGTCGTCGGCGGGAGATGCGCCCGGGGGGGCGCGTGTCAGCACGTGCACGCAGACAAGCGGCCGGAAAGCAGTTGAGCAACAGGCACACAGCACGCGCAACACACAGGGGGATGGAGCCGGCCCCACCCCCCATGCGGGCGCAGACAAGGGCCATTTACCGCCTAGTCCGGATGGCCCATCATTCGGCTCGCGTGCTCTCCTCGGGGGAGCTGCCGAACAATATCCAAAAGGCCGAGGCCGGCCTCCGGGAATCCGTGAGGCCGGCTGGGCTCACCCAGACGACGGAGGACCGTCTCAAGGAGCACGCGAGCGCATGGGCCAGCAGCGTGAGAGACACCTTGGCACGGCACTACCATGATGGAATGGAACGTGCCAGGGGCGAGGTCGTTGATTTGCTGGACGAGGACTGGCCGGTTGCCCTAAACATCGCTCGTCGGTGGGCGAGGCGCCGGCTGGGCCCCGTCCTGTCCGACACCACGCTTGCGGATGTGAAATCGTTCCTCCGTGAGACGGCGTCGCACAAATTGGCCCTGACGGCGGGGGTAGGTGCACGCGAGACGGCGATGGACTGGCTGCCGGTACCAGCGCCTGCATTGCAGGCGACGGCAGGCGCCGGACAAGCCCCCGCCGGACCTGCCACCGCCGATGCCGCCGCTGCTGGGAATGTTGCCGAAACTGCCACCACCACTGCCGCCGCCGCTGCTGCTGCTGCATCGACCCCTCAGGCCCCCCCGGTGGACGCACAACCAACCCACCGTATGGAGAGAGGTAATCAACCGGCTCCGTCTCGGGCGGGAAATACGATTGGGGCACAATTTTCAGAGGCCCAGCCGGTGGACCACTCGACGCCCCACGGGGCCCCCCAGACACAATGGTGGCGGGGGGCCCAGGGGGGCGTTGTACAAGGCCGGACGCCCGTCCAGGGCCACCGGCCAGACGTGCTGAGCCCGGACCCGCTTCCACAGAGGGTTAAGAGGCTCCCGTCAGGGAGACGGCAACCGGTCCGCCCCCCCTCCCCTGACGTGAGGGCAGGCCCCTCCACCCAAATGCCGTGTGTGGATGACTTATCTCCCGGCATCGGCCTCATTGACCTCGACTGGGACATCGACTCAGCCGAGGAGAACAACCTGCTGGCGCCCTTTCCTGTCTCACCCCCGGCTCACGATGAGGAGGTGGCCGGCCCCTCAGGGGTGGGAGGGCATGTTCGCCGTCCAGCAGGTAACCAATCTCCGCCTCGAATGCCGGCGAATGAATCTCCCGAAGGTGCGGGAGAACGGGGCGAAACGAGTTGGGCCAGTCGATTAAGGGCAAATAAGACCCCCCGACCGGCCCACTCATGCTCCGCCCGAACTCGCCAGAGCACATTAACAAACACAAAATTGACAAGAACGCAACCCGCGACTTATCAAAAACCACCGGCCCCGGGGCTTTCCCGTGTTATAGCACATAGGCCCTGCTTCAGGAAACAGGCAAATTGGGGCCTGTTTGTGAGATCATCTCGGGTGATCTTGGGTGACTCAAATTTAGCGAGACTCCCTGATTTTCCCTTTCAAGATCTCCAAATCGATAGTTATCCGGGAGCCACACTTCGACATCTAAAATCGATCCTTGACAAGGATCAACAGTCGGATGCGGTGACCCAGGTCATTCTATCAGCGGGCATTAACAATAGAGCACAATCAGCTCATAACACGGCGGTTAAGCAATTGCAGCAAGCTAAATTGGCCGCAACACGCCGTTTCCCGAAAGCGCAAATCTGGGTTGCGGAAATCAACTTCTCCCAGAATTTATCGCAAAAAGAACGGGACAATTTGGCAGTCCTCAACCAATATATCACCAAAGGCTCTTACATTCCGGCTCTTCCGTGCGAGCGTTTTAAAGTGGGCCAGGATGGCATACACTGGACGCCCGGAACAGCTCACAGGATGCTCATGCACTGGTGGAATTTTCTGACTGAACAGGCTATTGCGCGAAGAGAAGGTGAAGGACCCCACGTGGAGCGTACAGGTACTGACTTGACTCATCCTGTAACGTTACTACAAAAGGGCCCGCATGAAATCAATTTTAACCGCGATGAAGGAATTATGATCCTGACCGATAAAATTGATTTATCACCCACGCAACGCCAAATTTTGAAAAGAGGACTATCCTTTGTCCCCGTTCGGGACGTGGATCATATGCTTAAACAACAGCTGATGCTAGATTTACAAGCATATCACAGGCGTCTTAGCCTCGCAGCAATCTTTCAGAACCGTGGACAGCGACGGCCGGTCCCATTCACGGCCCCGTCAGAATGGAACCCGACTGAAACGATGCTGCCGGTGGCAATCAAAGAAGTCATTAAGGCCGACTGGAAGGCCTTCCAGGAAATCAATTGGAGTAAAAAAGACAATCCCAATTTGACAAAATCTGAACAGACCGCGTTGACTGACTTGATAAAGGATAAACGAATAGTCATCAAACCGGCGGACAAGGGGGCAGTAGTAGTTGTCATGGACCGAGAACGTTATGTACGTGAGGCACTTAGACAACTGAATGACTCAAAATATTACCGCAAATTGCAGGCACCGATCTTTTGGGAAACAATCCCCATGATCGAGAAAATTTTGGCAGAGATGAAACGGGCAAACTTCATCACGGCTAAGCAACTGAAATTTCTCAGAGGAAGTTCAGACCCGCGACCGAGAATTTTTTATCTCCTCCCAAAAATACATAAGACCCCTGACAAATGGAGCTTCCCGTATGTGATGCCAGCTGGACGCCCCATTGTCTCAGATTGTGATAGTGAAACGTATAGAACCGCTAATTTTGTGGAATTCCACTTGAATCCATTATCAAACAAGCATCCCAGTTACCTGAAGGATACATACGATTTCCTCGGTAAAATGCGTAATCTACAAATTCCGCGGGATGCATTCTTGTTCACGATGGATGTGGAAAGTCTATACACAAATATCGACACTCCAACAGGATTAATAGCGGTAAGAGAATGGATGAACCGTTCTCCCGATAACCGACGACCAGATGATGCTCTGCTCCGCTTATTGGAAATCAATCTTACGAGAAATGATTTCGTTTTTGATTCCCAATATTATTTGCAGACATGTGGCACGGCGATGGGCAAAGCTTTTGCACCCTCCTATGCCAACATCTTCATGGCTTGGTGGGAGGAGCGGGCACTGTCCTCAGCACCACAATGTCCTTTGCATTACTATCGCTTTTTAGATGACATCTGGGGCGTCTGGCCATACTCGGAAGATGATTTCGGAAAATTTGTGACACATTTGAATGCACAAAATGAGTCGATCTCGGTTAAGGCTAACATTAGCAGGACCCAGGTTGACTTCTTGGATGTCACAACCTTTAAGGGCCCAGATTTCGCTGAGACTCTAATATTGGATTTTAAGGTGCATTTTAAGGAGACGGATATACATGCATTGTTATGGCGAACAAGCTTGCATCCACGTCATACCTTTACTGGCATCATTAAATCCCAATTATTACGATTCGCGCGAATCTGTAGCCGACGGGAGGATTTCCGGGAGGCCACTTCTACTTTGTTTACAGTCTTACGACGTCGGGGATACAGTAGGAGTGAGCTGCGCAAAGCCCGACGTTCCTTCCGGGAGCCTGGACCACAAGAACGCCGCGGAGAGGGTGAATGCACCCCGCTGGTGGTGACATTTTCAAGACAGAGCGTCAGACTAGCGGTCAATTGTAAAGTAAACTTTAAGGGTTATTTGAGAACCCAGAGGGGTTTAGAAAACCGACCGGTAATTGCTGCTTTTCGAAAGAACCCCAACTTGGGTGATCTTTTGGTCAGCGGCACTTTGCCGAACTTAACGGATCCGGAGGAGCAACGGGCAAGTCCCTTCTCCCGCCCCCTCATATTTTTACGTCATGGACGCACGAGACGCATAATAAAAATCCCACCAGTACGCGAGCCTACCCGTCCAAATTGTGTATACTTACTGCATTGCGCCCTCTGTGGGATGATGTATGTAGGTGACACAAGCGGAACAGTGCAACAGGAGATAGACAAACTCCGTGATCACGTGACAAGCGAATCCAAGTTGGCGACCTCACGGGTGGTGCATCATTATAAATTACACAACATGAGCCACCTTGAATGTAGGTCACTACAAATGGGCCCACTGTGGAACCAAACCGAACGCGAACGCGTGGCCATGGAGTGGCAAATTCGGTTGGGCACACAGTACCCATTTGGCTTGAACGCGTGATGGAAGCAGACAACGTGCGAGCACCCCCCCACCAACAGGGGATCAGACAGATTTATGATGAGGATAAAAGGCCATTCGTTAGAATAGGCTATCCACTGAACTGCTCTGACTGGACAACCAATGCGTGGGAGAATTGACTCGCCAACATTGAACCTTAACAGTGAAATGACGTTGTCTGATGTTGCACTCATGGAACCTGCAAGACAAAAAACGGGGTTAAATTAATTGACGGCAAATGCTGCTAGATATGCATAGAGGCCAAAGCAGAGAGAAAAAAACAGGAATAATAGAGACATGGATTGTTCGGCTTTCAGGAGATGGGTGGCAACCAGTGCGGCGAGTGCACAACGGAGCGGACCCCCCCGGGAGGGTCTCCTTCTTCTGGAGGCCCAACCGGACCGCTACCGGATCTTTATACTAACCTAACCCTAACCCTAACCACATTCCAACACCATCGCGTCCGCGCGGGATAGCGGTGAGTAAACTGCGCGGCAGGCGAGCAGCACGCCACACGCGCAGGGGAATGGAGCCGGCCACACCCCCGATGCGAGCGCAGACGCGAGCCATTTACCGCCTTATCCGGATGGCCCACCACTCGTCTCGCGTGCTGCCCTCGGGTGAGCTGCCGGCCAATATCCGGAAAGCCGAGGCCGGCCTACGGGAATCCGTCAGGCCGGCTGGGCTCACCCAAGCCACTGAAGAACGGCTGAAGGAGCATGCGAGTGTGTGGGCCAGCAGCGTTCGGGACACTCTGGCACGTCATTACCATGACGGAATGGAGCGTGCCAGGGTGGAAGTCGTCGGCTTGATGGACGAAGACTGGCCAGTCGCCCTGAACATCGCCCGCCGGTGGGCAAGGCGCCGGCTAGGTCCCGTCCTCGCCGACGCCACGCTGACGGAAATAAAATCTTTCCTCCGTGAGACGGCGGCAAATCAACTGGCTCCAGAGGCGGGGGTAAGTGGGCGCGACACGGACATGGACTGGCTGCCGGCTCCAGCGCCTGCATTACAGGCACCGGCACACGCCCCACAGCCCCCCACCGGAACTGCGCTCGCCACTTCCGCCGTGGCGACTGCCGCCTGCCCCGCCACAACAACGGCGACCGCCACAACCAGCACCGCTGGGACCGCGCGGACTGCGGCCCCCCCGTCAGACGACCACCCCGAACCCCGACCGGAGCAAGGTAACTTACCGAATCCGATTCGCGCGGGCAATGGTACGGGGACACATTTCCCATCAGCTCGGCCAGTGGACCACTCCACGCCCCACGGTGTCCCCCCGACACAATGGTGGCGGGGGGACCAGGAGGGCGTGGTGAGAGGCCGGGCTCCCGTCCAGGGCCACTCGCCAGACGTGCTCAGCCCGGACCCACTTCCACAGAGGGTTAAAAGGCTGCCGTCGGGGGCACGGCGATCGGCCCGTCCTCCGTCCCCCGATGCGATTGCGGGCCCCTCCACCCAACGACCGTGGATTGATGATTTATCACCCGGTTTTGGCCGTATCGACCTCGACTGGGGAGAAGGCTCAGACGAGGACGACAACCTGTTGGCCCCCTTCCCCCCATCCCCCCCGACCTACGACGAGGAGGTGGCCGGCCCCTCGGGGATGGGAGCGAATTATCGGCAGACAACAGGTAATGAACTTCCAAATCAAGCGCCGGCGCATGAACCTTCTGATAATACAGGAGAACAGGGCGAAATGAGTTGGGCCAGCCGTTTGAGGGCAAAAAAGACCCCCCGGCCGGCCCACTCATGTTTTGTCCCAACCCGCCTGAGCGCGCTAACAGCAACAAAATTGACAAGAACGCAACCTGCGACTTATCAAAGACCGCCAGCCCTGGGGCTTTCCCGTGTTACAGCACATAGGCCTTGCTTTAGAAAACAAGCAAATTGGTTTTTGCTTGTGAAGTCATCCCGGGTGATCTTGGGAGACTCGAATTTGGAGAGGCTCCCAGATTTTCCCTTCCAAGACTTCCAAATAGATAGCTACCCGGGCGCCACATTCCGACACCTTAAAGCGATCCTGGACAAGGATCAGCAGTCGAGTGGAGTCACACAGGTCATACTATCGGCGGGCATAAATAATAGAATGCAATCGGCTCATAACACGGCGATCAAACAATTACAACAAGCCAAACTGGTGGCGGCACGTCGCTTCCCGAATGCGCGAATCTGGGTTGCAGAAATTAATTTCTCACAGAATTTATCGCAAAAAGAACGGGACAATCTGGCAGTTCTCAATCAGTACATCACCAAAGGCTCTCACGTTCCGGCTCTTCCGCTTGAGCGTTTTAAAGTGGGCCAAGACGGCATACACTGGACGCCCGGAACGGCTCACAGGATGCTTATGCACTGGTGGAATTTTCTGATTGAACAAACAAACTTGCGAGGTGCTGGTGAAGGACCCCGCACGGCACGTACAGGTACTGATTTAATTCAACCTGTAACGTCACAACCAAGGGGCCCGAAATCAATCAATTTTAATCGCGATGAAGGAATCATGATCCTGACCGACAAAATTGATTTAACACCATCGCAACGTCAAGTTTTAAGAAGAGGACTGTCATTTGTACCGGTCAGGGATATAGATCATTCATTAAAACTACAAATGATGCTTGATTTACAAACCTATCATCGGCGCCTTAGCCTAACAACAATATTTCAGAACCGTGGACAGCGGCAGGCGGCCCCATTCACGGCTCCATCAGAATGGAATCCGACTGACACAATGCTACCGGCGGCAGTTAAGGCAACTATCAAAGCCGACTGGAAGGCCTTTAAGGAGATCAATTGGAGTAAAAAGGATAAACAGAATTTGACGAAATCCGAACAAACCGCGCTAACTACTTTAATCCAAGATAAACGCATAATTATTAAGCCGGCAGATAAAGGGGCTGTGGTAGTTGTCATGGACCGAGAACGTTATATACGCGAGGCACTTAGACAACTAAATGATCCGAAATATTACCATAAATTGGACGCCCCGATCTTCTGGGAAACGATCCCGATGATCTGGGAGATTTTGGAGGAGATGAAACGGGCGGACTTCATCACGGCAAAACAACTGAAATTTCTCAGGGGAAGTTCGGACCCACGACCTAGAATCTTTTATCTCCTCCCAAAAATCCATAAGAGCCCGGACAAATGGAGTTTTCCATACGTAATGCCGGCAGGACGCCCCATTGTCTCGGACTGTGATAGCGAGACATACAGGTCGGCTAATTTTGTGGAATTTCACCTCAACCCATTGTCTAACAAGCATCCCAGTTACCTGAAGGACACATATGATTTCCTCGGTAAAATGCGTGATTTACAAATCCCGGGAGATGCATTTTTGTTTACAATGGATGTGGAAAGTTTGTACACAAATATTGACACGCCGACAGGCTTAAGAGCGGTAAAAGAGTGGATGAGGCGCTACCCTAATAGCAGACGACCGGATCAGGCTCTGCTACGCTTATTGGAAATCAATCTCACGAGAAACGAATTCGTATTTGACTCCCAATACTATTTGCAGATACTCGGCACTGCTATGGGCAAAGCCTTTGCACCCTCTTATGCCAACATTTTCATGGCATGGTGGGAAGAGCGGGCACTGTCCTCAGCACCACAACGACCACTACATTATTACCGCTTTTTGGATGATATTTGGGGCATCTGGTCATTCTCGGAGGAGGATTTCGGAAAATTCGTCACACATTTTGAATGCTCAAAGTGAATCCATCTCGGTTAAGGCTAACATTAGCAAAACCCAGGTCGACTTCCTGGACGTCACGACCTTTAAAGGCCCGAATTTCGCCGACACATTGACATTGGATTTTAAGGTGCATTTTAAGGAGATGGATACACATGCATTATTGTGGAGAACAAGCTTGCATCCTCGTCATACTTTTGCCGGCATCATTAAATCCCAATTGTTAAGATTTGCGCGGATTTGTAGCCGCCGGGAGGATTTCCGGGAGGCAACCTCTACTTTGTTTACAGTTCTTCGACGACGAGGATGCAGTAGAAGTGAGCTACGCAAAGCCCGAAGGTCCTTCCGAGAACCCGGTCCACAGGAGCGGCGCGAAGAGGGTGAATGCACCCCGCTGGTGGTGACATTTTCTAGGCAAAGCGTCAGATTAGCAGTCCACTGCAAACTAAATTTTAAGGGTTATTTGAAGACCCAGAGGGGATTTGAACGCCGACCGGTAATTGCCGCGTACCGAAAGAACCCCAATTTGGGGGATCTTCTGGTCCGCGGTTCCTTGCCGGATCTGACGAACACAGAGGAGCAACGGGTATCTCCACGCTCCCGCCCCCTTATCTTCTTACGGCATGGACGAACGAGACGCATAATAAAAATCCCACCAGTGCGCGAGCCCTCCCGTCCAAATTGCATTTACTTGCTACATTGCGCCCTCTGCGGGATTATGTATGTAGGTGAAACCGAGGGAACTATGCAACAGGAAGTCGACAGACTTCGGTGTCACGTAGTGGACAAATCGGGCATTACAGCCTCACGGGTGGTACATCATTATAAATTGCACAAGATGAGCCACCTCGAATGCAGGCCAATTCAAATGGGCCCGTTATGGAACCAAACCGAACGCAAACGCGTGGCCGTGGAATGGCAAATTCGGCTGGGTACACAGTACCCATTTGGTTTAAACACGTGACCAAAGTGTAGAATGAGCGCACCCCCCACCAATAGTGGATTGAACAGTTTATGATGAGGATGAATGACCACTCTTAGGAATGGCCTTTCCACTGAACTGTTCTAACTGGACAACCAAGATGGTGGGACATATTTACTCATAAACACAATACATCAATAATTGAAAATCGTCGTTCAACGCTGTGCTCATTATTCCCCCAAGAGAATCCTGCAAGACAAAAAACAGGGTTAAATTCGGTGTCGGTCAAACTTAACCTGACATGCAGAGAAGTGAAGGGGAAATAATAAGAGCGTTGGAGACACGGATCGATCGGCTTCCGGGAAATGGGCGGCCCCCAGTGTGGAGAGTGCACAACGGAGCGGAGTTCCCCGGGGGGGCTCCCCCACTTTTTGGTGGAGCTCCTCCGGACCGCTACCGGAACTTTATACTAACCCTAACCCTAACCCTAACCCAAACCCTTGACTTGGACTTGGAGGAGAAATTTTCAACAAATCCAAAAGGAAAACAAGGCCTTAGAAAACTTTAATGTTATTCAAGCATATAGGAGAAGCAAAAACCTTGGGGATATGTTAGTACACACGAAAATGACTAATACACAGAATACAAAAAACAATACAAAAGCAACATTGGCAGTACACATATGTATAAAAAAATATATTACTAATAGATGGTCAGGACAGGGAACCCCTATATGGGATACTATAATAGCGGATTCTAGGAATTTAGTTTATGCAATTTTATGTGAGAAATGTGGAAAATTATACGTGGGAGAAACTAGCAATACCCTCCTGGCAAGATTGAAACAACATCTCTATTATATAAAAAAAGGCAATAAAAATACTACATTATATACACACTTTAGGGAACATAATATTAACTCCTTTAAAATTATGGGACTTCAAAACAATAACAATTGGGTTAAGGAACAAAGACAAAGGGCGGAGAGAACATGGATAAAAAAACTGGGGACGATTGAGCCTAAAGGCCTTAATAATAAATATTGATATAATAGGTATATATATTTGGATACATATGTTGGTATGTACATATATGTACATATGTGTATGGTATGGGTGTATAGGCGTATGTATATATATAGATATAAATACATATATATACATATAAATACATATATATATATATATATATATATATATATATTTTTTTTTTTTTTTTGTCTTCAACTAAGTTAAGGTAATATGATTAACACTAACAAGGTTCTACATAACGAATTTCCCCATTCTTATGCGGATATAAATTTACTGATGTATTATCTCCCATTTCATGTCCTCGACAAATATGCATTGTGTGTCTTGGAAAATTTTTTTTTTTTTTGTCAATGCATGTATTTTTAGGTTTCTATATGAATTTTATTGAATTAAGCACTTAACAGGTTGTATTTAGCATGACTATTTCAGCATGTCTCGTTTGAATGAACATTTTATTAGCACTTATTTTTAACTTAGCACTTATATTGCACTTTTAATAAGAGGATTCTATGGAATTGGAGAGTACCAGGTACTAGATTTGGATATTTATTTTTCCTTATTAAATTATGAAAAATAAACATGGGACTAACATAGGGCCTTCAGTGCACTATTATTTACCAATATAAATATATATGAAGATTATTATAGGCATATATGTACATATATATATATATATATATATATATATATATATATATATATATATATATATATATATAACATGTTTTTTTTTTTGTTTTTTTTTCTTCTCTCTCCTCCCCAAAGTCCATAAAACTTTCCATAACTTTGATTGAATCCTTATCTTACACCCCTATAAAAAAAAAAATTTTCTTCCATTATTGAACACCTTATTAGATTTCATAATATATCTAGCATTAATTTAACACCATTTTTTTACTATCTTATATAATATATACGTATGAAAGAGGCTTTTCTTCACCCCTGGGAAACAAAACAATCCCAGGGGGGTAGCCTAACCATTATTTGGAGGCATCAAAACAGACAAAAGCTCTTATATAATCATATGGGTATAAATAGAAATACAAGTTCATATAGATGTGTGTATGCGTATGTATATGTATTTACATATAAATTTTTATATTACTATTACTAATAATAATTTTAAGGTATGTATTTATGTATATATATATATATATATATATATATATATATATATATATATATATATATATATATTGATATATATATAGATATAATTTTTTTTTTTTTTTTTAGGGTATTTTGAGAGGACAAAATATGGAGGGGGAATTATTAGATGTTAGACTTGTGCCCGTGCTTGCCTTTGCAAAAATTATTATATGGGGCAACTATATTAAAATCAAATGAAAGATTTAGTAATAACCCAAATTTCTGATATTCAAAAAGAAATAAAAACAAAAAATTTTTTGCAAGGTGTTTGTACCTTTATCTAACCCTAACCTTAACCCTAAATTGGGAATATCAAGGAAGATGAAAATTTTAAGGGACGACCGCAATGACAAAATTCCTTAACGGATACCCAAAATCAGGGAAAGACAACGTGCGGAGATGATGAGAAATGGAGGAGGAGAAAACAGCAATCGTCTGCAAAAGAAGGATGACGACGCACACACGAGGCAACTGATGAAAGAGATGAAACAGCCACCGGAGGAACCAACATTGTCTGAAGGTCCCAAGACCGGATCTCGGATAAAATGGTGAAATCTAAAAGAAGACGGAGCCAAACAGACTCCGGGCACTCCCGTTTATTACGAAGAATGGGAGGAACCCCACTGTCGGAGGACGACACCAAAGGCCGGACACAGGGCGACCCCCTGGCTTCAGGTGGGTTGTTATGGTGATTGGCGTGAAATTCCTATGATCCCCCGGAAGCGGAGAGTGCATATCGGGATTCGGGGAGACCCGAATCTGACAATGGCGTCCAGAGGAACGAGACATACGAGAGAGCTACAGGAGGAGGAAGAGAGAGACTGGAGGGGGCGACGTGGCGGGCGACGCAGGCGGGAACGTCAGTCGCCCGATTATGACACTACCCCCCCAGCACGACCACGAAAGCGTCCTCGCAAAAGAGAGGACAGCCGCCGCCGAGGTGAGTGGGAGCGCGGGGCGTACTCGCCGCAGCGCGGCGAGCACCGGGCTTCCCGGAGGAGTGCTGGGACCTCCGGGAGGCCGCGCCCGGGCCCTCGGGAGAGGCTCGAGTGGCGCGAGCCGCTTGAGTGGCGCGAGCGGCGCGGGCGGCGGAACCGCCGCCCACGTAGGCCCCCCACCCCACCACCACCACCGCCGCCACCGCCGGCCCGCCGCCGGAGGAGACGCGGACGGGCGGCTCCGCCACCGCCGCCACCATCGCCGGCCCGGCGCGGCCGCCAGACGCCGCGGCGGGGGGAACGCCAGGGCGGCGCTGCGGCGGAACATCGGCCCGGCCGCTGACGGCCAACGGGCCGAGTTCACTGGGGGACATTCCCACCACCCCCAGCGGCGCCGTCCTCGGCGACCCCCCCGTCGTCGGCGGAGGAGTCCGCCGACGATATGCGCCCGGGGGGCACACGTCAGCACGCGCGCGCAGACAAGCGGCAGAAAGGTACTCAAGCAACAAACGTACAGCACGCGCAGCACGCAGGGGATGTAGCCAGCCCCACCCCCCATGCGGGCGCAGACAAGGGCCATATACCGCCTAGTCCGGATGGCCCATCACTCGGCTCGCGTGCTCTCTTCGGGTGAGCTGCCGGCTAACATTCAAAAGGCCGAGGCCAGCCTCCGGGAGTCCGTGAGGCCGGCTGGGCTCACCCAGACAACGGAGGATCGTCTCAGGGAGCACGCGAGCGCATGGGCCAGCAGCGTGAGAGACACCCTGGCACGACACTACCATGACGGAATGGAGCGTGCCAGGGGTGAAGTCGTTGATTTACTGGACGAGGACTGGCCGGTGGGCCTAAACATCGCACGCCGGTGGGCGAGGCGCCGGCTGGGCCCCGTCCTATCCAACACCACGCTTGCGGAAGTAAAATCGTTCCTCCGTGAGACGGCGTCGGACAAACTGGCCCTGACGGCGGGGGTAGGTGTACGCGAGACGGCGATGGACTGGCTGCCGGTACCAGCGCCTGCATTACAGGCGACGGCAGACGCCCGACAAGCCCCCGCCGGACCTGCCACCGCCGATGCCGCCGCTGCTGGAAACGCTGCCACGACCACCGCTGCCGCTGCCGCTGCGCCGACCCCTCAGGCCCCCCCAGTGGACGCACAGCCAACCCCCCGGATGGAGGAAGGTAATCAACCGGCTCCGTCTCGAGTGGCAAACACGATCGGGGCACATTTTTCAGAGGCCTAGCCTGTGGACCACTCAACGCCCCGCGGGGCCCCCCCGACACAATGGTGGCGGGGGGACCAGGGGGGCGTTGTACAAGGTCGGACGCCCGTCCAGGGCCACAGGCCAGACGCGCTGAGCCCGGACCCGCTTCCACAGAGGGTTAAAAGGCTCCCGTCAGGGAGACGGCAACTGGTCCACCCCCCCTCCCCTGATGCGATTGCGGGCCCTTCCACCCAAATGCCGTGCGTGGATGATTTATCTCCCGGCATTGGCCTCATCGACCTCGACTGGGACATCGACTCAGCCGAGGAGAACAACCTGCTGGCGCCCCTCCCCACCTCACCCCCGGCTCACGACGAGGAGGTGGCCGGCCCCTCGGGGGTGGGAGGGCACGTTCACCGTCCAGCAGGTAACCAATCTCCGCCTCGAACGCCGGCGAATGAATCTCCCGGAGGTGTAGGAGAACGGGATGAAACGAGCTGGGCCAGCCGGTTAAGGGCAAATAAGACCCCCCGACCGGCCCACTCATGCTCCGCCCGAACTCGCCAGAGCGCACCAACAAACACAAAATTGACAAGAATGCAACCCGCGACTTATCAAAAACCACCGGCCCCGGGGCTTTCCCGTGTTATAGCACACAGGCCCTGCTTCAGGAAACAGGCAAATTGGGGCCTGTTCGTGAGATCATCTCGGGTGATCCTGGGTGACTCAAATTTGGCGAGACTCCCCGATTTTCCCTTCCAAGATCTCCAAATTGATAGCTATCCGGGCGCCACACTTCGACACTTAAAATCGATCCTTGATAAATATCAGCAATCGAATGCGGTGACCCAGGTCATTCTATCAGCGGGCATTAACAATAGAGCACAATCAGCTCATAACACGGCGGTTAAGCAATTACAGCAAGCTAAATTGGCCGCAACACGCCGATTCCCGAATGCGCAAATCTGGGTTGCGGAAATTAATTTCTCCCAGAATTTATCGCAAAAAGAACGGGACAATTTGGCAGTCCTCAATCAATATATCACCAAAGGCTCTTACATTCCGGCTCTTCCGTGTGAGCGTTTCAAAGTGGGCAGGATGGCATACACTGGACGCCCGGAACGGCTCATAGGATGCTTATGCACTGGTGGAATTTTCTGACTGAGCAGGCGGATGCGCGAAGAGAAGGTGAAAGACCCCACGTGGAGCGTGCAGGTATTGACTCGACTCATCCTGTAACGTTACAACAAAAGGGACCACATGCAATCAATTTTAATCGCGGTGAGGGAATTATGATCCTGACCGATAAAATTGATCTCTCACCCACGCAACGCCGAGTATCGAAAAGAGGATTGTCTTTTGTTCCGGTGCGGGACGTGGACCAGACGATTAAACAACAAATGATGCTAGACTTACAAGCATATCACAGACGCCTTAGCCTCACAGCAATTTTTCAGAACCGTGGACAGCGACGGGCTATTCCATTCACAGCCCCGTCAGAATGGAATCCGACTGAAACAATGCTGCCAGCGGCGATCAAGGTTGCCATCCAGGCCGACTGGAGGGCCTTTAAGGAAATCAATTGGAACAAAACGGACAAACCCAACTTGACGAAATCCGAACAGACCGCGTTGACTGACTTAATCAAAGATAAACGAATAGTCATTAAACCGGCGGATAAAGGGGCAGTTGTAGTTGTCATGGACCGAGAACGTTATATACGTGAGGCACTTAGACAACTGAATGATACAAAATACTACCGCAAATTGCAGGCCCCGATCTTTTGGGAAACAATTCCCATGATCGAGGAAATCTTGGAGGAGATGAAACGGGCGAACTTCATCTCAGCCAAACAACTGAAATTTCTCAGAGGAAGCTTTTTAGATGACATTTGGGGCGTCTGGCCATCTTCTGAGGAAGACTTTGAAAAATTTGTAACACACTTGAATGCACAAAACAAATCGATCTCGGTCAAGGCTAATATTAGCAGAACCCATCGCGCGCGCGCAGAACAGCGGTCAGTTTCTCGAGCAGTAAGCGCACAGCACGCGCAGCACGCAGGGGGATGGAGCCGGCCCCACCCCCCATGCGCAGGTATGGCGCAGACCAGGGCCATCCATTGCCTGATTCGGATGGCCCACTATTCATCTCGCGTGCTCTTCTCGGGTGAGCTGCCGGCCAACATTCAGAATGCCAAGGCCGGCCTCACGGATTCCCAGTGGCCGGCCACCGGGAATCCGTGAGGCCGGCTGGGCTCACCCAGACCACGGAAGGTCGACTTAAGGAGCACGCGAGTGTGTGGGCCAGCAGCGTGAGGGACACCCTGGCATGTCACTACCATGACGGGATGGAGCGTGCCAGGGCCGAAGTCGTTCGATCTGTTGGACGAGGACTGGCCGGTGGCCTTAAACATCGCGCGTCGATGGGCGAGGTGCCAGCTGGGCCCCGTCCTCTCCGACACCACGCTCGCGGAAACAAAATCGTTCCTCCGTGAGACGGCGTCCAACAAGTTGGCCCTAACGGCGGGGGTAGGTGGACGCGAGATGGCGATGGACTGGCTGCCGGTTCCAGCGCCTGCATTACAGGCGACGGCAGACGCCCGACAAGCCCCCGCCGGATCTGCCACCGCCGATGCTGCCGCTGCTGTCAGGACAGCCACCACCACCACTGCAACTGCTGCCGCACCGCTTACTGCCCCCCCACTGGACACACAACCTGCTCCCTGACCGGAAGAAGGTAACCAACCGGCTCCGTCTCGGGTGGAAAATATGACTAGGGCGCAAATTTCATCGGCCCAGCCTGTGGACCACTCCGCGCCCAACGGGATCCCCCCAACACAATGGTGGCGGGGGGACCAAGGGGACGTGGTACAAGGCCGGACGCCCGTCCAGGGCCACAGGCCAGACGTGCTGAGCCCGGACCCGCTTCCACAGAGGGTTAAGAGGCTCCCGTCAGGGAGACGGCAATCGGCCCGCCCCCCCTCCCCTGACGTGACAGCAGGCCCATCTACTCGAATGCCGTGTGTGGATGATCTATCTCCCGGCATTGGCCTCATCGACCTCGACTGGGACTTCGACTCAGCCAAGGAAGACAACCTGCTGGCTCCCTTCCCTCCTGCCGAGGGATGGCAGAGTTTTAAAACACGAGGCTCCCATTCGGGATTAAACGGTGACAAAGGGGGTTCCTGACGCCACCCCGACGTGAGTGAGTGCATCATGGGACCTCGGTGTTTACCGGATCCCAGTTTCTAACCCAAAAACCTAACCCTGGGGTAAGACAGCTAACGCACACGGGGCTTGGGGGGAATGCCCCCACTACCCACCGAAGTTAGCACAGTGCCGCCCCCACTTAGCATCTTGCTAAAGCTACGCGAGTGTCTTCGCAGTCGGCTGGCAGTAGAGTCAGACGCCTGATGAGAGCAAGCAGTGCTCGAAACGTCGCGTGACTGACTACCGTCCACCAATTGACTAGTCAATGCGCCGCCAGCGGACTGCGGAAGAAACGGACCGAAGCAATGGAGAAATGCCTGAGGAGAGAATTGGGGACGAACCACCGAATTTATGCACGGGCGTGCGTAATGGCGTTGGAAGTGTTTGATGTTCATCCTGGTTCAAACTGTTCTCAATAAATGTGACTAAAGCATCCACAAAGTGTTTTAATGATGCCCGCCGTCAATGATGCGCAAAATGCGGATGGTATGACGGGTGTTGCAGCAACCGGTTTGATACGTATATTTACGCACGCGCACACACTCACACACTCACGCACACGCACACATGAATACCATAATGGAGACGCCGGTGATCAACCTTCGGATCCCGAAAAGAAGAGATGGAGATCGGCGAGGGTCCGATCAAAACACCCCGCAACAATAGACGGATGGAATGAAAGGTATAAGGGACCCGGTGTGAAGATAAAATGCACACGCACACACACACATGCCGATTTCAACAAGTATGCGCGCAGGTAAATGGATATGAGAATGCATACATCCAATGAAAACGCGTGGGACGATGATACGGGATCCTTCATAAAAATACGGATATGATGGGGACTCAAAATGGAACTCAAATAAGGGCTAAAAATAATTACACGTAAGTACAGACAGAGGGCGTAAAGGGAGTGAACGGGTAGAACACGTGATGCACACAAGGGGGTGGGCTCTCAATTAAGGCAAAGCTCCGAAAGTATCGGGAGAGCGAAACTTACGTGTACACTGGTTACTGCTACTCGACGCATTTGCTTCGCAAGTGGTTTGTTTGTACAAGTGTTGATACATAATGGAAAGATTTAAGAGAGGAAGAGTTCGGGCAAGAACCATGCAGGTCAGTGCAATTAATTGGCCATACGCGGGGAAAACCGACTATCGCACAGACCTAGGCCGTAGGCAGAGTGATGATTCTATTGCGCGCCAAATCAGACCCCGAACTTACGCGGACGAAGTAACGAACCCGCCTCACACTGAGGAGGGGAGGGGACGCTCAATTTCGCGGCAGGAGAGGCGCCCAGGAAGACAAACGAGACGCTCGCCAGAAGTGGGACTGGGAGGAAAGAGAGCGAATGGAGGAACCAAGACGCCGCGAAGAAAGATCACATTCTCCACCGCACCGTGGTGAATACAGGCGGCACACGAGCCCGAACCGCGAACGTTGGAGCGGGCGTCGAGAGGGAGACCCCCGCGAATGGAACCGCCCGGACCGGGTGTGGGATGCGAGATCGGGACCACCACCGCAGAAGATGCGAAGACAAGAGGAGGATCAAATACACCCGATGCGGCATCGGGGAGAACAAGAGCAAAGGGAGAAACATCGGTGATGAAGATGAAAGAGTTGAAGAATCAGGTGAAGGCAATTTACAATTTGATCCGCCTAGTGCACAACGGAAAGAGAATAAGTGTATGGGACGCGGGATCCCGACCAACTGGACTAAAGGAAGTGATGTCTCGTATGGCATCAGTGATCAAACCATCGGATATGACGAATGACACTCAATGGTTACTGCGAGGCAACAACGCAGCATGGGCACAGAATGTGCAATTGATTTTAAAGCAGCACTACCAGGACGGAGTGGTTCAAGCCCGACAGGCGCTGTCCCTGGTCCTGAACGAAGAATGGCAGATGGCGTATGGAATTGCTACTAAATGGTTCAAACTGAGAAGAAAAAGCACAATGGACGAGACCACGCTGACGGAAATCAGGAATATTCTACTGGAGATTGCGACACGGAAAATGGGAGAGAGTGAAGAAACGGATGGACAAAAGGAAAAGGGGAGGAGAGAATTGCGAAAGAACACGTCATCCAAACTGTGTGATACTGGGGTCACTGGAACACTTAAGAACCGGTATGAGACTCCGGACGATAAGAACTTGAAGGAGAAAAAATTGCCGCAACCAAAGCCGCGCAGGGACGTTTCGAAGTGGACACACACAGAAAAGGTAGAGAAAATGAGCCCCCAACTGACAACGAAACTTAAACCGTCGGAAGGACGGACCACGTCTCCGGGATCAGCGATACAACCACCTCCATCATGGCTGTGCACTAAGACAAAGACACCTAGGGGAAGGAATTTAAGTGCACCAACGAGGACGCGAGAATCTTTGAAGAATACACCACCGGGACAGGCCGGCTTGAAAGAAAAGGACAAGGAGGAACCGCTCCCAGCGGCCCAGGAAGTGGACATCCGATTTTCATGGGGGGACCGGAGTGATGAGTGGCTTCTGGTAGGAATGGACGATGAGATGGAGGGTTAGGCTCGACGCATGCTGGCACAATGGACGGACTTCGTAAGTCGACGGGGACGACAGGATCGACAACCGACGGTGGACGCAACATCAAAGACCCGAGAAGGTGAGCATTCCGTTCATTATTCAGGACGCGAGCGAGACCATGCGGCGGGAGTAAAAACTGCGACAGGAGGGACCGTGATTGCACGGACACCCGAACGCAGGGCAGGTGAACCACCCGCATCCGAGCAAAGTAGGACGGAGAGCATGCAGGGGCTGAATGTTTTCGGGGGGTCGCGAGAGAGGTCTGTAACGAAAGCAACCACGGGATAGCGCCGTTTGGAGGGAGGGGGCGATGTACCGGTCGAACCGCAAAAGTTTACGGCGGCATCGACGCGTGTGAAATGTTTTTCAAAATATTCGAACGGGTGGCGAGGGTCGGGGCAGGCGCATCGACCGAGGTGGAAACAACGACGATGACCGCAGCGGAACACGGACAGGAGGGCGCGACGGGCGCTCCGACCGCCACGAGGAGGACTGCAACGAAGGTAGAAAAACCTGTAATCGAGGATGGCGCCTTAGTGCTGGCGGACAATTTCAATCTGACGCAGGCCCAAAGGCAACTCCTCAAAAAAGGTCTCATTCATCCCGACTTTGGCAGTGCACAAAAACTTGAGGCCTCAGACACTGCTCGACCTTCAGACATATCACAGTCGGGTCTTGCTAGCGGTCAGGTTCAGGTTCAGGCGCCCGCGCCAGGCGGTGCCGTTCACCGCAGGTTTTGAATGGACACCCACACTGGGCAGCGTACCGCCTTGCGTGAGGTCCGTGTTGCGGGCGGACACGCGCGCATGTGGTCGGCTAAGATGGGGCGACAGGGGCCATCCAAACATCACTGCGGAGGAACTCAGAGCCCTCAAACAACTGAAAAACGACAACCGCGTGGTCATCAAGCCTGCTGACAAAGGCAGCGTGATTGTGATCATGGACAGGGATGGGTATGTTTGGTAGGCGCAGAGACAATTGGGCAACCCTAAATACTACCAGGAACTGGAAGAGCCCATCTTTTGGGACACGGAACCCATGGAGAAGGAGATCCTGAAGGAACTTCCGGGAACAAAAATATATTGATCGGAAGCAAATGCAGTACCTCCAGGGGGATTCGGATCCTAGACCCAGACTCTTACTTGCTCCCCAAAATCCATAAAGATCCAAAAACGTGGAGCAGACCGTACCTAGTTCCACCAGGCCGCCCCATTGTATCGGATTGCGGGAGTGAAACGTACAGAGTGGCCAAATACTTGGAGTTCTACCTGAACCCATTGTCAACCCGGCATGAGAGCTATATTGAGGACACCTACGACTTCCTGGAGAAGGTAAGAGGCTCCGACTCACACAGTCCTCAAGTCCTCATCTGAGAGGGACGATGGGTACAGGCTCCGAAGGCCCCAACGCTCGGTGCCCCTTGGGGTTGAATGATGACCAGCGGGGGGTCTGATGCATCCCCAGTGTGGAGCGTGCGCTACGAGGTAGGGCTTCGGCCTCAACTCGGATCCTTTCCCAAAAAGGTAACTCTAACCCTAACCCTAGGATCGAACATGTTTATGATGAGGATGCGCGGCCGTTCTCAGGAATAGCCTATCCACTGAACTGTTCTAACTGGACAACCAAGATGGGGGAGCGAACATGCCCATAAATATAGCAAATAAACAGTAAGATGACGTCGATTCACGCTGTGTTTTATTATTTCTCTCAAGAATCCTGCAAGACAAAAATCAGGGTTGAAATTGTTGACGGTCAAAAGAAGCTCAAAATGCGGAGAGGTGAATGTAAAAAAACAGGAACATTTGGGACACGGACCGATCGGCGTCCGGGAGATGGGTGGCCCCCAGTGTGGAGAGTGCACAACGGAGATGGATCCCCCCGGGGGGGGTTTCCTTTTCCGGGGGGCCCCTCTGGGCCACTACCGGAACTTTATACTAACCTAGCCCTAACCCTAACCCTGAAATAGCTCAGCCCCCCTACCTGCCCTTCACCAAGGGGGGAGGGACGTTTTTGGAAGAGAAGCGAATGGAGGAGGATAAGATAAGGATAAGGCTGGAGCTTCAATATTCCACACCCATCAGTGTCTTGGTAACTTCTTGAACGCCAATGTGACACTTGGCTCATTTCCTGGTTAATTTGACAATGGTATCTAAGCGTTACAGGAAGCTGGCGAGAGGAGGAAGAGGAGAAAGGATGGAGGGGGCGACGCAGCCGGAGACGCGAGCGAAATCGCTCACCCTCCAACCACGCCTTCCCCCAGGCAAGACCATCTAAACGCCCCCGCTGGGGAGAAAAGGGCGACGGCCGGCGACAACGCCAAGGTGAGTGGAGGGAACGGGGGGCGTACTCGCAACAGCGCGGGGAGCGCCGGGCCCCCCGGGGGGGGGGGGAACAGTGCTCTCTGGGAGACAGCGCCCGGCACGCCGGGAGAGACTCGAGCGGCGCGAACGCCGCTCTCGTACGCCCCCCCCTCCAACACCATCTCCACCACCGGCTCGCCGCCGGCAAAGACGCGGGCGGGCTACTCCACCACCACCACCATCACCGCCAGCCTGGAGCGGCCGCACACAACGGCGGGGGGAGCACCGCCTGGGCTCACCCAAGCAACGGAGGAGCCGCCTCAAGGAGCACGGGAGTGTGTGGGCCAGCAGCGTGAGTGACACCCTAGTACGTCATTACCATGATGGAATGGAGCGTGTCAGGGTGGAGGTCGTCGACTTGTTGGACAAGGACTGGCCGGTGTCCTTAAACATCGCTCGCCGGTGGGCGAGGCGCCGGCTGGGCCCCGTCCCCTGACGCCACGCTTGTGGAAATTAAATCATTCCTCCGTGAGACAGCGTCGACTGAGCTGGCCCCGACGGCGGGGGTAAGTGGACGCGAGACAGCCATGGACTGGCTGCCGGCTCCAGCGCCTGCATTACAGGCACCGGCATACGCCCGACAAACCCCCCGCCGAATCTGCGACCGCCGATGCCGCCGTTGCTGCTGCCGCTTATCCCGCCACCACTGCCGCAGCCGGGACGCTCACCACCACCACCACCGCAGCCCCCCCGCTGGACGCACAACCAGAACCCCAGCCGGAGGAAGGTAATCAACTGGCTCCGACTCGTATGGGAAATATTACTGGGGCACAATTTATCGGCCCAACCAGTGGATCACTCTACGCCCCACGAGGCCCCCCCGACACAATGGTGGCGGGGGGACCAGGGGGGCGTAGTGAGAGGCTGGGCGCCCGTCCAGGGCCACTAGCCAGACGCGCTGAGCCCGGACCCGCTTCCACAGAGGGTTAAGAGGCTCCCGTCGGGGACACGGCAATCGGCCCGCCCCCCCCTCCCCCAACGCGACTGCGGGCCCCTCGACCCGAAAACCGTGGGTATATGATTTATTTCCCGTTTTTGGCCTCATCGACCTCGACTGAGACATCGATCTCATCGACAGCTACCCGGGCGCCACATTCCGACATTTAAAATTGATCCTGGATAAGGATCAGCAGTCGAATGGAGTCACCCGAGTCATTCTATCAGCAGGCATAAACAACAGAATGCAAATCGGCTCATAACACGACGATTAAGCAATTACAACAAGCAAAATTGGCCGCAACACGTCGATTCCCGAATACGCGAATCTGGGTTGCAGAAATTAACTCCTCACAGAATTTGCTGCAAAAAGAATGGGACAATTTGGCAGTTCTCAATCAGTACATCACCAAAGGCTCTCACATTCCGGCTCTTCCGCTCGAGCGTTTTAAAGTGGGCCAGGATGGCATACACTGGACGCCCAGAACAGCTTATAGGATGCTCATGCACTGGTGGAATTTCCTGACTGAACAGACAAACTTGCGAAGGGAAGGTGAAGGACCCCGCATGGAGCGTACAGGTACTGACTTAGCTCATCCTGTAACGTCACACAACAAATGGGGCCCGAATTCAATCAATTTTAAGTATTGAAAAGAGGACTGTCTTTTGTTCCGGTTCGGCATGTGGATCAGACACTTAAACAACAAATGATGCTAGATATACAGGCATATCACTGACGCCTTAGCCTAGCAGCAATATTTCAGAACCGTGGACAGCGACAGGCTGTTCCATTCTCGGCTCCGTGAGAATGGAACCCGGCCGCCACGATGTTACCGGCGGCGGTTAAGGCGGCCATTAAAGCCGATTGGAAGGCTTTTAAGGAGATCAATTGGAGCAAAAAGGACTAACCAAATATGACGAAATCCGAACAGGCCGCGTTGACTAGTCTGATACAGGACAAATGTATAGTCATTAAACCGGCGGATAAAGGGGCAGTAGTGGTTGTCATGAACCGAGAACGTTATATATGTGAGGCATTGAAACAACTAAATAAAACGAAATATCGTAAATTGGAGGCCCCGATATTCTGGGAAACAATTTTGATGATCTGGCAAACCTCGGAGGAAATGAATGGGGCGGGTTTCATCACGCCAAAACAACTGAAATTTCTCAGGGGAGGCTCTGACCCGAGACCCCGAATTTTCTACTTTCTCCCAAAAATTCACTAAAGCCCAGACAATTGGAGGGGCGCAAATGCAACGGAGGTTCAGAGAAAAATCCGACGCCGCCGCCCTGCTCCGGCTGCGCTAAATATGTGATGGAATTGAGAACAGGTGCGCAGCCGGTGGTTCCACCCCTTACTTGCTTGGCCTGCCCTCAAAAAGACAAAGCCCCACGAGGGGGAGACATGGTAGGACATGAGATATTTGTTGTTTATTATTTGTTAATTGGCTTGGTTTGAATTTTTCATGTGATTGTGTACTCTGCGTGAGTGTAAAATGTTTCGTCAATGTACATATTGTGATTGAATCACATTATCTTTCTGATATGACTTCTTACATTTTAATTTTTTAATAAATCTATTGTATATTTTGTTGGAATGTTTTATATTTTTCATGCTATTGAATGTGTACTTTGTGTGTGAAGCGTGTAGGCTTATTGTATGTGCATGTGTGTGTGTGTGGAAGAGAGATGTCCTAGAAGATATGCAGGGAAAGAGATTTTATATGCATTAGTTATTTTATTTTTCTTTAAGTACCTAACAAAACTTTAAAACAGTGAATAAAAAAAAGAAACAAGATGATGGAAGTTGAGTAAACGAACGTATAATCCATCCAGTAACTAAACGGATGTATACACCCTCCATGCTTTGTGAAATCAACAGTTATTTAAAGAGTGCCGGCCGCCACGTGTCGACCTAAAAAGGTCTTCTGACGTAAGCACTCTCATGAAAAGATTTCTCCAATAATAGTTTTTTCTGCTAATGCTCTTGTATTTGTGCTACTGCACGTTGTTGCTACTGCACGTTGCTGCTACTGCACGTTGCTGCTACTGCACGTTGCTGCTACTGCACGTTGCTGCTACTGCACGTTGCTGCTACTGCACGTTGCTGCTACTGCACGTTGCTGCTACTGCACGTTGCCGCTTCGAGAGTCACCAACGGACTGAGCGCGTGCATCTCAGTCCCTCTGCTTTTATAGAGGAAGGAGGAGGGGTCAGCAAATTCAAAAGATGCACAGGCGTGGCTTAGCCTCTCCTGCCTTAATCCCAATGCTGCTATTCGGGGAGGAGCAGGAGGCGTCAAATTTAAAAAATGCACAGGCGTGGCTTTGCCTCTTCCGCTGGCGCCCTCTCTTGGTCACTCCGTGAACTGCATTCAGTGTTCGTGAGTGGCTATGCTTGCTGCTGCATTGGTCAGTGTGATATTATTGGAAGTTTTAAATAAGCTCACTGTGTGTTTTAGCCCAACAAAGTTATGTCTTCCCTGTTTGGTTGAAGGCTGTTTCCGGAAACTCTCATTGTCCTTTTCAATCAACTGTGCGTTCTGTGTGAGGTAGCGAGTTCAAGGCTGGTGACCAAGCGGAAGGTGGTTTGAAAGGGAGAACTTTGTTATCTCCTCCTCCTGTGAATTTAAAGTGAGTGGCCAACATTAATCTGCGATGGTAACTTTGTAAAACCTGTTCGGTTCGAATTATTTGTTACGTCAGCAGATTAATAGAAGGAATGTAGTTCAGTCCTCGATTAAGGAGGTTCAACTGACCGACGGACAAGGTCGTATTTTTAGCCAGGACCACCACATTTTCAAACTTGCGGGCGCTTGTTTATTTCATCCCCAAGTGAAATGACAAGTTTAAATGTGTAGTCCAGTGGTTGAGTGTTGCGGATGTCGTTGATCTGGTCCAATGGATATTGTCAGCCTCAGTGGTGAAGTTGGAGGAGTGCTGCGGTGGAATGTGTCTCGTGTTGGCCGTAAAGTAGCTATTTAGTAGTCTTAATCCAATTTGTTCCTTCAATGGCGGCGTGTGGGAGTATTTTAGTTGTGGGACCCAAATTTTCGTCGTATGAAACTGCTCCCTCGCCACTGGGTTAGGGTTAGGGTTAGGGCCATCTAAATTTTATTAACTGTAGTTTGTTTGAATTTTTGGTTCCAGCAGTTAATATCAAATGACAATGTTTGAGTTTTTGCCGAAATTAGGTGTTTTGTTTTTGATAGGGTTAGGGTTAGGGCCTGAGGGCTGAGCCCTTCCCCCCGAGGGTTAGGGTTAGGGGGGGGACGAGTCCCCCCTCCCCTGGCGGAAGCTTGGTGCTCGGTCCTTCCATGGACCCACGGCCCTCCCCGCACCACCGTCCCATTTATTTTGGTGGCGTTTCCGGTGGACCACCGTCCACCCGCCTTCCATTTTATTTACGTTTTTGCTTTGATTTATGTAGTTATGTAATATTTGTGTGGATATTTCACATACATATATAAACAATTTGTTTTATTAATGTGAAAATGTATTTATACGTATCATCTCATTTATGTGAATAGAAGTTGCCATTGTTGTATAATTACTAACTTCACCTTTGATATATATAGAAAACTTTTATGGGCAAAACTATCAAATTAAAATAATAGAAAATAAAATTAACAAAACAAATTAATCAATAATTACCGCCTGATAAAGGTTAGAGTTCGATAAGACAAATAGCGGGGTATCCAAACCCTGAATGCACGGGCACATGGGTCCCTGTTTTTTGATGGCTGAAAAGCCTTGTTTTTATAAACTTCAGCTCTATATCCCTCCCAGGAATTTTCGCGTCCTAGGCAGGGGGTGGAAAAAAAAAACTTTTAAAAGTATTGATTCCATAAAACGTGAAGATAAAATCCTTCCGCGACATGCCCCCCACAATTTGATTTAATCATTCAATAAACTATATACTCTAGTATAAAATGTCCTTAACATTACTAAAATCTATATTTCAAGAAAATTCTCCCTCTACCAAAATTATGATAGAGCCACCCCACTCTGCATTTACGTTAAAATCATTAAAAATCAGTCCACACTTCCGATTGACATAAGTGCTGTAAACAACAAGTAAAAAATTGATGCCGTTGTTAGTCAACTCACAACAATATTAGCACAAACAGGTTAAACGAGGAATGAGACGAATTTAGGACGTGCTCTCATAACATGATTGGAGATAACCCTAACCCCATAAATCCATTAATATTGTCTGAAATTGTTCGGCCTATTGGATGTACAGTTTGTAGGCCATGTATCCACTTTGTTTCCACGGCCTGTCTGTTTTCTGGTCCAATTGGCCTCTCCCTCTAAAGTTTAGAGGGAGAGGCCAATTGGACCAGAAAACAGACAGCTTAGAGTCTAAACCAAAGCTCCTAAAATTCTGTATAGAACGTTGCTTCAAATGAGAATATCAAACTGTAGAGTCATCCCCCTTCTTAATCCAGTAAATGTGTTGTTTGATTCTTAACGATAATCGATTGCACGTTTCCCCCACATATATCATTTGGCACAAATGACATTTAATCCCATATACAACATTACATGTTTGTGGTCCAAGTTCTTTAGTCAGGTTAAAACCCATACCCGAATATGGGTTGAAAATATGAGGTATGGACAAAAAGTTCATACCCATATTTTGTGGAATTCGTTGTTCCTTTTCATCCCTATTCAAATCCGTACGTACCAAAATGTCTTTTAAATTTTTATTTCTACGATAAACTAAGATCATATTACAATCAAATATACTTCCCCCTTGGGCAGAATGTATATTAAAATTACTTCTTATTTGGGTCCAAAGTTTATCAGTACCGGTCGAGTAAGTTGTTAGTAACGGAATTATATGCTTATTGCTACTTTCCTCATTCCCCACGTTACCGAATTTTAAATTCACTTCCTTCTTAATCGACCTCAAGAACCGTTTGCTATATCCCCGATGTCGCAGTGCTGAAAATCAAGTTTAAGTTGCTTCCTCCACATGATGCGGCTATGTACAAATGCGGTGGAATCTAATCAATTGCGATTTAATCAGGCCCCGGAACGTATGTTTTGGCTGATGACTCGTCTTGTGAAGAAGGGCATGTCTTTCTTCAAAAAAACCTTCGTGGACATTGTTTTCTGAGGTTGGTCCGACTCACTGAAAAAAACTGCAGTATCCAAAAACTCAATAGACCGACTTTGTAAATTCGATTTTAATTTTTATTTTCACATATGATCGTTTCAAGTTTCCACAAATTTCAAATGTTCAGATTGCGTTCTTTCCCATACTCCGAAAATGTCATCAAGATATCGGCAGTACTGGTCGGGCTTCTTGGAAAGCTCTAAAGGCTGCGAGATAGACATCCACACACGCCGGTGAGTATTTCCTTCTCATCGCATATCCACACAATTGCAGATAGTGCTGCCTGTTAAAAATAAAATCTTTCCTTGTTAGTGTCATTTTGAGTAACTCTAAAAATTCTTCAGCCGGCCTACTCTGATCCGGATGTTTCAAGAATGATTTTTTTAATGGCAGTCGAACCAAGATTAGTTTCAATATAGATATAAAGAGATTCCAATTCCACAGAGAATGATAATGCAATTTTAGCCACTTTAAAATTAATTATATTTTTAACAAACTCATAAGTATCCTTAATAGTATCCTTAAAGTTAGCACACTGGGCCAAAACCTCCACTGGGTGACGAATAAAGTAAACAAAATATAATGCTAGGGGGACTCCCGAGGAGACGAGGACACCCGTCCCACCCCCGGCTGAGTCTCGAGGGTCAACGGAAGAGAGCCACGAGGTGACCTGCCACCCGCATAGCAGCCGGAAGCTCCTGGAATGGATGCCGAGTCCCCAGAAGAGGGGCGTCCTGATCGGCAACTACAACCTGGCAAGGATGCCAGACTTCCGGGATCTGGACCTACAGGTGGACTGCTACCCCGGCACCCACCTCAGGCACCTGACGACTGTTTTCAACAAGGGTCAGAGGGAAAAGGGCGTGCAGACGGTGGTCCTGGTGGCAGTCAAAGACAGGATGATGATACAGGCAAACAGAAGACTGAGCTTCACCTCGACGCTGGTCATGCACAGGAGCCTGAGGCCGCAGACGCTGCTCAACCTGCAGATGTACTACCGCCGAATCAAGTTGGCGATGAGGTTCTGACTTGGACATCAGCGACGGAGGCGGCCGTTCACCTAGGACTCCATTAAGACGGCCATGATGGAAAGCCTGCTGTCCGCGGTGGGAGCAACGGTGCGATCGGATTCGCGCGCCTGGGAAAAGCTGCGTGGGGGTGCCCTCAGGCAGTTGAAAAGCGACAAACGCGTGGTCATCAAGTCGGTCAAGGGCAGTGTGGCGGTGATCATGAGCAGAGAGGACTACGTTTGGGCGGTGTATAGGCAGCTGGATAACCCCAAGTACCATAGACAGCTCAAGAAACCCATCTTTTAGGACACTAAGGTGGAGCGGATACTGGATGAGCTGATGAAGAGGGGCTTGTCGACGGGGGGCTGAAGCGATACATCTGGGAGGACCCGGACCCTAGGGCAGGCTCTTCTACCTGCTGCCCAAAATTCACAAGGGATTGGACACCTGGAGCAAACCCTTCCTGGTGCCCCCGGGCCGCCCGATAGCGTTGGGCTGTTGGAGCGAAACTTACAGGGTGGCCCACTACCTGAAGTTCTACCTAAACCCTCTGTTCACCAAGCACTGGAGCTACATCATGGGCATGTCCGACTTCCTGGACAAGATAAGGGGCCTGCGGATCCTGCAGAACTCTCTGCTGATCATGCTCGACGTGGACAGCCTGTACACCATCATCAAGACGGCGGCGGGAATCCGGGTGGTGCGACGATCCATAAGCCGGCACCCGGACCCCGAGTGGCCGGACGACGCGCTGATCAGGCTGCCGTAAATAAACATGATGCAAAATGTCTTCGAATTCATCTAGGAGCACTTCAAGCAGATCTGCAGCACAGCGATGGGCAAGAAGTTCGCCCCGTCGTACGCAAACATCTAAATGGCCCACTGGGAGGAGGCGGCACTGGATGGGGCCGAGAAGAAATCGGAGCACTACTACCGCCTCCTGGATGACATCTGGGGTGTGTGGGCGCACACAGAGGCGGAGTTCGCGCGACACGTTTCACGCCACCATCACAACCAAGGCTGAGACGTACAGGAGCCGGGTGGACTTTCTGGACGTCACCACCTACAAGGGACTGGAGTTCCTTGTCACGTCCACGCTGGACTACAAGGTCCATATCAAGGAGACTGTCATACATGCCTTGCTATAGAGAACCAGCATGCATCTCCCGCACACGTTCAGGGGGATTGTCCTAGATGCTCAGGTTAGGGTTAGGGTTCGGATCTGGAGCAGGCGGGAGGATTTCTGGGCAGCGACCAAGACACTCCTCGGGGTGCCGGCGTTGACTGGCTACAGAAGAACTGAGCTAAAGAAGATGCTGAGAAGCTTCCTGAGAGCATGAAAGGTAGGGAAAGTGCATCCCCATGGTGACCCTGCAGGATGAACTTCCGGGAGATCCTCGGACCGCTGGAGGGGCTGGGGAAAAGGAGGCTCATCGCGGCCTACAGGAAAAACCCCAAACTGGGGGACCAGTTGGTACGCAGCAAGCTGATGCCCCGGCAAGGCGAAAAGCGAAGACGGACGGTATCGGAGTACCGAGCGCTGAAGTTCGTCAGGAGCTAACGCACCGGAGTGATCATCCGCCGACGGTGTGGGAGCCGCACAGGGCAAACTGCATCTATCTCTAAATCTGCAAGAAGTGTAGGATGAACTACGTGAGGAAAACAGGTAACCCGATGCGGCTCCGCTTGTACCAACGCAAGTACTGAATCAGGCGGGGCCGGAAAACCCACACTAAGTTGGTGCAGCACTTCAGGGCTCACGGCCTCTGGAACCTCAAATGCAGAACGCTGCAAGTGGGTCCCCTGTGGGACCGGAGCCGCGCAGGAGGGTGGAGAACACGTGGATATGGAAGCTACACACGTGGTACCCGGTCGGCCTGAACGGGAACTGGTAAAATCTCTCTCCCCGGGGGGGCGGGGCCTTGCGGAGCCCGCGAGGCAACGAGGGCACCCATATTCCCGAAAGCGATCCGAGGTAAAGACTAACACGAGCCCGGACCCTGAGACCTGACCCTAACCGACCCCATCCCCATGACCTCGATCCCGATCCTAGGCCGTGACTGCCGTGACTCTAATAAACCGACGACACCGCGGTCAACGGGTAAGAAAACCACTCACCTGCAGTGGAACCGGGAAAACAACAGCGACGCGGAGGTCGAGAGAGGGAAACCGACTCACCTGTAACGAAATGGAAAAAGGACAACGCTGCCAACGGGAAAGAAAATCACTCACCTGCAACGGAGCCGGAAAATCCAACAACGACGACGCGGACGACGAGGGAGACCTACTCACCTGCGACGATCGGGCGACAAGAAAAAACCCTTCTAGGGGCAAATGGTGGTCAGCGGAGGGTCCCGATGCAATCCCCGGAAGAGGAGAGTGCATAACCAGGGTTGTCTTGACTGGGCCTCGGGTCTTTTCCGAATCAAAGTTTAACCCTATGCTCAGACTAAGAGTAAAGCAACAAATTTTATGCAATGTAATAAGAAAATACTACCATTGCACTATAAACACTTTTAAAATATCACAGAATTCATAACGGAATTCATAGAGCACGGAGCCTCGGATTAGAAACGACTTTGGACTTGGGAGGAAAGTCAGGCAGCGGAACGTAAATGGACAAATATGTTACAGATGTTTCATTATGTTACATATGGCCAGAATGAACAATATTAATGATGGGGAAAGAGCCTTTTTTCCCTCCCACTAGTTCACAATTATCTTTCGGTTAAATTTGCCCCAAAGTTTCGGCATGGACCTTTCAGTCTATTGCGTGATAAGATCTGTAATTTTTTTTATTTATTTCAATGAATTTTTATTGTGTTTTATATTAAAACGTATTGAAAAACATTATTTTGCACTTTTTAACTAACCCCAGCATGGCACTTATATTCTTCTCACCTATCAACTGTGATTCATGCCAATATTGACTCATTGATAAATTTCTTTCTCAAAGTTTAACATAAGTAACCAAAGCTATACTGGATGAGAATATCCAGGCTCTTAATTACGTTTTTATTGCTGTGATTGCTTGTTTATACTAATAATCAAAACGATTTTTTATCACACTTTTTACTAATTTTAGCACAGCACTTGGATTTTCTCATCCATTATGTAAGGTCAACAACATGATTTAGATAATTACCCTGTCAAAGGTTTTTTTTTTTTTTTCTTTCGCGAGAGGCCCTGTAGCGGAGGACGAGATCCACACTACATATCAAAGATTTTAAAGTACATGATAATATAGAATCAGGGTGGATTATTTATATTAACTAAGCAATTAGTCGATGTACTTATTTATGTTATTTAATAATGTATGTTTTTCTGTGGGTGTGGTGTTAGTATTAATAGGTTTATATGTGCTTATCTGATTGTATTGGCACACACAAATATAGTTATACATCGTGTATGTTAAAAATCTATTCATTCAAATTTTACCTTATTAATATGTTAAGAAAAATAAATGTTTGTACATATCTATATTTATTTACGTGAACCTCACAAATTCCGTGTGCCAGTCCCCATAGTGTATTTTGTAACAATATGTTATTTTGTTAAACCTAACCATAATCCTAACCCTACGGGATTATAAGGCGATGGCCCTATGAATAGCCTATTATAAAAGTGTTTTTATATATCGGGCGCACCGCATTATAAGGTGCATAGAATAGAAGCTGCAGTAGTGGCTGCCATGGTGTTATGCATTTAAGTCAGTCAAACTTTATTAGCGCATTTTCCGTATTTTAAGGTGCATCATACTGAAAGGCACAGCCTCAATGAATGGCCTACTTCCAAACTGCTTTCTTTTAAAGAGTGCACCTTTCAATAGAAGCTACACAGAACAGAATGCTGTAAAAGCTTCAGTAGTGGCTGAAGTTGTGTCATGCATGCACTAGATGGAGCTGCGCTAAAGGGAATGGCAACTAAACAACCAGATGAACCGGTTAAAATCTATGAGCATATTTTCCGCTTTATAAAGCGCGCGGGATTAGAAGGCACGCCTTCAACGAATGGCAGTTTTCATCTAAAAATTCGCACATAGAATAGACGCTACAGCAGTGGCTGGTGATGACGGTTTATAAGGCTCAATGTCAGCGTTGGAGAAAATGGAAGGTTTTCAGGCGCGCCTTCTAGTGCGCTAAATGCGGCGTACACTCTAGCGTGCACCTGTGCCTGGCCAGTGATTGACAGGCTAACTATAGCTTGCATACTTGTTGAAAGAAGCAGGCTGGAGATGTTCTACAGCTGCTTAAAGAGCAGCCGTCCGCTTGAGTTACAGATGTCACCAAGTGCAAGGTCGCGCCCCCAAGCGGACAAAACGCTCCGAGGGATGGAGCGGGGCGGGGCTGGGCGGGGGGGGGGGGGCGTCAGGCTTCCATCTGAACTCCAGCGGCCGGCCGGTTGATCCCCTGCCAAAATAACCTCCGGTTGACTGATGCGTGATTCTTTGCTTTTTTCTTTTTTCTATGTCTTACAGAATGTCACAGAGATGATCCGTTGTCTAAATACGGGCGGATGGGCCACACGGGGACGTCCGTCAAGAGATTGTAAGCGGGCGCCCGGCGATTCCATTGGCCGCCCGCGGCCCAATCCCGCTCGTTTTCAGCCAAAGTGGCAGGAGACGCCAGGGTACTTAAGTTAGGTGAGGACAACAGAGGGACTCTTCCATCTTGTCCGGATAACAGGGGAGACGTCCTTTCTCCACACTTTTGCTTTTTCAAGAAGCCGCTTGCTTGCACAACCGCCATGGTAAGAACCGCAGGCTTTTGGCCTTTTTTGGATGACGCTCTTGAGGATTTGGGCGCTCGCCCGGAGAGAATGCGGTCGAGATGAGCCCAGGCCCAGATGGCGGCCTACGGACCTTGTGGATTTGTCTCCTAAAAGGCTTTGCTTTTCTTTGGGCAAATCGACGATAAACGATAAGCTTTTCACCCGCTTTTCACCCGCTTGGCCGATATGGCGACCGAACCCCATATGATGGAGATTTCCATTCCAGCCCGCCCACCCGCGCTAAAGATAGCGGCGCATGCAGCTGAGAAAATTGAGACGGACGGACGGACGGACGGGCGTCGCGCCTCTTCCTAGTGTGCTAATTTAGGACCTTGATAAAAAAGACCCCCGCAAATCCTCCCTCAAGTCTGCTTTTAAAAATAGCTAAGCTTCAAGGATTTGCTGAGGTCCAGGGCTTCTCAAACCTTTTTAGGAAAGCGCAACTCACAAGGACTAAAGTTGCAACTGTTAACGGAAACAAAACAAAAGAAATTGCATCGGAGCCAGGGCTGGCAAACTCTATTTTTATGTTGGGCCGCTTTGTACAGTACTTCTAGTTTCTGTCAGAGGGCCAGAAAGTCCACCAAGTCGAATACATGTCAAGTGTCTTCCTTGCACACGTACCAAAGTTTTCAAGTCCGAAGCGGCTGGATACTGTTCCAGAGAGAGATTGGGAACAAAAAAATTGGTTGTTGTTTTTTTCCTCCCGAATTTTAAAAGGTTTGGAAGGAAGGGAAGATGTGACAGGGGGAGGGGGAGAAAAAAGGAAGGGAGAAATGCCAAGGAAGGGAGGGAAAAGGAGAGAAAGAAGTGTGAAGAAAGGCAGGACTAAAGGAGAAAGGAATGGGAAGGACAGAGAGAGGGAATGAAGAAGTGAGGGTAGGGAAGAAAATGAAGGAATACACATATATATGTATGTATATAAATGTGGGTGTGTGTATGTATATTATATATATGTATATATATATATATATATATATATATATATATATATATATATATATATATATATATGTGTTGCAGGAGTCACAGTCAAGCCCCGGGGGCCCAAATCCAAGCCGCCACTTCAATTTGTGTACCCACCAAATGCTCATAAGGACTTCAAGTTTCTTGCCTTCAAGAGTAGGAAGCAAAGACTGGTGAAAAATAGAAAGGAAGGAATGTCAAGGAAGGAAGGAGGGAAAAAAGGAACATAGAAATGCGAAGGAACGTGGAAAAAAATGAAGGGAAGTTGTAAGAAGGGAAAGGGGCAGGGAAGGAAGGGGAGAAAAGGAGAAAACTTGGAGACAAATTTGGTATTGAAGGCAGAAAGGTGAGGCGAAATGAGTATTTGGCAGGTGGGCCCCCGGGCCTTTGCTTTGACACCGGCGATTTAAGCCAAACACAGTAAGTGCCCTTTAGATTCGGCGACAGATTGCATTTCAATTTGACCCCCTACGGTCAGGACACGGACCTCACTCAAATCAAAGACTGACTTCCTTCCGAAGGATTGAGATTTACGCTTACGTAAATGCGTGCTGCGCGTTGCAGGCACTTTCAATTTCATGGCATCGGACGTATATCCAGTAATCCCTCGGTTACGTTCCAAAAATAACACGCGCAAAGTGAAATCCGTCAAGTAGCCAGCTTTATTTTTGTATTATTTTACAATGCAATGCTAAACTATAGAACATTTGTTCAAAACAATAATTTTAATGTAGTAATACAAAGTTGGAAACATTGTCACTCACGTATTTCAGTCCCAGCTACAGTATGCCTCTTAGTCCTAAACCCCCACATTGTTAGGATTAGGCTCTTTCTTTTTCTGAGCAAGATTTTTATAAACGGATATGTCCGGACATCCAATTAAAGTGAAAGCTTCTCATACGGTAACAATACACTTGCAATTTCAATCTATTGCAAAAGAAATCTAGGTAAAAGTCAGATTTCCCAAGCCGCGCATTTCTCCATCGCTGTCTGTGCGTCAACGTGGTGCGCGCGCTTGCTCTCGGCACGCCCTTCCAGTCACGGGATCGGCTCCCGGAGCCCGAGCTGTCGATCCACGTGCTTGCACGCGGCGGTTAGACGCGGGAGAGACGAAAGCAAGCTTTTGGAATCCTCTTGCCTTTTGGAACAAATTGACGTGAAGTGAAAAACCAATATAGTGCAGCGTCAATATTTGATTTTCAGACAGTAGAGCCCCTGAGCCATTCAGGATTCAGAGCACAATGCGAGGTAAAAAAAATATATCCACAATGTAAAAAATCCGTGAAGCAGCGAACCCGTGAAAGATGAAACGCGATACAGCGAGGGATTGCGCTATTTCAATATAGGATACCTTCAATAATTTCCCTTGATGTATCTCTGCTAAGTATTTCAGTATTGAAATACATGCATTATATATATATATATATATATATATATATATATATATATATATATATATATATATATATATATATATATATATATGTAACATGTTTTTCTTTCCTCAATAGCCCACCGACGCTCAAAGCGACGCTCGCTCCTTCCTCACGGAGGAGATGATTGCAGGTTAGTCCGTATGGTTGCGCAATTTTTCAAGCCGGGCCCGGCCCTTTGCCGGCGCGTCCAGAGTTCAAGGCCGCCTTTCCAAACCTTTGACCCGTATGCGACGTCCTCTCCTCGACTGCAGAGTTCAAGGCCGCCTTCGACATGTTCGACACGGACGGCGGCGGTGACATCAGCACCAAGGAGCTGGGCACCGTCATGAGGATGTTGGGACAGAACCCGTCCAGAGAGGAGCTGGACGCCATCATTGAGGAAGTGGATGAGGACGGTGAGCAATCCAAACGGCGTGCTTGGAATCTATAAGAGGTGGGATGCGTCCAGTTGGCCGTGAGCTGCGCCGACAAAACAACGGGTCGATATTTCGCCGGCACTTGACTGCGTTACGATAGAACTCGACGTGGACCCCTGTCACGTCTTTGCAACAAAACTCCCTTATTCTGAGATTGTTTTCTCATCGTATACATGCATCCCATTGTATACAAAAATATTGTATCGGATTTTTGATACTTTTCCCCGTGTGGAAATCTAGCACGGTTACCAACGTGAGCATCTATCGCGTGAATTCGGCCCACGTGCGATTAAAACTTTATGTTTCGAGATGTTTAATCTCACCCCGCTTAATTTGCTGCACTATAAAGCACACTGGAAGCGCCTGGGCTTTGCTCAATATATGAAGCGCGCCGCATCATAAGACGCATAGAATGGAAGCTGCAGAAGAGGCTGAGGTTGCATTATGCATCCACTAGATGAGGAATGCCAATGAACAATCAGCTGAGTCGGTCCAACTTTATTACTGTGTCTTCCGCCCTATAAAACCCACTGGATTAGAAGGCGCACCTTCAATGAATGGCCCATTTCATACCGAGGGTGCGCCGCATTATAAGGCGCCTTGAATAGAAGCGCCTTATAATGAAGAAAATCGTACTTTCTTTTCCGAGAACGGGCGTTTTTTGTCCCCATAAAAACAGCTTCAAATTGGAGCATACAGAGCAAATCAAAATTTCAGGAGCGCTGTTGTAAAAGATACACGCAAAGGTGAAAACAGTTATTTTATTTTATTCGTCCCCAAAAATGAAAACCTGCTGTCGATTTGCCGCATAGGGCGCAGGGGATCATAAGGCGCGCCGTCAGCATCGGAGAAACTCGAAGGCTTTTAGGTGCGCCTCACGGCGCTGAATATGCCTTCCTTAAATTCTGACGTCAATTGCAATAATTTGGTCCCAGCTTGCATTTTATACAGAGAAGAGTGATGTATTCAGATACGAACAAGAGCGATATATTCAAATACGCCCATCGCTGTTTGAATCGCCTCCTTCGTCAGACACGTTAGCTGCAAGAAGCCATGAACTGGCCCTGAACGTTTGTGGCGTCCCGTCCCGTCCCCAGGCAGCGGTACCATCGACTTTGAGGAGTTCTTGGTCATGATGGTGCAACAGTTGAAGGAGGACCAGGCCGGCAAGAGCGAAGAGGAGCTCTCCGAATGCTTCCGTATATTCGACAAGTACGTGTATCGCCCGCGGTCGGATTCGTCTAAGATCCGCACGACCGACGGAACGGGAACCAACTCTCGTCCGCGCATCGGACTTGACGCTGTAGGTATTATGGCCTAGGGTCAAAGCCCTTAGTCGGCCACGTTTTGCCGTTGCGCTTCCGTGACCGTGTCGCTGCGCAGACACGCTGCTAACTTGAGGTGTAAATAATGAAGCGGACCAAAGAAATGGTATGAGTGCAGACTAAGGTAGACAGACCCATGAACGTCACCCTCTAGTGGTGGCGGAAGGTCGGGCAAAAAAAAAAAAAAACCAAGCCTTCAGCGCGGGGCTCGGTTGCACCGCGTCACCTCTTCAAACCTCCTCTCGTTTGGATTCCATTCCGAAGACTCTAATTGACGTGGAGCTTCCCGCCCTAGAAAGAAAGACGACGCGGGCGGAAGCCGGCCCACTCGCCCCCTTCAGTGCGCGTGTACCATTAGTACATCTTTGGCAAAGCGAGATATTTGGGAGCGAAGGAGCGAAGCGATACGCCTCGGATCTTTGCCAACTCCCTCCCTTTGCCTCATCAGGAACGGAGACGGATTCATCGACCGGGAGGAGTTTGGGGACATTCTGCACATGACCGGAGAGGCGGTCACAGAGGAGGACATCGACGAGATGTTTGGCGAGTCCGATAACAACAAGGACGGAAAGATTGATTTTGACGGTACCTTCGCCTTTGTTTGCAAACTGTACGCGTTGCGTTTTTTTTTTTCCTCATTCTGTAAAAAGGGTCATCATTCAAGTTAAGTTTTTATTTTCCCCTTCGACCACTCAAATCAATTGGCGGTGGCGATTGGTCGCGCGGTCCCGCTGCAAGTGTTTATCATGCAAATTTCCACCGGAATGTGACAGAGCGCATGCAAAATCGGGGTGCGTTCATTGGCGCCATAGTAACGGATTGGCCCCAACGGGTCCTTGACATATTTTGGACTGTTTGATATCATATCTTTGATATTTATTTGCTAGCGGCCTTCTGGACTAACCAGCACTTTTTCTGTTTTGCTCTCTAAAGAGTTTTTGAAGATGATGGAGAATGTCCAGTGAAGAGCCCGTTCCCCGGCGACCCTCCCCTTGCCCCCCGAGAGTCAGATACCTCTTTTTTCTTGGGGTTCAATGCTTCGGAGCGCGCCGCTCTCATACCAAGCTCTAAAAATAGCCGTCCCTTTTAAGACCAAGCCGCTTCCCTCAGCTGTCCTGGTCCTCGGCGGCCGCCGCCCCTCCTGACGCCGTCCTCTCAAATAAAGGCCACTTTGACACACGGCTTGCATTGCGCCTCATTCAAAGACATTCCACACTAGAGCCGTGCCGTTCCCGAAGAAATTCCTCTGAATAGGACTGAGGCGGGCCCGTTCTGGAACCGTGATCCCCGAGGCCAAGGCCATCCCCGAGCGTTGTGAATGGCTAGCGCGCAATGTTCAATCTCCCACTGAAAGTGAATGGTACTTTCTGGTTTGGAAAATGGGCAATTGTGGGAAAATAATGCTTGCAATGTGTGAATTTTTGGAATTGGGGGGATGATTCCTACGATGAAATGAATGGGCGAAACCTTGCGGGCGTCAAATTTGAAAGCTCGAAACGTCAAATCTCCCATCGGGAATGGGTCGGGAACACAAGCGTCGACAATTCATTGGGATTTTTTGGAGGGTGAAAAATTGGGAATCGTGTGTGGAATATCGGGATGTCGGTAATAAGCCCTGAGGAGAAACGAGTCAGTTAAATGTCGTAAATGTGGGTGGGAACGTCTGATATGTCAAATCTCCCGATGTAAATCGATGGCGCTTTCTGGGGAGGAAAATGGTCACTGTTTGGAAAAGCAAAAATTGAAGCTCCAGTCACACAGAAAATTGGAACCATCCCCAAATGGAATGGAGGGAATGGGACAAAACGGGCGCCGGTATTTTGGCCTTCATCTTTTTTTTGGCGAAGGAGGGGATGTGACTGTGTCCACGTCCGTCCGTCCGTGCGTGCGTGCGGGCGGGCGGCCTCAGGCCCAGACTAGGCGCGCGACTGCTGTATTTGGACACGCTTCCCCGCTTGCAGAGCAAAGCGGAGGCGCTTCGGGGCTGCTTTAGTACGTTCCTATCATAAAGCCTAGAGACTAATAGGAGGTAATGTTAAGGATTTGCTCGGGGGGAGGAGCTAAGGGCTATTTGTGGGATTCTTTTGAGGGCAAGAGGAGCACAGGCGGCGGACGTGTCCCTTTCCTTCTTGTAAATGCTTTCTTTTGGTTCCTGCAAATATTTTGCTTTGTCTTAGCATTTGTGTGTCTATGTTTTTCACGCGGACGTCAAATCCCAATTCGCTGCGCCGTCATCTGACACCTTTTGTCCGACGGATCCGTGACAGTCTTCCTTCGATTACTATGTTGCAAAGCTTCGACCTCACGGCGGGCTTTTCGCGCACGCTCGCGGCAAGGAGACCAGCTCAAGGGAGTACTCCCGGCCACTCGCCGGGTCCCGCCCGCCATATAAGGACCCGTTTCCCTCCTTGCTATTCAAGGCTCACTTGAAGACCTGCAGGGCGAAGGCGAGCCAGCTTTGATTTTGTCGCGTCTCGTCTCGGCGCGGCGAACGGACGTGCGGAAGGAAGAGGGAACCAAAAAAGCAGGGACCGAGAGTGAAGCGAATCCATCCGAAACTTGAGGCGGAATAAAACGGCGACGAAAATGATTCAAAGTACAACGCGAAGCCGGAAACGGAAACAAACTTACTGGGGCCTACTGGGAACGGTGACGCTACTCCGGGAAGACGGACGGAAGGACGGATAGACGGAAGATGACGGAAGGACAGCACGACGGCTAAGGAAAGACAATGATCCAACAATAGGATAGACAAACGCCGAAACTCAAATACGAGCGAGACCGATTAGGAGACGCGCAACACCCGGGGGGGAATCAGAGGCGGGGACAACACATTGGCTGAGACACGGGGCTGGAACGCGCCGATGACAGAAGGGACAAATCACACGAATGAGGGCCGACGCAGATGAACCCAAACAGCAACGATAAGAACTCCCAAAATTAACCCACCACGAAAAACCCAAAAGAACATGACTGTTTTGTGACCGCCGTTCCTCCTCTGCTCTTGAGAATCGCGGGCCACTTGAAAGATTATCGTCACAAAAGCTAACTTTTACTTGGCCGCGTGCCGCTACCAGAGACTCCGCGCGAGAACAAGGACGGACTCGGGCGTCTGTTCCGTCTGCTCGCTTCTTTTAGCTAAAAAGTGCTGCAAGAAGCTCAGCTGACACCGGCCGCCGTTAGCTACGACAGGCGCTAACGGCCGAACGGCGTCCCGCGATGGCGATTATTGGGAGTAGCCATATAAAATTGCTGTCGGATAAACAGACAGATGTCATGTTGGAGTCACTGTTTACGCCCATACTTTGGGGGAAAAGCTGCGGTACGTGGCCTGGTTCCAATCCAACAGGTCTTGCTATTAGAAGGGCCATTGTCTCATTGTCAAAGTTGAAAACCTTTTGATTGCCCTTCAAAAAATCTCCTTCATGGTGAATCTGATGTCGAAAAATAATCTGCGATTTTATACCTTTGGCTTCAGGTTACAATGCTTAGGATATTGGATATATTACTAAATATATTAGGATATATTACTCCTGTCTTCATGTTCCAAATCAAATGACAAATTCATTGGTTCGTTGCTTAAAGATGATTCTAGTTTAAATAAGGATTGACATATATATGTAGTTTAAATAAGGATATATATATATATATATATATATATATATATATATATATATATATATATATATATATATATATATATATGTATATATAATATATATATATATGTATATATAATATATATATATATATATATATATATATATATATATATATATATATATATATATATATATATATATGTGTGTGTGTGTGTGTGTGTGTGTGTGCGTGTGTGTGTAAAAGCAGTTTTTTTCCTGATTCTGACTAACCTGTAATTTGCATAAACCTTGCATGTCAAGTTACCATTTGTTGAGCGTTTCTTTGAAGTTGGTTTGTATTGTTTTTTTCTTCTGTCAACGTTAAAAAGGATACAATTTTAGCTATGTCTAACACATTTTTTGATAATGATCTATGGCAGGTAGGGGGGTTCAGGAAATGTTTTCTCTGTCCTTGCATTAAAAAGAAAAAAATAATACCAATAATTGAGAAGCACCGTTTTAACAATTGTTTTGCTCGCATGGTCACTCGTCACAATGCGACGGTCCTCCATCATTGTCATCGCCTCATTTTGTGGACGTTGCGTTTTTCGCTAACGCGTCCATCCAGCAATTGGAGCCTTTCCCCCCCAAAGTTTGACAGATTTGCCCCGGTTCCCCAAGAACCCTAAAAGTTCAGGAGACTATATCCGGAGGGCTGTCAAGGGCGGGGGGCGGGGCCCGGCCGTTTGCTTTAAAATGTGTCTGAAGCCTTACTTGATGTCGAGTCTCTCCGTTGGGGTGCGCGCGGATTGACCACTCCTTTGGGGCTTTTTTTTTTCCTTGGACATCTAGGGAGCAAAAGCTTATCCCAGTCATGGTAAGGAAGAGGGCACGGCGCTCTTAACTGCACTGCGTAGGGAATCCTTCTTACTTAATCCTTCTTACTTGCTACGTGAAGTGTCATTTGATCAAATAAGGATTAGCATTTTTTTTTCAGGCACTTTGATGCACTCGCTTCTTTTTTTCAGCTTTGGACTAAGCTGTAAGATGAATTAATGCTGTTAGAAAAGTAGTTGTCGAAAGTTGGTTTGAAATGTCGTTTTCCTTTTGTCGTCGTTAAAAAGGATCAGGTTTTAGGTATACTTGCAAAGTTTATGGTGGACGTGGCAAATGGGAGGGGGAGTTGTCTTTCCCACCTCACTAACGTAATGAACTTTTCATCACGTTTCACGCGGTCCTGCCAGCGGACTGGGGTTCATTAAACGCATCTATTCGGCCTTCTTTTATAAGCGTTCAGGAGAATTAGACGAAAGGGTGCCTTTGTTTGGAAGATTTGGATTTGATAGTCCAACTCGATTGAGGGGAAAGTGAGCATGGAAGTTGGGGGCCAGCGGAACGGCGCGGGGTGGGCCGCAGCTGCTCGGGTGGCCGTTCCGCTTAAGTGACAAATTCCGTAGGATTGGATGTCCGCAGGCCATATACAGGCCAGCCTAATGTGTTGAGCCTGAAATAGCCGGCTTGGTTTACAGCTAGCTCAACAACAAGCCTTTTAAGACCTTCGCATCTTCCCTGTAAAAAAAGAAACAAACGTCGCAAATATACCTACCCTCTGTGAGCGCTGGGTATCCATAGAATAATAGAATCGTATCGTGTCAAAAAATATGACGCAAGTATACAATCAAATTCATCTGATAGGTGCATATGAACCCCTGAGGGAAAATATGTATATTTTGACACAAATGGGACTTGATGTTTTTGATGTATGATATCAAAGGAAAAGCATACAAAAAAAACACTAGCAGGCTCAAACATCGGATACGTGGATTGTCAATACTTTCGATACGCCATTCCTTCGAAACGCTCGGAGATGGGAGGTCCAGAGGTACGCTCTATAGGTGTCAAAGTTACTGTAATGCCATTCCAAATTGGAAATATTGGCAATTTTGGACATATGGAAAACCCCGTGTGTTATGCATTTGACCCCATTTCTGCATGAATCCTTTCAACGGCAACTCCTTAGCGTAGACGCTCCAAAACCAGGGTGGCATTAGTGGCCAACTTATGACATTTGAAAGCCTTTCAATGACTTTGTTGATTGGCTTAGCCTGGACTCTCATTATGCAAAAGTCTTCAAAAGTATAATACTCCTTTATTCTTATTTCAATTTCCTAAATTTATGAACATATGGCACAGTTACTTTTGCCTTTTTAGCATTTTTACACATTTTGTACATTAAAGGGGCATAGCCGCCCCAAATGTATATATATCTGTATGTCAAAATTTTATACGCTATATATATATATATATATATATATATATATATATATATATATATATATATATATATATATATATATATATATATATATATATATATACAGACACACAATTTGTGGTAATTTAATTTGATTTTACATGATATAAACATTGCCATCTCTAATGTTAGATCAGCGCTAGTCAAGGGTGTCGGCGACCCTCCGTAAAAAAAAAAAAGTCATATATATATATATGTATATATATATATATATATATATATATATGTATATATATATATATATATATATATATATATATATATATATATATATATATATATATATATATATATATATGTATATATATATATATATATATATATATATATATATATATATATATATATATATATGAGGAGAATTGTATTGATGACTGTTTTAGAAGACGAGAACTCTGGTGCGTGGAACCGAAAGAGTTAATCAATGTCAAAAGATTAAAACGTTGTGCTCACTGATGAAAATGAGAACGTTTGCTTGCAGACTGACGCACAGCAAGAGGCCCGCTCCTACCTGAGCGACGAAATGCTGGCCGGTAAGCATAAATGCCATTCAATTAGTGCCGGCCTCACAAGGTATGCTGTCAGCTTCATGCTATCTAGAACATTTGTTCAACAAATAAGTAGAAGAAAGGCAAGCGGTTTTTGTTGCAAGGAGAGCAGCCAAAGATGTGCACTTTTGGCTTTCGTTTACAAAAACACTTGCTGCCCCGAAAGGTTAGGAGGAACGTTATGGCAGTGAGGTAACAAGAGGTTTCTGACAGCGAGAGACGTAGGTACAAGCCCATACACTATCAGTCCATGCATTCACTGCGATCTTCTTACCCGGAAACATAGCGATAGACTCTTTACTATGACATCCTATACTACACTATACTACGGTATCGGCGGCGGGCCGTGACTTTCACACGTACGGCTTCTGTGACGTCAGACTCTCAAATAAATAGCGCCCATGCGCACACGTGCGCAATAGTGGGCTACACGGGCTATTTTCCGGAGCTTTTAAACCTCAATAGACCCGCATCAGCCATTAAAACTTGCCATTATACGTGATGCCATCAAAATTTTACAAAACTTCATCATAAATTACAATAAATATCCACTAACTTTTCAGTCAAAGTCAAAATTACAGCCTAATATAAGAAGAACATCAGTTTATTTCTTTACTCTTGATTGAGTATGGCCAAACTAAAATAACACAACCATATTAAAAATGACACACCAAATAAAGAAAAGGCTTGCGCTCACCAAAACAAACGGTGCTCCCAATCCTTTAGTCTTTTCAATACCTCCCGAAGCTTTCTATTGGCACTGAGATGTACAGCGTATTTGTTCCCAAAAGTTTTTTCAAAGCGCCGTAGCGCACGGAGGAGCCGTCTTACCTTCCAACTGAGATGGACGATACTGCGTATCCTTTAGATGGCCGTCTGATGACTCCGTTTGCCATTACAGCTGTCCATTAAGTTATACGGTCCGCTCACAAATCCATCTGCGCTTGCCCTGTTGATGCATGCGAACGCCCTGGCTTCCGGCTTAGGCAGATTACATACGCCCTCGAGTTAGCTGAATTCTAATTGGCTAAAAACTCCAACACCAGAGGGAGCGTAACCAAATGGATATAATATGATACAAGAGTCATTTTATTTTACAGTTTATTATGGTAATGATGTCGGGTTGTGTTAGGCCAGCAGAGAAGGCCTTGCTGGCCCTGACGGCCCACCACTGGATACTATTCTATTCTATTCGGTTCTATTCTATTCTATTCTATTCTATTCTATTCTATTCTATCCTTAATCTGCAATCCAGGATATTTGTGAATGGAAAGATGAAAATAAAATAATCAAAATAAAAACCAATATTTTTTCATACAATATCATATTATATTATGTACTCCAGTACGTCATCTGCAATCCAGGATATTTGGAAAGGGAAAACACCAATATGAAATAAATAAAAGAACAATATTCATGAAAAAATAAAAATATATTATACGAGATGACATTTTTAGTAATAATAAAAGAAAATAAAAAAGGTTAATGCGATTGAAAGGTTGTTTCCAAACCTCTCCTCGACTGCAGAGTTCAAGGCCGCCTTCGACATGTTCGACACGGACGGCGGCGGTGACATCAGCACCAAGGAGTTGGGCACCGTCATGAGGATGTTGGGACAGAACCCCACCAGGGAGGAGCTGGACGAGATCATCGAGGAGGTGGATGAGGACGGTGAGACGGGAGGACGCTCAAAATAAAAGTGCGCTGCGCACCTTCGGCTACGTTGTCAAGAAAAAATTGAAGTCCTAATACATTTGAGTGATGGACAAAACCAAGCCTCGTATAGCGCTTGTGATATTTTTTTCTCCCCTAGATCCGGCGTTTCAAACATACGGCCCGGCCCGTAAACGGCTTCAAGCCGGCCCGCGAGACGATTTTGTAAAGTAGAAAAAGACTAAGCGGGAGCTCGGAGGGGACCGTGCCTTTGCTGTTGCAGCCCCAATTCTGGAATAACCTGCCTCGGCACATCGGGCAGGCCTCCTCCCTGCCTGTTTTTAAATCACTTGTCAAAACCCACCTCTTCTCCTTGACGTTTAACACTTAGTAAGACAGTGGACTACTTACGTTTATTTTATTCCTTTATTCTTTTACCCCTGTCATTTTATTCGCTATTTTATCCTTCATTTTGTTCTTTGTTTTACCATTTGTCTTATCAGATTTAGCGTTTTATATCCGTGAGCTATGGCGTCTGTTTTGACGATGTTCTTAATGTTTTGTGCAGCACTTTGGTCAGCCGTGGCTGTTTTAAAGGGCTTCACAAATACACCATGTGTGTGGCTCGACGGTTACGCCGCAATTGAAAAACAGCACAGTCATAGAAGTGTAATAAGAAAACAAAGCCAGCTAATGGCTTTAACCTAGGATATGATACGCCTTCACGTTCAACACGGGGGACAAGAGTGCAACTAACAATCATGTCCACTAGATGGCCTCATCATGCTTTACATGACCCTCAAATGGTGGATGTCCTTCTCATTCATAACTGCCTGTCCTACAACACCCCCCCCCCCCCCCCACCCCGACTAGAGGAAGTGAGATTGATATGAGCGGGGCATAACGGAGCGCCTTCTTTTCTCACAGGTAGCGGTACCATCGACTTCGAGGAGTTCTTGGTCATGATGGTGAGGCTGCTCAAGGAGGACCAGGCCGGCAAGAGCGAGGAAGAGTTGGCCGAGTGCTTCCGTGTTTTCGACAAGTAAATTTCCACTGTTGATTTGCAGAGGTGGCCGCGTCGTCGGCACAGACCTTCGGTCCGTCACGGGCGGACGCCCGTTTTGCCGACGGACGGACAAATGACGGGAATGCTAAAACTAATTGGAGAATTAAAAAGCGCAATTTTCATCCGTCTTCGGAATCGTCGGCCGTCGTACCTCCGTCGGCCCGCCGCGCCTCTTTCGGCATACCCCTAACCCTCACATTGCGAATTGCACTCCTGTTCCCCCGGATTCGAGCAGAGGTTATTTCCGTGTTACGGTTATATTACCGTGTTGTGTTTCAATTGTAACTGTAAAGCCGCAGACAAAAAGAATTAGTCTGAGTCCAGGACCTGACGAATGATAAACCAAGGAAAAAAAAAAAAAAGTCAAAAGTCGTCCTCTAGTGGTGGCGGAAGGTGAGGCAAAAATCCAGCAACGGACCCACGATTCCAGTTTTGTCTGGCGTGAGAAAAAATGATGGCCCGATGACGGAAAAGGGACGGAGCCTTAAGCTAACCCTAACCCGGCAAAAAAATGTCCGTTGCCCAACTCTGTCGATTTGCCTATATCAGAGGTGGCATAAGCCAGCACCTAAAACATAACCCGCAAAACTAGACCGGTAAAGCGTACTGCATTCTAAAGCAGCATTTGGCGCAGGAACGGCGACGGCTACATCGACAGAGAGGAATTCGCCCTGATCATCCGCAGCACCGGCGAACCCATCACCGAAGACGAGATTGACGAGCTCATGAAGGACGGCGACAAAAACGCCGACGGCATGCTGGACTTTGACGGTACGGCCAGAAGCGAGGACGCGGCGCTCGAGTCGCAGCTAGGACCGGTGAATGGAAAATGGAGCCTCGTGAAGCGCTTGGGATATGTCTTACGCTCCTCCTGATGGTGATCGCGGTTAGTGCGGCGGAGATGTGCAGTGGCGCTCTTGTCACGTAACATTCAGGTTGCCAAAAAGTCGTCTCTCGCAACAAGAATAAGGAGACTTTGTTGGCATATAAAAGGAGACGAGAGACACCGGCGCTCGCTTCGCCGGGGCCGTAACGTAATACGTTATCACAACCCGGATTTGCATCAAATGTATTAACGCGTCGGCGGCTTTCCTACAAACCGGACGATAGTTCTTTGCGTTGACGTTTACTGTGGTCTTTCACTTCTCATCACTTTTCAACAAACAAAAATCGGTCGCCTCCGACATCGGCATTGTCGGCACGTCGTCAGCGCTTTGGCAATGACGTCACAGGGGAAGCACTTCGCATGGCCCCAAGCTAAACCTAAATAAATTTATATGCCCAAAATAATCCAAAAAACAATGATTGCTTCTGTGGACTTGTAACTGATAAATTGACATTAGCTATGGCTGTCATTGTGCACTTTTACATCAAAACACATATTTAAAATAGCACTTTGAGCTGTCGCGTCTGACATTGTTGCCATTCTTAGCACGTTAGGAATGACATCAAACAGGAAGCACTTGCCATGACCCCGAACTAAACCAATAATCACTTGAACTAAACCGATAAAAAGTAATCCCCAAAATAACTGTTATTGCTCCCGTGGATCCGCAGTTGTTAGCACGTCCGCCTCACAGCTCAGGGACGCGAGTTCAAATGCGCTTGGCTCCGGCAACTTTGCGTGTTCTCCCCGAGCCCGCGTGGTTTCTCACCTAAAAATACTCCAAAAAACAGGCATGGCAGGTGTATTGGACAACCAAAATTGTCCTTGGGTGCGTGAGTGCCTGTTCATTCCTCTGTGCCCCGTGATTGGCCGGCAACCAGTCCAGGGTAGGTGCAAGCAGGCCTGCGAGACTCTTGAAAACGGACGGATGGATATTCAAACCAAGAGTGCCATCTAGAGGAATAAAAAACATCACAAATGCTTCGTGAGGCTTCATTTGCCCATTGCTACCTGTTGCACATCTTTGAAGGTTTTTGATTTCTTTTCTTCCTCTTGACTTTCATGTTGTCTTCCTGCTCCCCAGAATTCCTCAAGATGATGGAGAATGTGCAGTAAAAGCAGACGTACTCATGGACATTCCTCCTCAGCTCTGGGAATCCTCCCCCCTTGCCCCTTGCCCGCTCGGAATTCGATTCATTCTCCATCCTCGGTCACCCTTAACAGAGAGATTTTGTACCCTTAAATAGAGAGAGGGGGAGGTGGGGGTGTTCTTTTGTGCCTGGATGCGCTGTGGAGGAGGACACCCCCCCCCACCCCCCCACCCCCTCTAGTCTTGATAGAACAGCAACCTATTACTTAGACCAACTCACTCAAAACAACGTCACTGTACAAAGAAGTTAGCTAGCTGCTAACCCTTACAGGAAGAAACAAAACTGACAACATGCTTACTTTTAGTCTGTCATATTAACAGACTGTAAAATGTTGTTTGAGGAAGAGCAATTAAATGTTGGTTCATCTTTTTGTCCACTTCATTATAAATGGAAAAAAGAGATGCATTTGTTGTTGCTCCCTTTCTTAGTCCTGCTTTCAGCTTTCTTGCAGGTGGGAGCATTCTGGGGTGCGTTTCCGATGCAAAGCCGTCCCTCTTTCAAGTAACTAAGAACGCGCAACAAATTTGCATTCTTTCTCCGGTTGGCTCTTGGCCAGGAAACGCAAGATATGTCACCTATGTGACAAACATCAATCAAAGAGTCTTCTGTCGTTGTTGGGCAGGCAGTTCTAAACGAGAACCGACATCCACCGTTTGAGTGTCACGTATAGCAGCGGTCCCCAACCACCGGTCCGCGGATCGACCGGCGCCGGGCCGCGTGGGCTGCGCCCGAAACGACGTTTTGGAAAGGAAACCCTAACCCCGGAAAAGCCCGGACGCGCCGTCAACCTGAAGCCGACGCCGCGTGACCAAAGAAAGCTCCGCGTCCAACGAGCGGGAGCCAGATGTTGAGCGGGGGAGGGCCATCGCCAGAGGGCGAGGAGCAATTTTGAGCCGGCAACTTTTTTATCGGTGCTCAAAATCCACGCTTACTCGCTCTGCAATTCCATCGGCTCGTTATGATCCAATGAACGAATGAGTGACCCAGACACTATGAATACTGACACTACTGACTTAGCGTCATGCAGAGTGTGCATTTATTCAAAGAAGCGCACGGATTCGCCAATCAAAACAAGATAGCCTGATGTAGTATTGCGTTTCAAAACACGCACCTCTTTCATTTGTCCGTAGGACGCACGCCAGCGTGAATAATTGTTGCGCCGGTGAACGGCGGCCGTCGCGGGTCGACGGAACGCGAGCCGGACGGCCGGGCCGACGCCTACGAGCCGTAATTGGCCTCGTCGAAGGCCTTGCGGGCCCTCTTCAGCTCCTCGTTCATGGTCAGCAAGTCTTTGACCCTGGCGAACTTCCTGGGGTCCTTTCGAATGAGGAAGACGATGTCCTCCACCTGGACGCGGCCCTGCCGCCCGATGGACATGGCTTTGTGGGTCATTTCCGTGATGAACTCAATCACCAGGTCTTCCAGGATGTCCACCGACTCGGTGTACGGGTTCTGGTCGTCCCCGAAGCCGTACATCATGCAGCGGAGCTCCTTGGAGAAGAGCCTCTTTCGCCGACCGTGGCACACGTCCGCCCCGCCGCAGCTCTCGTCCAACTCTTCCTCCAAAGCCGCCTCGTCCTCCTCCTCTGCCATCCTGCGCTAAAACAGCCTTTAGCTCTACTGTATAGAACCTGGAACGCCCCGAAGACCATATATATATATATATATATATATATATATATATATATATATACACACACGTCAACTTAGAAAAAAAAAAACTCTTAGCTCGACAGGCGAGCACCTTGAGGATGCTTCTGTAATCATGAAAAAAAATTCATTTCCATACGCCAAGTACTGAAATTATTCCCAAAATGTACATTTAACAGACAAATCAACTCATCGAATTTTAATCGTGATGTCGGCTTCCACGATTAATCAAGCTGATCCCCGGCAATATTAACATTTCAAAAGCCGGCTGGCGCGCATGTCAAATCAAGCACTTCATACTACCACCAGGGGGCGTGTTTGCGTGATGACAAAAGCCTCGGCTTTTCTCACCCCAATACGTTATTTAGCAGTGTGAAATGGCATTACACAGTACAATCTATACAGCGCTGTCAATCGAGAGCCACTTTGAAAACCCTGCTTAACAAAAACTCCGGACTCAATTTGGTTTGAAATGAGCCAATTTCACTGACATTTTCACTGCTCATTGATGAACATTTGCTCAAAAGTAAAGAATGTGCTTGGCTCGAAGTATGCTTTTTTTTAAAGCCTTCTTACACCGCTTGTGGCAGTAAATAGAAAAGGGCAATAAATAGACCAGGTTTAACCAAAACGATTTCAATATTGAACAACTAATGATGATTACATGGGCCATAATCCTGAGTCCAAAACGTAAACGTCGCCGTCCGTTTCATTGTTGCCAGTCGACTTGGTTGCCTCGAGCCAGGGCAAATCGTTGATGTATTTCAACGCACTTCCGGCATATCCGAGATTTTTAAAATATCATGTTAGAAAAGCGTATGTATTAAAACGCGTGGATCGCTCTTGTTTTCGTGCATCTGAACACAAGGGGAAGTAGAACTCACTTGAATATTCGGGCAGGTCTCCAAACAATCGCGCTTCACTCCTGATCCCGGCTCGGTGTGATCAACCGGAAGTGAATCTTGAGGGAAATTGGATGCTTTTTGCCAACACTGCCGTGGCGCGGCCCGTTCAGTACCACTGCGCTTACACCACGCAGCGTCAACGGTTTCAGTACAAATAAAATTATGCTTCCGGCTTGGTGTGATCAACCGGAAGTGAAACTCGATGGAAAGAGGCCGCTTTTTGCCAACACCGCCCCCGCGTGACGCGTTTATTACCGCTCCGCTTACTCCACGCTGCGTAACTAGCTTGTAGTTTTCGTCGAATGACGAACAACGTCGTTGCGAGTGTTTCGATTTAGACCGGAGAGCACCGAGTTGACATACATATTTTTCTTGGACGTTGGAAAAGGTGCGCATTGGTGCGCGTCGGGCGAGACTATCTCGCAGCGTCGCACGCACGTCATCCTCGCGTTCATCGATCAGCACTTTCGCCACTCGACTTCTGCGACGACGTCTTGAATCGTCGCGAAGAGCTATCGGCAAGCTAACGTTAGCCGGAGCTAGAACGCTGAGCGTCGCGGGTAAGTGGGCCAACTTTGCCAACTTGCCTTCCAGTTGAGATGACGTGTTCCTATACACAGCAAGCCATTTTCAAGGCTTTTCAGCCCGCCGGCAACGCGCGCGCTTGTTGATCTAGTCCAAACGCGAGCAATGTTTGGCCAACTGTTTTGCTACAGGTGTTTTAAAACAAGGGCCAAAGTTGACTCCGCAGATGACATTGGAAGCGTGCGCATGGCGTGTCCGCTCCAGTTCCTCTGCAGGACGCTGCGGACCGTGGGACTGGTTCTCCTCTATTACGTCTTCTCTATTGGCATCACCTTCTATAACAAATGGCTCATGAAGGTACGTCACCGGTTCAACCGCTTCCAATGTGCCTAGGAAGTCGGACTCGTTCAAATATACTGCATGTGCACGTCAGCTGTCAGCCTCTGAGAATATTTCAGGCTTGCGGGTGCGCCTCGTTCGCAATACGCGCTCCCTCCAAATGAATGCTGACAACTATGTCACTGTCTTTGGCAGTGACGGGATCGCTTTCACGGGGTTTACTTGCGTGTATAATTTCCTACGCAACGTACTAGCAGGTCATGCAAACCAGAGAGACTCCAACATTTGTCGGAAATGCGGAAAAGTCAGCGTCCTACAGTTCTGTGTCATTTCCTCCAGGGCTTCCACTACCCGCTTTTCATGACCTTAGTCCACCTGGCGCTCACGTTCTGCCTGTCGGCGCTGACCCGACAGGCCCTGCGCTGCCGGACGGGGAAGGCCCGCGTCGTCCTTAGCTGGACCCATTACCTTCGCAAAGTGGCGCCCACTGGTGAGACTTCAAATCAAATATTCCTTTTCTTCAAATCAAACATGTTTAAAAAGTGGTGTGAGAAATATCCAGACAAAAACTAATCCAATCAGTATTAACATTCATCTTGTGCATAACTAACCCCAATTCCCCAGCTATATGGAAGACTTTTTCCTCCCACTTCGCATGACCCCAAACTAAACTGCTCATGCTAAAATGCTCATATTAATCCCCCCCAAATAAAATATATAAATATTGCCCCCGTGGACTAGTAAATGTTAAATTGACATTAACTACGGCTAACATTGTTCACGTTCTCATAAATACACATAAGCAACATACCACTTTGGGCTGTCGCTTCTGACATAAGTGTTGTTAGCGCGCCGTTCGCACTTTAGCAATGACATCACACAGGAAACACTCCGCATGACCCCAAACTGAACTTCGGTAAACTAACCTGTTCAAAATAATCCATCAATAAATATTATTGCCTCTGCGGGCTTGTAATCTATTCGTGGATCACTGGAAATGTAAAATAAAGATATACGTATGAAACGTCCTAAAGAGGTGCCTTGTCTCTGCACTCATCACCAATGCAAGTGCGTCATCTCATGGCAAACAAGTGAACTGCATGCATATTGTCAATTGCTACAATAAATGTGATTCATTGAAAGGGTTTATATTTTGATGATTATGCACCAATGTCATTGTAATATTTTCAATGCATTTTTTTAATTTTAAGAGTATTCATTTAAAGGGTTTAGGAGCATTTTGGAGGGGCTTGGAAGGGAGGAGGCTGTTTACATGTAAAAAGTACTTAACTGTTTGCCGGTGGTGGGTGCAGAAATACAACGAGTTTGTGGGTGATTCCTTCTTCTTGCGGTTAACGAATCGTTTTTGTTTGTTCGTCCGTCCAGCCCTGGCATCGACACTGGACATTGGACTCTCCAACTGGAGCTTCCTTTTCATCACCATCAGCTTGTAAGTCCATCACGTTCTCGGTGCATAATTGGCGCGTTTATGGTACTGTTCACTGACTTGTGTCGTGTTTATCAAGGTACACCATGACCAAGTCTTCGGCGGTGCTCTTTATTCTCTTTTTCTCTCTGGTTTTAAAACTGGAAGAGCCGGTGAGTACACCTGTAGCAAATCTGCCCCCACTAGAGGGTGACGTTTGATTTTTTTTTTTTTTTTTTCTGGTCCATCATTCGTCAGGCACCGGTCTACTTGTCTGCACTCTGGCCAATTTTTTTTTCCCTGTTGTAGCACTTACATATAAAGTTAACACCATGTCCGTAGTCCTACTTTTACATTGCAATTGAAACGCAACACGGTACGATAAGCGTAAGACGAAAACCAAGACCGATCGGGGCTTCGACCCGGGGCCTTAAAACCTACACCATCGTGTTTAACATAGGGAACGAGAGTGCGGTTCATAATCATGTCCGCCGAATGGCGTTATCGTGCCTTGCGTGACAGTGAATCGGTGAATGTCGGTTCTCATTTTGAACCGCCCGGCCTACCACCGCGGAAGACGAGTTCATTAACATTTGTCAAAACGTTTTTCAATTTCCCCCGTCGATCTGCCACGCTTCGGTCCGACCGTCACAATACCGAAGAATGACGGCATCCTCTCCGTCTTGTTTTTCTAGCCCTGCTGAAATGAGTTTGTCGGGTCCCCGCTTGTGTTTTCTCGAGCAGAAGCCATTCCTGATCCTAGTGGTCCTGCTGATCGCCGGCGGCCTGTTCATGTTTACCTTCCAGTCCACCCAGTTCAACCTGGAGGGCTTCCTCTTGGTGCTGCTGGCGTCCTTCATCGGGGGGATCCGCTGGACTCTCACTCAGGTGCTCATGCAGAAAGCCGAGCTGGGTCAGTGATGGATTGTTGTCCTTTTCCTAAACGCCGGTGCCGCGCTACCGTCGAGGCCGCTTTTGACCCCGTTGGACGTATTCCCCAAGGAGAGTCCGGATAAAACCTTTCGTGTCTTATTAACGTAAGACCCTTATTATTATTAATGTCGCTCGCTGACTACGTTGGCTTTCGTCATTCAATCCATATCGCGGCACCCGTTACTTAGCGTTTTTCTCAGAGCACGCGTCCCCCATATTGGGCGGGGTCCACTTCTAAGCGCATAACTCAAAACGGGCCCATTTTCTTCACGTACCTGCGTTTGAATAACATTGATCCCAGTGTGAAATAGGTCATTTGCAAGGCTTACAATGATGAAATAGGAACGTAGAGAGGGAAACTGACATCTTTTTTGCTGGTCTGTCATTTGTCAGAGCCCCGCCCCCCTTCATCCTCGGTCGGTCATCTTATCAAGCCAGGTGAAATTGTAATCGTCAGTCCGGCGGGGTATTTTTGCTGATAATGTTTTTTTTTTTTGCTCCGTCATTCATCGGGCGCTGGTCTACTTCTGCCTGCGCTCGCACCAATTCTTTTTTCTGTCGTTGCACTTACACTTAAAGTTAACCGCACGTCTGTGGTTCGACAGTTACGCTGCAATTGAAAAACAACACAATAATATAAGTGTGGACATTTTTTTTCGTCATACACTGGTCTATTTCTGTCTGCACTCACGCTCATCTTCTTCGGTTTTAATCCTTACAGTACACTTAGAGTTGACGGCATGTCCGCGGTTCAACATTTACACTGCAACTGAAGCACAACATAACGCAAGTGTAACGCAAAAACAAAACCAGCTAAGGGATTTAACCCGAGGCCATAATACCATCATGTTTAATATCCCACATTTGAGATGTGCAAATCATGTCCACTAGATGGCACTATCACGCTTTACATGACATGACAGTGAAACGGCGAGTGTCGGTCCTCATTTATATCGGCCTGCCCTACAACCGTAGAAGACGGGAACTCATCTCCGAAGACCTCCGTTTCAAATCAATTGCGCCGGTCCGAAGATGACTACCCGAGGAGGAAGAAGAGGACGTCCGCGAGTGAAACGGGAGGAGCTCTTTGGCGTGTCGGATCGTCATGCTGACTTTTAGGGCTTTTCGACAAATTCATATTCAACTGTATCAAAAAATACAAAGTTCAAATCATGATATCGTTGCAACATTAGTTTCAGCGTTTACTTTACTCCTCCTTAGGTCTTGTTTGGTATTTAGTCCAATCCTTTGATCTTTCTATCAAGGACCTCTCACATCAAGGGGAAAGCATTGAAAGAGGACACTGGGGAGCTGAAATTTCACCCAGATGATGACAACATGTCAAAGTTGTACATGGCAATTACCACACTTAGCAGGACTATGCCACGCCTTGGCTAAAATACTGGCAGAACGACGTGCACGGGGGTTAAATAAAGTTGATCCGGTATTTGTTTTTTTGTAGGTCTCCAGAACCCAATCGATGCCATGTATCACCTCCAGCCTCTCATGTTTCTGGGCCTCTTTCCTCTCTTCCTGTATAACGAAGGTGCGTGCGCGTTCTCGGCCGCGGTCCGGGGACGCCCCGAGTCCTTCTGACGGGGCGCGCGTTTGCAGGATGGCGCCTCGGCACCTCGGACAAGTTATTCCGGGTGACGGAGCTCCCGCCGTTCTTGTACTCGGTCTTCTCGCTAAGCGTCGGAGGAATCCTGGCCTTCGGTCTGGGCTTCTCCGAGTTCTTGCTCGTCTCCCGAACCTCCAGCCTCACCTTATCCATTTCGGGGATCTTCAAGGTACGCCCTTTCTTCGATATATGGGAAACGCCGTGCCAGTTCCCGCCGGCGGCAAAAAGACCATGTGACACTCGGACGTAGTTGAAATCTCATCTCCTTTCTGCCTACGACTGCAGGAAATATGTACACTGGTGCTGGCGGCGACGCTGATGGGGGACAGAATGAGTGTCCTCAACTGGCTGGGCTTTGCCGTGTGTCTATGTGGCATCGCGCTGCACGTGGGACTCAAAGTCTATTATTCCAAAAGTGAGTACGTCTTGAAACGCTGCCATTCGAACGCGAGGCTCAAAGGAAGCGCTTTTGCGTCTCTTGTTCGCCGTGCGCCTTTTGGACTCGGCGCCCGATGTAGACACGTGACCCGTCCAAAGTGAGAATCGCGTGCCCGCCGACGCGCCCCGTCCTTTTTGGAAACACGCTGCCGTTTGTCTTCAGGGGTGCCGGCTTTAGTCAGACTGAAATGGTGATCCGTCTGGAAAAATGCTCACGTTTGGTCCGCTGTGGTACGACAGTCACGTGGAGCGCCCGAACGACGTAGTCAAGTAACGCTCCGCCGACGCGCTACAGAATAAACGCAAAGGCTTTCGATTTGGAAGGGCTTTTCTTCCTCGTAGCAATGGCCGCCTTCCTATTACATTCTAAGCCCGACCCGACCCGAATTTCGGGCCAAAAATGTCATTCATTACGTTCGGGTCGGGCCGGTCTTCTCTCTCGCCGACTTTAAAAAAAAATCAACATGTTTATAAAAATGTATACGAAAACGACGTGCGGATTGCGGATACTAAACTGAGGAATGGTGGGGTGAATTAACCAGACCTGGGTTTCGCCTTATCGGCTTTAGTGCCGGATCTCGGAACGGTACGGCAGTAGCAAAAGCTAACATAAACGCCGCGCTGCGCGCGCGCGGCTCTCTCTCCGACGTCACCTCGTAGCCCGAGTTCAAGTATCTCGGGGTCCCGCTCGCGAGTGAGGCTAGGACGGAACGGGACGCGGATCGGCGCAGCGTCTACTACGACGCGGGCGCCGCGCCGCCCCGTCGCGGTCACCGGAGAGCTCGGCCCTTCGGCGCAGCTCTCGATTTGCCGGTCCGTCTGCCTTCCCGCCCGCGACTGCGGTCGGTCGCGAAAGAACGAGATCCCGGGGTCAAATGGCACTTTCCAATGGGCCGGCGGTGAATGAGTTCATGTTAGCTGGTTGCTGGTTAACGCCCTTCGTGGAGAGAGGGAACGCCGACGCACGTTTTTCCTCTGCTTCAGACAAGAGTCCGTCTTTGCGGCAGCTGAACAGCAAAAGCCCCGAGCTGGAACTGCCTCTGCTGCGACCTCACGATGAAGCCGACTCCGCCGCTGAAAACGAGGAAGAGGAAATCACCCTGCGCTGACAGACATTTCGGCCGATTGACTTCGGGCTCCCTAATGGTCTGGGGTGTTCGGCCTACTTCCGAGGCGGCCGTTCATTTCCGGTCATTTCACCAAAAGGCCGGCTGAAGCATTTTCACACACTGTACGATTCCAGTTTGAGGCCGTTGAGGCTTTAATGTCCAATGCCGTTGTTTACGTTGCCAAAGTGACGGACGGAATATTGAGAAAGGGGGTGGGTGTCATAGCCAACTTTTTGCTACGTCGCTTACAATGTCAAGTTGTCAACCGCCTTCTTAATACAGTGCCGTCTGACAGTCCTGTGACAAATGATTTGTCAAACTCTTTGCACCATTTCACCTCTTCAACGTTGAAGATCATGAAACAAATGTAAATGCCGCTAGGCGGTGATGTCAGAGGACGTAAATATGGAAAGCCGTTTGGGACCGCGTGAAAAAGGTCATCAGGGTAGCGCCAAATGTGTGGACGGTCACCCGCGTGATCCGTTTCAGATTGTGCTTGTAGTTGGCTTGCGTGCAGGCGTCTTGCCGGGTCAAAACGTCCCATTAAAACTGGCGAGGCGGGTAAGGGTTATAACGCCGGACCCGCGCCCGGCCGAGTAGGCTCCCCGGTTCCCTCCTCGTCAATACGTGTGGTCGGAGCGGTCGACGGCGTCGATCGCCGCCGCGCGTTCCGGTCAGTTCCGCTCGGGTCTTCGAGTTCCAAGGGCTCCTCCTCCTCCTCCTCGTCGCCGTCGGTCGGGTCCGCCGTGGCCGGAGACGCTCGCATCCGCGTCGTCACTTCCTTGCAGCCGTTGTCCTCGTCCCGGTCTTGCAAGTATCTCGCGTAGTCCGCCTCCCTTTAGTGCCGTTCGGGGTGCTCGCGCTCCGGCAGATCCTGCGGGTCCGCGGCCGTCCGGTTCAGGGTACCCGGGCGGCCCTTTGACGGGCGTTTGTGAATTTGAATTCGGCCCAGTGGAATGATCTTGCGCGATTTGACACGGCGAGCTGCGGTATTCGGCGACCCGTAGTTTCTTTACGCCCGTAAGGATCCTCTTTGGTCAGATCGGATCCCGCGCCGCGCTCTCGACGGGGGATTGGCTCCCGCGCGTCCTCACTTTGGTCGGAGCTCGCGGAAGGCACCTCTCGCGCGTCCCCCGGAACCCGATAAAAAGTTTGCACCATGACTAGGCCGCTCCGCAACGTCTTGTGTTTGAAGCTATTCAGACGTCGGCTTGTTTTGGAAAGAGCAGAATCGACGGTCCCGTCAGTCAAAGCAAGTCGTCCGGGTCCCGAATCGGCCGGCCCCGGGTCTCGCACGCTACCGCCGCCTTGTTGGACTCTTGGCCTAAGGAGGTTCATTAGCTTCGGGTGGTTTTTATCCTTCAAGAATAAAGTTGACGTTTAATGGTTACTCGGCTTGTCTGTATCTCATGTTTACAATTGTTTGGCGACCTTCGACATGATACGATTGTGCATTCTACTAATCCTAATTGATATCAAGTGAAGCGGAACCTCATGACTGGGTCATTTGAAATGGACTTTCTACAGAACCCCGGTTGCAGTTGTCTTTTTTTGAGGGCCAAACCCTTGCTTTACCTGCTGCGCAAGTTGGCTCCTGATGTGCCTTGAACTCTTAATATTGAGATGACTCGAATGCGGAAAAAAGTCCCCGCTCGGTCGCCGTCAACTTTAGTAGCCAAAAAATGTGCACGGGTATGACCGTTTTAATACATTCCTGTGAAAGAATTCATCTTGATATATATTCACGTTGTCGTTTCAAGTCACGGCTGGATCCTAATGTGCCGTTTTGGACTCCCATTTTGTGGAAACAAGTACAATTGTGTCTTTCAAATATACATGGAAACATGATGATGAAACCGTTTTTTGCTTGGCACCTGGAAGCATGGTTTGCTTTCTGTGTGGGGATCACATCACTTGAAGTGCAGCTGGTGACTTTTCCAAGCGGCCTGATGTGCCTTTGCCGTCGCCATATTGGACGTACGCCACAATCTTCACACACCCGGCGATAGATTCTGAGGGCTTATGACTGAGCAACGACGGGTACTCGGAGATAAATTGCCGATTTTGTGCCTGAGATTACCAGACCCAGCATGTGCTGCGCAGGGAAAGCAGTTATCAATTGCTTTTCAATAGCTACAGTACAAGTAGTACATAGAAGTGATGGTAGTCACTCACTGTTAGAGGTGTAAAAAGAAATCCTAATTTACCTTGTCACCTTTGACAGAAAGCATTTTCTTTTTTAAATGTAAACATTTAAACATAGACTGCGTCATTGCTAGTGTTTTTTTTATTACGACATTTAAGAAGTTAAAATAGAAACAAAATACATGGGATTTGTGTTCCATTTTTCTGTATTTGGCCCTCCAAGTGCAAAGTTGAGACTGCCTTTGTTCCTTCAGGATATTAACATTATTCCCCTTTCCCCGATCGACAGTTTCTTCATGTTCGGTGGACCGGATTACGAGAAAAAATAAATCAAATTAACAGGTCTCATATGCCCGCCCCGGGCCGGATTGTGTTGAATTGGGTAAGGTTCCAGGTTCCGGTTTTGACACATCCAACATGGCGGACGCGCTGGCGTATCTCTGCGGCCAAACAGCCGGCGCCGCGAAGTGCGTGCGATGTCTGCGGGGCCGCGCCCATGAAAGAGACTTCGCTCGGCGGGCCCGGCAAAGTTTTCCGATCGCCTTTCCCCACACGCGCACTTGCACGCCGCCTGTACGGAGCGTTTGGCTTGGCGATCCGCTACGAGTGACTTAGAAGTTGGGCTCGCTCGCGATATGCTCGAAATGTGCGTCGCCCTCGCCTCGCCTCGCCGTCGCCATCGCCATCGCCGTCGCCGTCGGACAGGTAAGCGCTCACCTTGCTCCTCCCCGCCACTCCGCCGCTAGACACCTTCCTAAGTTCCCTGTCCGTTACTGCTCTTTTCTTTCTGCTCGTCAAATAGTAGACCACTTTGTTCTTCGCAACTTTAACACGTATTTTGAAGTTCTGCATTCGAAAGCAGGTGCGACGAGTCTTTGTTAGCCGAACTTCAAAAGCTATTTTCGCGTCTTCACCCTGTGCCTCCCCCCGAAAAACGGAATATATCCGGAATTTTTCTTATTTTTTACGTCATCATTCGTCAAAGCAAAATTGACAGGTTATCTTTGTTGTTGAAGCGATTTTTGCTAAAAGCTCCAAAGGTTTCAAAAACTTCAATTTATTAATCATCTATAAAACATGATATTCTGAAAAAAATTAAGATTTGTATACCGGTTTTTTTATTATGACACATCGCTTTTTTTCCCCTTTCCTGTATATAACTTATCTAGTAAAAATCTTATCAAATGTATTCGTATAGCCCCGAATCACCGAAGTCCAGTATATTTATATATTTATATAAAATATCGCGCGAAGCGGGGTGTGAGGTTTTGTTATGCATGTTTGTTTTTGTGCATGTATTACGCTATGATGATATGATATCAGTATTACGCTTAACACTTTTTTCTTGGAACGTTTGCCGATGATGTTCATCACCTGGAAGTGTTTTTAATTACGTTCATGTCCAAAGGCCAACTTTGTAACACGTCTGAAATAACACATATGCTCAAATTACCAGTAATCATATATTATTGTATTTTATTACCAGTAATTGGAGGATTCATACAAGCCCTCATTTCTCCGAATTTCTGACTGGATTTTCAAATGATTCCTTCCAAACCGTGACCCTAAAATGCATATAAAAAAAAAAAGAAAAGTAAAGAAAAAAGGTAATCGCAAAAAAAAAACACCTTACAAGAGAGAAGCACACAAGAAAAAACAAGCAAACAAGAAAAAGATGCAAACAGGAAAAAAGAAGCAAACAAGGAAAAGTAAACAAAAAAAGCAAGATGTAAACAAAGATGCAAGTAAGGAGGCAAACAAGGAAAAAGACGCAAACAAGAAAAAAGATGCAAACAAGAAAAAGAAAACAAGAATAAGATGTAAACAAGAAAAAAGAAGGAAATAAGAAAAAAGCCAAGAAAGACGTAACCAAGAAAAAAGGACATAAGAAAAAAGCCAACAAGAAAGACGTAAGCAAGAAAAAAGAAGGAAATAAGAAAAAAGCCAACAAGACGTAACCAAGAAAAAGAAGCAAATAAGAAAGAGGCAAACCAGGAAAAAGATACAAACAAGAAAAATGACGCTAACAAGACAAAAGACAAAAATAAGAAAAAAGAAGCACAGAAAAACAATGCAAAGAATGAAAAACAATCAAACAAGAAAAAAAGCAAACCAAAAAATGATGCAAAAAAGAAAAGGGAAGCAAACAAGAAAAAGGACCGACAGACTGACGGAAAATTGTCGGGATAGCAATTTACATCCATCGTTGTAATCGTCGAGATACACATTACGTCAGATGTCCGTCATATGTCCGTCATTCCGCCGCGCCCCTTTTCCTTGACGGATGTGGGATGATAAACACGATATCGCCCTTAGCCGGCTTTGTTTTCGTGTTACGCTCGTATTATTGTGGTTCATTTGCACTCGTGACTGTCGAGCCGCAAGTACGGCGCCAGAAAAAAATCGCTTTGAGGTCAATGACCATCCCTCTGGCTACCGTATGCGGCCGCTTTCGCTTTCCCAACCTCCGCCGGCCGCGGTCGCGGTAGGCCACGGACCGTGGGAGGATCCGCGACGTCGGGCGACGTCGTCGCCGCGCTTTTCGTGACCTCATTTCATCGTTTGTAAGTAAAGGCGCCGCAGATCAAGAGGACAAACGTACTTATGTCAACAAGAAAAAAAAAATCATTGTTTTATTCGGAGTATCCGCATAACGGGCTCGCGTGAGACATTCAACTATTTGATCCGAAGATGAACGATGGCTTTTCTTTCGGAAATCTCTTCCTCTTCTACCGGCGAGCGACCCGCTCGGAAGAGCTTCCGCGATTCGCTGCCGTCGCTCCGACCGCTCCGACTTGCAAAAATTGTCAGCGCTTTGAAAAAGCCGTCGCCAGGATTTTAGCAATGCGCTTTCTTCTACAGTAGGTAGGCTTAGCAGTACGTTCCGGCGAGCAAATATGCACTCTCACAGTTAGAGACTGGCTAGTTTTCAAAGGGCAGCGCGAGTCTTGATACTACCTGGATGTGGACGTCATTACCCGCGCTTCCGACGGAACGCCTGCTCTCGCTCATAAAAGCTCTTCCGCGGAACAAAGGGGACTATTAGGGCCCCAAATCCTAGGGAAAAAGATCATCGCGTTAGCCGCTTTCAACTTGAACCCCCGGGGGAAATTTGGGCCCGACTCGGGCGTTTAGATCTTTTGGACGTTTGATAGCAAAGGAAAAGCATAGAAAAAAACAGCAGGAGGCGAAACTATTGCACGGGTGGTCAAAACGTCCCATATGCCGTCCCTCCAAATGCTGGCAAACGGGAGCTTGGGAGGCGCGCCCCGCAGATGTCAAATTCCAAGTTGGAAACGTTGTCGCAGCCCAGGTTTTATCACGCATTCCCCCACGAACCTTTCAAGGACGACTCGGGGCTCGTAGTCGACGGGGGGCTTGGATCCGACAACGGCGTTTTGCAGGGGAGCTTTTATTCCACGCAACTCATCAAATGATATCCGCGTATTCCCATCCGCCCGATCGGAGTAGCTTTTAACGCCGCTGTGTTTTTCTCTCTCTGTCTCGCGGACAAAATGAAAACTCTCGGTAAACGTACAGATGTATGGATAGGGAGGATTCCACCGGACATTTTGAACGTCCAAAATATATGCACATTTGACGACGACGTGAAGAGTCCCCGGGGGCCAAACCCGCGACTTGTAGAGCGGGAAGACAGCGACGTCCGTGACGCTCCCGAGTTTCTGTTTCCTAACCAAAAACACTGGCGTCTTTGCAAGGACGGACGAACGGATGGCGAGGATGAAAACGCTCCAGTATCTCGGTAATACGAGCGAGGTTCGACCGGCTTGTGTGTTTTCAGGTCTGGCGCGGGTTGGCCGAGCCGGCGCCTCCTCCTCGCTGTCGTCGCGGTGGTTCGGCCGGATCGCGTGGCACCTGTTGGCGCTCGCGCTACTGTCGACGAAAGCTCTCGGCCAAGGTAGTGCGGCCGCGCCGGCGTCGCTCCGCGCGCTCCAATTCAACGGTGCGCGAAAGCGCCGGGGTACGGGCTACTTTCCGCTCTGTAAGGTCCAGCTGAAAGCCTTCAATCTTCTCCAAAGCCCCCGGCGCGCCTTCTAATCAGTCTTTCCACATATCAATCAACGACGTCCCCCCCTGGGTTCTCTTCACCTTGCGACGTGGGTCGCCACGTTTCTTGTCCCCTCTTTACGCCGCTTCTACGTCTATTCGCGCGTCTCTATAACGCCGGCCCGCCAATGGTCGGCGTCACAGTCGCGATGGCCGCACGCTGAAGACCGGATCCGGTCCGAGTGCTTAAAATAAGGTACCTATTGTGCGTTTTACTGCTTCTTTCAAACTTGAACGGGTTAGCCATGGATCCCGAGATTGCTAGTGGTGTTAAAGAGAGGGAGAGGTAAGATTTATACCAAAACGAAGCCGGAAATGATCAAGAACTAAAAGACGGCTGAGCTAGGCTAGGCTGGGCTAGGCTACCCTCACTAAGGAATATGGCCACAACAAGCTGTCACGCCACTCAAAGGTCAATAAATCCTTTCCGTATTTGTTATTTCATCGTATACATATATATTATATATACGTAGCGCTTACTATACTATTTTGATACCAATTTGGAATATGTATATACAATTTTGATGTTTTTACCCGAGGATTTACACGCATTAGCTATTTAACATTGGTTTGGATCGTCCGCCATACGGCCGATCTGCGTTACCATCCCAACCGCCGAAAGGATTCATCTCGCGTTTCTGATTGAAAAATTTGACTGACCCATCTGATTGTTTTGTTGCCGTTCCCTTTAGCGCAGCTCCATCCAGTGGATGCGTGACGCAAGCCCAGCCACCACTGTAGCTTCTATTCTATGCGCCTTATAATGCGCTGCGCCCTAGATATGAAAACCCTACTCAAAAAGGCCATTCACTGAAGGTGCGCCCTATAATCCGATGCGCCTTATAGAGCGGGAAATACCCTGATAAAGTTGGACGGGCTTATCTGATTGTTTTGGTGCAATTTCCCCTTAGCGCAGCGCCATCCCGTGGATGTATAACGCAACGGCAGCCACCACTGTCGCTTCTATTCTATGTGCAAGTCTTGGCTAGCTGTTTTGAAAGGGCATGCCCGTTAACTGACCCGCCTGACCCGGCGATCGTCTCGCTCCGCTTTTGCCCGGATCTCAAGCCTTCAGGCGGGCGATTGGATCTTTTCAGGGAGCAGGGTCACATGGTATCCACAGAAGCGCAGAGGAGATGCTCGCTCGCGTTCATCCTTCCCCGTCCCCTTTGTCTCCGCCGCCCTTTAGCCTTCCGCCGTCCCCCGAGGTAACCTCTGACACTCCGGGCCCGCCTTTGCATCCTGTTTCTTCAGGGGACGGGAGGACAGGACGAGCTTTGACCGAGAACGGGGCGGCTGGGGCGGGCGGGGGCCGGGATGGCAGAAACATGAAAGATGCTGCTTGTTGGCAAAAAACCCCCGTTGGAAAATCATGCAAATGAGCAAACCGAAGAGCGTTTTTGGGAAGGAGGTCTCATGGCAACGGCGGCGGACAAAGTTCCTCAAGGAGCCGCCGCTTTATTTCTGTCGTCGCTCTAGGGCCGGCCGAGCGATCGAATTCGTTCCGTGAATTCTCGAAAAGGAGCTAAAGGGTCAAACGGTACGGAGTGAGACGGCTTTCGAAAAGGCTTCTGCGTACCGCTGGAAATTGATGCTTTGTGGAGGAGCGCGTAGCGCCGGAAATCATGTGGAGTTTACCCACTGAAAACTTGCCAGCGCGAGGGATTCTCACGCCAAATCGCCATTGCGCGACGATGACCGCGCGACTCTCCCTTTCGGATCGGTGGATCTGGATATGCAAATTAAGACGAGGTCACGCCGAGCCAGCGGGCATAATAGCAGGACGTGGCAATTAATTCATCGTAAAACGTTTCAAGTTTTTTCGGCCGGTTTTTATCCTTTACAAAATCAACTGCGGAACAGAGCCGGCCCGCGAGCCGTGGGTTTGACACCCGTGAAAATAGATGTGGTTATGGAAACAATGGGAAAGAAAACGCTCGATATTTTATTGCCAGAACCGGAAAAGTGGAATCGGATGTTGAAGTCGGGGCCGAGCGAGCACTAAACGCCGGCGCTCTCCGTGTCTTCGCCAAGGTCGTCTGAAGCTGACGGTCCTGTCCCAAGACAGATTGCAGCTGAAATGGAAAGAGTCCCACGCTCCCGTTCAGGGCTACAAGGTCCGAGTAAGACCCATTTCAGGTGAGAGCGCCAACGGCCTTTTTTTGTTTGTTTTTTTCCGTACCTGGCCGTTTTGCGGGGCGGTACATCACCGGCCGGCGGGGACGCTTTTGCGCCTTCTCGCGGCGGCGACTCAAATCGCTTTGATGCTACCGCGTCGAGAAAATCCCGACGTTTCGGGCTGCTAAAATGCATGGAATTGGGCTTTCAAAGCTTCCGCGCAAACTATGGATTTGAGCTTTGCGTTAATAACGGCCAGCCCCCGATACGAAATTATTGGTCCAAATCCTTCAGCCCCGATAACAAACCGTCATCTTTGAAATAAAGGGAGAAACACATCGGCAAACCGCGGTTTGATGTTGTTGGCTCGCCATATGGATGAGCACGCAACAGCAGATCCCGAAGGCACAATCGGGCTTTCCAAAAGTCAGTTCGTTTACTTGACGTCATTTAATGGCTACTTCGACGGCTACTTTCTTTAATGAGCGCCGTAAAAGAAAGTAGCCATTGAATAAATCCTCACCGTTTGAGGAGCCATAACACATTTGACCATTTTTTTCATGGACTTTTGGCCGACTCACAGTGCGCCCTTTTAGTGGTATGACTACACCAAGTCTTTTTTTCTTTTTTTTTTTTGGCCCCCAGACGTGCCACAGCCGGAGCTCATGTTGACCACCACCAGGGGACGGGCCACCGTGGCGGGATTGGACTCGGCTCAGGAGTACGCCCTCCAAGTTCTCGTGCTTAACGGGACCAGCGAGAAACTTCTGGCAAAGCGACGCTTCACCCGTAAGCGAGGCGTGACGTTTTGACGAAGAAGAAAAGAAGAAACCGGGGCAACGAATCTTTTTTTTTGGATGGCGCGAATCGGGTCGTACGAGGCGGTCGGCGCGGAACGGAGCGCCATCCCAGCCGGTTTTGAAGTCTGTGAATGTGTGTGTATAAGTGCCCTTAGAGTGGCAACTGAAGGGACCTAGTAAAACCTCCCGCGTTCCGTCGGCTCCCGCGCGCGGAGGCGGGCCCGGCCCCTCGGCGCCGAAACCCGGAACGTTAGCCGTCGCGCCGGAACGGATGACGGAGGTCCTCGGCCCCCGCCTTTTGACTCCCGCGAAGCCGGGCTATTCGCGGGCTCCGTTTTCCGCACGGAACGATCGTGGCCAAGGACGGGGAGGAAGAGTAGGAGGAATGGCGCGGAGCGCCGCCACCGCATTGACGCGGTAGCCTGAAGCGGGATGGAGGCGGTCTTCCCGTTAGCTCTACCTACAATTGGCGCGCGTTCAAACTCGGTCCGATCTTTGGTAGCCGTGCGGAATGAAAGACTAACCGTACGTACGCGCGTGTCAATGTTGAAACGTAAACGTTGCTTCGGGTCCTTGGGATAAAGAGGCGCGCCGCAAAACGGGAAAACCGCTCCTCAATGAAGGCGACGATGCGGTGCAAAACAAACAGATTACTGCGAACGTCGCTGGGGATAACCCGTCCGGCACGGAGCCGTTTGCGGCCCTTTCTCTTCTCCTTTGAGAAGTCAAGGAACAGTTCAACCAAGAAAGTTCTCATTCACAAAACGGAGCTCCGGTTCGAACGCCGCCGCGAAACCGAGCTCTCTCCGATCTAGTGGACGGTCTGCGCGAGGAGGAGGCGGTCCGGAGCGGCCAGAAGAGAAAGCCGCCGCCGGGAGGCTCCGGATCAGGAGACCCGGACCAGGTCACGGAGGCTCTGCCGGCCGTGCCGACCGTGACCGCGCCGTACCCGGACCCCCCGAGCTCAACTCTCGCCGCTGCGAACGAAGGTAAATCCTTGCGCTTCTCCGACGATGCGCTTGAGCAAATTTAGAACGCGAGCTTTTTCGGGAGTTGAGCCATTCAAAGACGATATTTGGGAGCGAAGGTTGAGGACTTTGCAGAAGAGCTCAATCGCCAACAATACCCTCATTGCCTTTACTGTATTGCTCCGTTAGCACCACCGACTATAGACCGCTCCCCTCCGCTTATCGACGAACCCCAAATTATGTCCGCCAAAGAGAAGGGCAAGAAAGAAAAAGAGCGGGAACGCTCCGAGGCGGGCCGAGAGGGAACGGCGGCGGGCGAAGAGGACCGACGCCGCGTGACGGGCCTTCCAAGGCAGCCGGTTACAGGTAACCCCCAGTCTTCCCGCGGTCGCAGTTTGAAGAAAACTCACTTGGCTATTTGATGCGCGTTACAAGCAACATTTCGCTTACGTTTGGACTATTTGTTCCCAAATCTGGACCGCAGCCTTACAAAAAAAAAAGAAGGGACAATATGAGGTTTTGTAGGCTGTAGAGCTCTCGTAGCGAGCACCAAGCATTTGACATGATCTCTTTATTGAGGTGGCCACTCCAACGCCACTTATGTCGTTACGTGACATTTACGACAGTGTTTACGCCACCGGAAAAGATCATTACAAGCCGCGCCGCGCATGTCCTCGCTCGTGGCGCGCTTCAAGGAAACGTGCCTTTACGCGCGCGTCGGCCTGCAAATCGCGCCCAAGGTTCGGCCTTCTATTCGGAGCCCGTCTCACCGAGTACGACTATGGTTTCTCCTGTTGCGCTTTCTCCCGGTAATAGGTCTCAAGCCGGTAAAAGGCCTTTCTTTTTCTAGGCGCCTTTCCCAGAAAAGCTCTGGAGTGCAAGACCGACGCCGCGGCCGACATCGTCTTCTTGGTGGACGGCTCCTGGAGTATCGGACGCACCAACTTCGGGCGGGTCAGGGACTTCTTGGAAGGACTGATGACGGCCTTCCTCATCGGGCCCGAACACGTCCAGATCGGTGAGCTTGACTTCCTTTCCGCTCGCTGCGCGTATTAGGCCAAAAACATCACCTCTCCATTTTCCTCAATCAATTCAATACAATCATGTATTTAACCCTGTGATTTATTTGAAAAGGTCCTGTGAAAAATAGTCAAACAAAAATAGCGACTTGAAAAAGCGGACCGTCCCTCTAAAAGACATATATTGCAAATGACAATGTACCCACTTGAATTTTTGGTCCGTTTGTCGCCCATCGCGACAGCACGGGCGTGTAGCGCATCGTCCACGTGAGCCGCTTTGACACTTGTAAAGTCAGCTCCGTTTGACGTGACGCCTTCCTCTTCCAGGCCTCAGCCAATACAGCGGAGATCCTCGAACAGAGTGGCAGCTGAACAACTTCACCGGCAAAAGCCAATTGGTAGAGGCGGTCAGGAATTTCCGATACAAGGGAGGAAACACTTTCACGGGTAAGGGGAAGTCCGCCCGCGCCGCTACGCCGCGCGCTTGCCCGTCCGTCAGATGCTCTCCAATTCCTCCGCAGGCCAAGCGCTGCTCCACGTCATGGAGGAGAACATGAGGGCCCGAGCGGGCGCCAGGTCGGACGCGCCCTTCTTCCTGCTGCTCTTGACGGACGGAAAATCGCAGGACGACGCCGTCGCGGCGGCGAGCCGGCTCAAGGACGCCGGCGTGGAGATCATCGCCGTGGGTGAGCTTTTTAGGAGCCCGGCTGGGCCGTGATGCCTTTTCACCAAAGCCGCGGAGATTAGTTTGGAGTTACCGGCGGCATTTTTCACAGGGTTCCAAAAAGGAGCTGGTTTCCGAGCGGCCGAAAGGTGCAAGCGCTCATCCGGGTGTATGAAAGTAGGCGATCGGTAGACCGCGCGCGCGCACCGCTGAAAGGTGGATGTGGCAAAACCTGAAAAGTCTCAAAACCGGGAATTTCACCTTCAACCTTCACCAATTTTTCTGTAAATACGAAATGTTAATAATAAAAAGCAACTAATAAATACGATTCTCATCTCAATCGGGATTCTCACTTCGCACCGTTTGGAGCGATATCGTACAGTGATCTAAAAGCTGGAGCGGCGTCCAAATTTCCTCCGGGGGTTCACGTCACGGTCTGACGGCTTTGCTTTTTTCCGGGCGTCCAGGTGTTAAGAACGCCGACGAAGACGAGCTGAGGCGAGTGGCTTCGGAGCCGGCCGATTCCAACGTCTACACCGTCGGCGACTTCCATCTGCTCGGCAAACTGCTGGCCCGACTGGTCCGCGTCCTGTGCGGGAGAATACGGGAGCGCGGGGTCATAAAGCGTAACGTGGCGCTCTCGTCTCTCGCGGCTTCGGTCCACGCGCCGTAGCCCGCCGTCGCCGCGCCAAAGGGGAACCACGCGGGCAAACGCGGGCGGCCGTTCACCCGTTTTGCTTTTCCCTCGTCCGCTCTTGCAGAAGGGGGAGCGGACGCCGGCCCCTCCTTCCCGAGCCCCGCCGACCTCCGCTTCTCCGGGCTGGGCTCCAGAGAGGTCACGCTACACTGGACTAACCCCGCCGAGCCGGTTCAGCAATACCGGGTGGTCTACCGCGCCGCCGAGGGTCAAAGTCCTCGGGAGGTCAGATCCTTCTCCGCTTCTTTGCGGCATTGAGCTAAAGTGTGGCGCTGCCCGTTGTACAAAGCGTGCTTTGTAACCTCCCGCGGTCAACGACGTCGTTTCACAAGGACTGGCGGCTTCGCCCCCTGGACGTTTGGAAGAAACCAGCCGCGAAAAAGGACAAAAGGCGTTCTTTTTAAGCTCGTGGGCGAGGAGATGGGAGAAGGACCGCGCAAGCGCAATTCTGCCGCTTTCTCAAGCAGCCTCGTTTTTTTTTTTTAAACGAAAAAATAAAAACACGATAAAAGATGAATAATAATGATAATAATTCAAAAAAAGACTTAAAACATGCTATCGGCGCATGATGCATTACATTTTTTTGGTCCACAAAAAAGAATCAACATAAAGCGTCCTCTCTTCGATCATGGGAGAGCTCTGTTCTCAAAAAGAAATTCATAAATATTTGTCCACAAAAAATAATCAACATAATTTGTCCAACCCGTTCCCAAGAAGAAATAATTATGAATAAATGTTTGTCCACAGAAAAATGTTTCAACTTAAAGGGTCTTCTTTTGGAATCATTGTAGCGAAAAAATAAATCAGCAACTCGACAGGTAACGAGAGGTGGCACGTGATAAGCGGGGAAGGAGAATTTGGCGTTTTAAAATAATGACAGAAGATCAGATTTGTTTTATGGACTGTATTTTCCTGAAAATACGTGAGTAGTTCAATACATTTTTAAAAGGATTTAATAATTGGATACGTTTTCAAAAGGATTTTTGCACGTTTGTTTGTTTTATTTCAAATCTTGAGTACCCTCTGGAGGTCCTTCAAGTACCCTCGTTTGAGACACGCCGACCACGGTCGCTTGCCGCCCTCGTTTAAGCGTCGGCATATTTTCTTTCTGGGCTATTTTCGCGGCGAATAAGGCGACGGGGTAAGGACGATGGCTTTCGAACGCCTTCTACTGTACGTCCGCCCGCTTGGGACGAACTGCCAGACTGTAGCGGGTCTCCGTGTCTCCCAGGTGGCGTTGCCCGGCTCGGAGTCGTCGGCGCTGCTCCGAGGCCTCTCCTCGCAGACGCTGTACCACGTGTCGGTTTTCCCCGTGTATGGAGGCGGCGTGGGCCCGCCGCTGCGGGGAACCGTCACCACAGGTGAGACTTTTGAGACTCGTCGCGGCCCCGCCCCGGCCGGATCGATTTCCTCGGCCTCCCTTCTCCTCCCCGCCTCAGTCCCGCTGTCGCCGCCGTCCGAGCTGGAGGTGACGCCTTCCTCTTACGGCGCGCTGCGAGCGAGCTGGGGCGCGGCGCCGGGGGCCACCGAGTACCTGATCCTATACTCGGCGCTCGACCGCGGAGAGCCCGACGACGCCAAGGAGGTGAGAAGCCCGCCTCGCTCCCTTCATACGTCGTCGGCCGTAAGAAACGGGATCGACCCTGACCCGAGGGCCGTTTCCACCCGACTCCAGCTTTTTTTCCCGCGTGATATCGAAGGAAGGGCATACAAAAAAAACCTCCAACATACTGGCGTAGGTTGTATAGTTACCCGCTGTATGTAAACCCATCGATGTGCCACGCCGCCTTCTCCTCTAAATGCTTGCAAACCGGAGGTTGAGCGCCAGACCCTGCAGGTGTCGAATTTAGTCGACGTCAGGCTCGTTTACTGCCGTTCAAAAGGGGAAACATCGTCATTGTTGGCCATACGGTAATCCCTCTATTTTTGCCGCGAATGGGGACGGGAATCCCCCGCGATAAGTCGTGGGGCAGGAGTAGACTTCCGCTCATCGGTCGCGGCGGGAGCCCGCGGCGCGTCTCGAAAGACTTCCGCTCATCGGTCGCGGCGGCAGCCCACGGCGCGTCTCGAAAGAGCGCCCCGCCCCGTCGTTAAGCAGATAGACGCGAGGGAAGAGGAGGACCCAGATTTCTTTTGTAACGAATTGAAATTTCAAGCGTAAACCCCGATCGTCATGTTTGGCCAGCTACGGGCTTCGCATTTGCTCAACCTTTCCAGATGAAGGCTTTCAAAACTCATCGAAATTTGTCTGAATTCCATCGTGGCGTACGCTACAGGAAAGCCAAGGTATCGCCGGGGTCGAATTGACTTCAAAACACCTTTGATCAGGAAATGAAAAACCTTCTATCTTGCGTTTCCTGGCCACCAGCCAATCAGATCAAACATGCAAATTGGTTCCGCCACCCATTGGTTACCTAAAAGAGTGACCTTGTTAGTGAAGAGGCATTCCAGGGTTCTCTTATCAGCGAGTCGTTTCTCGACGTAAAACCTATTTAAAAAGCTCGTCGAAGCGAAAAATCTCTCAACCCCGAATTGCAACTTTGACTTTGAGCTTCCGGTCGGCAGGATTGTGTAACGGTATGCCTTTCGGTTCATGAAAGCGGGACAAAGGGAGGGCGCGACTGGAAATAAAGTCAGCTGTGTTCAAGTCAAAGTAACGAATCGGGTGCCCGACCAGGCTTGCTTTTGCCGTCTCTAATTCTCGAACGCGGCCAGGTGAGGTTCGGCGCCGAGCGGACCTGGTTGGAGCTGGCCGGTTTGCGTCCGGCGACGGACTACTCGCTCACTCTTTATGCTCTCTACGACGAAGATTCCAGCGATCCGGTCACAGCTGTTGCGAGCACATGTAAGACTGCTCCCCTTTCTCGCCCTTGTGTCTCTCTCTTTTTTTGGGGGGGGACGCTCATTACCCTGTATTGCGTGCCCTTTGACGCTTCCGCTCAAATCTTTGCGACAAAGTTCCAGGTCGCGTTGCGCTTGAAGCCGGGCGCGTTGGGCAGGATTCCTAAATCTCTTTGCGCTCCCTCCCTCCCTCCCTCCCGCCCTCCCGCCGCGTCTAGTTCCTCTGCCCGCGCCCGTCAGCGTGAGCTTTCCGGCGGTGACCCACAGCACGCTGAGGGTAAGCTGGGTGCCCGGAGCCGCCGACGTCCCCGGGCACACCGTCACTTACAGCACCAACCGCGGCAGCGAGGTCAAGCAGGTGAGGCCGGCCGCCGAGTCGAGAACAGAACAAAAACCCAACTTGTCCCGGGAGCGATACGGCAGATTTCTGTCCACGATTCCGTCCACGTTTGGAAGACGCGTCGACTTGCGTTAATCCATCTTCATTCGTCAACGCGCATGTCAGTGATTCTTTGTCTATTGCGTTCTACGGTTGACTGGCAACCAGGCCGGCTTGCGCCCTTTCTCCTCTAGCTGGTCGTGTGCAGATCATTTCCATGTAGCCCATTAGCGCGTCTCCCCTTTGTTAAGCCCTGCGCGTCCGGTCATTTTTCACCCAATTGCATCTTCGCGCATATTTCATCCACAGCTCCATCAGAGACGGTAGATCGCGTAAGCAGAAGTGCGCAAAAAGCGGCCTGGCGCTTTAAATTTGGGAAGAAAAAAAAGTAGCCTTCCTTTCACGGCCGTAAAAAGCATTCAGTCAAACTTGCCCAAGGAAGGCCGCTCTCCCGGACGGGTCCGAGAAGCCCGCGGGCAGCTGACGACGGCCGCTGGTTTTTCTTTCCAGATGGAGGTTACGGGACAGAGCTGGGCGCTGGCGCGGGGCCTGTCCTCCCTTTCCACATACCTGGTGTCGGTCCGGTCCCGCTACCCGCAAGGCCTTTCCGCGGCCGTCGCCGCTAACGTCAGCACGCGTGAGTCCCCCGCCCGGGCCGCCGCCGGTCACCCGGAGTAAAGCGACAGCGCTTCTCCCGGCAGTGAAGGTGCCCCCGCCCTCGGACCTGAGGGTGAGCAATTTCTCGGGCGGCCGGACCGGCGTCCGTTGGGAGCCCGCCGCCGCCGACGTCGTCTCCTACCTCGTCAAGTGGATCCCTTTAGGCGGGGGCCGCTTGGGACAGGTAGGGACCGGGCCCTCGGAACGCGGGCCGGGCCGGGCCGGGCCGGGCCCGTCCGTCCCACGCCGTACGTCTTTGCTGCCTCGCCAAGCTGAGCGTGAGCGGAGAGAGCCGAGGGCTGGTCCTGGAAGGGCTGGAGGACCGCGAAGAATACCAGATCTCCCTCTCGGCGCTCTACGGGGACGGCGCTCAAAGCGAAGCTGTGGCTATTCGCTATAGCACGCGTGAGTGGCCGCGCCGAACGCCTTCAAAAGTAACGAGGCTCGAAAGGACGTTTCTCGTCGACTTCCTTTGAGGAGCGCTTTATTTTATTTTTTTTTCTTCATTTGCTTCATTTGAGGAGCCGTTGCGTTGCCGGTCGTTGACGTGATTTGAGGAAATGCACCTCAAATGAAGTCAAAGTTTTTGGGCTCGTTTTGTGCAGTCCTTTTAGTAGTTTGAGAGTAGTTTGGAGTGCATTTCTGCCTTATTTGGGGAGCCATTTTCTTTTTTGCCAAGCACCGGCTCAATCTGAGGAGGCGAGTTTCGGACGTATCGGTTTCACGGGTCTGGAACTGTTCCGCCGCTCGCTCTATAAATAGCGTCGGGCTCGCCGGCTTTCCCTTTGTTCCCCGCAGTGTCTGGCGGCGGCCCGTCCGGCGTGTCGGTCTCCGAGGAGACGGCGGTCAGCATGAGGGTGAGCTGGGTCCCCCCCGACGGCCGCGTCTGGCGGTATCGCGTCCACTACAGGCCGCTGACCGGAGAGGAGGATCGGGATCGCGCCGTAAGCGCCGCCCGGCCTCGGCGCCGCCCTAACTCGCTCACCGGAGCCGAGCGCCGCCCCCCCCCCCGGTGTCCAGGTGTCGGTCCCGGGTGGCGAAAAGCACGTGGTGCTGGACTCGTTACAACCGGACACGCGATACGGCATCCTGGTCACCGCCGAGTACCGCGACGGGGAAGGGGGAAGCGGCTCGGCGCAGGGCAAAACCGGTGGGTTCCGCACGCGGTAGGAGGGACCCTGGCCCCTTTTTATTTTCACCTTTTAGACATTCGCTGTCAATTGTTGGCTTTTTCGGATATCTGGATGGAAAACATTCCCTTCTTCCAAATGGCCAACACTGTCGAAATGAACGCTTTTCAAAACCGAATGGCGTGCCAGCTCTACTTAGGAACGGCCCTCGCCGCCAAAAGCGCAGCTTACCGAACGCCTCGGCCGACAAATACTGTCTCTGGAAAATTGGAGCTAGGAAAGGCGGCGTTGTCGCCATCTAGTATGAGACGTATTACGATGAATTGAAAAGGAGCCTTCCGGAGTGTTTTTCAACTCTTCTTTACTGGAGATGCATATTTGGATTATTATGCTCCGACGTAGGGTACTTCCGATACGTGTTTGATGCATTTCAATCTTTTATCCGTGCTCATACTGTATCAAGAGTGGAGGAGCCTTTCGGGGGCGATTTTGGAACGGATCCGGCTATTTCCATGTCAAAAGCCGATCTACGTATGAGAGATTCACATTAGGAAATGACTCGGGGAAGCAATGAATTTCCCGAGCAGAGGCGGCGCCGTATTTGGGAGCGGTCTCCAAACGCTCGGGCCGAAAGGAGCCGGAGGCACTTCCTTTCAATTTGATGGACGCGTTTGAACGGCGTTTGATGGGATTCCTCCTTTTTCGTCCGATTTTCCCGGCAGGCGCTCTCCGAGTAAGCAGCGTGAGCGTGCTGCGCTCGGACCACTCCGGCGTGTGCGTGTCTTGGAGACCGCCGGCGGCTGTTGACGCTTACCGCGTGGTCATCCAGTCTGTCAAAGGTCATTCCGGCCGGGATCCTATTTTTCCGGGACGCCGCCGGCGCGATGAAGCTGATGTTTCCCGGCTCTGGGTGTTTCCAGACAAAGCGTCGGTGGAAGAAAGGGTGGACGGGTCCGCCGACGGTCGCTGCTTCGCCGGCTTACGAGCGGAGACGCTGTACCGCATCAGCGTGCGCGCCGTCCTGGGATCGGCGGAGGGCGCCGCCGTCTCCGTTCTGCATCCGACAGGTCTGAGGTGATGGCGGCTGACCGGCTCGGTTCTCCGTCGGTCGGTCTGCCGCACTGAGCCTTTTTTTTTTTTTTTTTTAAACTTTCACTATTTCACGTAAATGGACTTCTCTAGCGCTTTTCTACCTCGGGTGGCGCTTTACGCCAACGAGCCATTCAGCTACCGGTGACGCGTGCGGCATCGGGAGCGATCGCTCGAGGACGCTTGGACGCGGTCGCGACGGCCGGGGGACGGAACCCTCGGCCTCGCGGCCGGTAGGCGAGCGCTCCGCCGCCGGGAGACGAGCGCTCCGCCGCGCCGCCGCCCAGCCGCGCCGCCCCATGAAATCCAATGAAAGCGACGCAAACCTTTATTAGTAACGATCCGAGTGATTTCAGCGACCGCCCGCCCGCTGCCCCAAAGCATCGCGGCACTAAAGGAGAACATTTGAATGTTTTCCAAGGCTTTCTCCACTCTCAAACGTTTGGGAGTCAGGGAACCCTTTTAGGAAAGCAAATGAAAGGAAAGAATCATTGAAGCCAAACGTTTGTTTTTACCGACATATTCAATTTGACAGCAATCATTGTGTTGCTTTTTAGAGTCGAGGCCGGCCGCCAGATATTTCTGCCTCTAACAGCCAACATGCAAAAAAAAAAAAAAAAAAAATGTCAAATAGCACGCTCCCTCATAACAAACTGCGCCCCCCCAACAGGTCGCGGCCAATGATTGAGTCAGAAACAAGCTGCAAGCTGTCCAATTTCAAAACCGCGACATCTTTCAAATGATATTCAACGCTTTGAATTGCTTTATGGAAGAGTCTTGAATACGTTGACGTTTGAAACGAAAAACATTGAATCGTAAGTCCGAACCTGTGGAAACGAACCCAAATATATCTACGTATGAATTTAGCGGAGCCCCCGCAGTTAGGCCGCGGACGGCCACCCCGAGAAGCCCCGCTTTAGCCTTGGTTTCAGAGAGCGGCCGAATGCGGCGCCTCCCGCTGTCCGCGATGAAAAAGGCCGTCCCGCGAGACCCCCCCGAATGCGATTGTCGGTGGATCTGTCATTATGCGGGACGTGACCCCCGCCCGGCGCCGGGCCAGATCTAGTCCGCCGGAGAGCCGACTTCGGTCAATGTTTTTCGGCTCCTTCTTTCGCACGGCAGCTCGGGCCCCGGCCAAAATTCCCGCCGAGCCTCGCTTGTACCCGGTTCAGAAGCGAGGTGAGCATATTTTCTTCTTTTTCGGATGTCTGCACGGCATCCATCAATTTACGCCAAGATGTCGCCCTCTTTTATTCCCTAGTTTGTCCCGAAGTGGCCATCAGAAACAAGATCGTTCGAGGTAAGCCGCGCCGCCCATGTTCTCGCGCGCTCCGATATTTTCATCTCCGCATCAAAGAAAGCGTCGGAAGATGCTGAAGTTTCACCCGCGCGGCGCCCGCGTGGCCCGAGCGCTTATAACGCGCGACGTTTCGAATATCGAGCGTCGCAGGTCGGAAGTCGCGCAAGTCGCTCGCCGGTCCCGCCCTAGCGCGCAAGGCCTAAGAGAAGGTCCGCGTGTGTGTCCAGGCTCGGACATGATGGAGGCGTTCGGCCTGACTCCGAGAGGCCACTCGGCGCTGGAGGGCGTGGCCGCCGCGCCTTTGGTCTTCAGCGCGCTTCCCGCCTACACCTTGTACGCGGACATCCAACTGACGCAAAGCACCAAGTGAGACGCGCGTCCTTTCTCTTCTTCCCGGGTGACATTCCCGTCGGTCCGGCGCTATCAAAATGACGGCTCCGTAGTTTTTGTTTGCTTTTTCCCCTTCAATACAATCTATTCCACCTCGAAACAAAATACGGGAGAGGTTGCTTCGGGCCCGCTTGTCCGGCGTCCGTTCGAGGCGGCTCGCCTCGGTCGGTCGGTCGGTCGGGCTTCTCCGCCGCGGCGTTAACGGCGGGCTTTGGACGGCCGGCAGGCGGATCCACCCCGCGGGCCTGTCTCCCGAGCACAGCGTGGGCGCGGCCTTCCGCCTGCTGCGGGAAACGGCCGGGGAGCCCTTCGCCCTCTGGCAGCTCACGGACCGCGACTTCCGACCCCAGATGGGAGTGGTGCTGGACCGTAAGTTGCTTTTTGTTTGCTTTTTGCCCGGCGGGTCGTCATCTACCGCCGCGCGAAAGGTTTCGGCGCGAGCTTTGTATTTTGAAGGCCAAAAAAACCAGTCCGATCATGAGCAACGAGGCCCGGGAGCTTCGAACGAAGTACCGTATTTGTCCGAGTAGAAACGGAGTTTTTTGCTCGGACGCACGAGAGGGAGCGGGCAAATGTTTTCTTTCACTGACATGGTCTTTGGAGAAACCTTCCGTACGAGTGCCATTTGCCCTTTGCGCCCAGCCTCCGCCAAGCAACTGGTGTACTTCAGTTTGGATTACCGAGGGGAAGTTCAAGAGTTGACCTTCGACCAGCCGCAAGTCCGTAGGCTTTTCTACGGTAGTTTTCACAAGGTGAGCGAATGCCTTTTCCGCGAATATGTCGGTGCTGTTCCGTCGATGAATCGGATGAAATGCTGTTTTGCATAAGTGTCGCACCAAACGCTTTGTTTCTTCTCAATCGAGGATGATTCGCCGGCCGTTGTCGTTCATTTAAAACAAAATGTAATTTTGCGATTCCCGTGAAAGGACAGCGTCTCTCGTCGGACCCTTCTTTAGCGAGAAGGCATTGAAAAGGCATCGCGAGTGACTTGTGGCCTTGCGACGGGCAGGTACACCTGTCCGTCAGCCAGGTGGCCGTCTCCTTGTCGGTGGACTGCCAGCACGTGGGCGAGAGGCCGGCCCGCCCCCTGGGCAACCTGCCCACGGACGGCTTTGAAATGCTGGGCAAATTGACCGGGGCCAGAGGACCCAAAAGCGGCTCCGCTGCGGTACTTGAGCTTCCCGCTGACATTTTTTGAAATACGGACGCAGGCGCGGGACGCTTATCTCTCGCGTCGGGTCTCCAGTTCCAGTTGCTGTCCTTCGAGATCGTGTGTAACACCACGTGGGCCGCGGAGGACACCTGCTGCGACCTGCCCGGAGCGGTCGGTCAGCCGTCCCGGTTCGCGCCGACGTAACGCCCCTTGCCGAGTTTAGCTGCGGTTTCAAGCGCCCGGCGCTTCGCTTGTTGGCCGCAGAGAGACGAAGACGGTTGTCCTCCTCCGGCTCACTCGTGTACGTGCTCCTCCGACGTCCCGGGAGCCGCCGGCTCCCTCGGTCCGACGGTACGTTTCGGTCGGAAGTTCAAACGAATGTTGAGAATCCGGGGAACGAGCCGTTGCGCTCTTTCTCCGCTTCCAGGGCAAACCTGGTCCCCGTGGACTTAAAGGTGAAAAGGGTGAACAAGGACACAAGGTAAGCGCTTCTCCGCTCGGTGCTCTTCCTTTAAAAGCAAAGGGTGGTGCGACGGAGGCGTACTTCCATAGCCTATTTCAAGCAAATATCCCATCTAGAGGCAGAAAGAAAATTCCAAATGTGCGGCATGAGCCATTCATTTTGCCATCGCTAATATAACACGCGCCAATGAAATAGACCTACGGCATTTGCTCAGACCTACCGTGAAGGAGTTGATATACCTGACTCGATTTGGTCTGTGAATCATGCCTTCAAACAATAAAATGCAGTGTTTGCACTGCAGGGTGAGATGGGTCCTCCAGGAAAGGCCGGACTTGAGGGCAGTCTTGGCGCGGTGGGCGGCACGGGACCTCAGGGAATGAATGGCCAAGGGAAAGTGGTGAGTAGCCTTTCTTGCCGACCTCGCGCAGAGGGAAAACCGTTGATTCGGTTATACCATCGTCTCGTGTTTCACGTAAACGCGACTAACGATACTACCAGAGTAGTTTCGACAAACACCGCGAATAGAAGAGAATGGTTGAATGCCGTCTCTGAGTCTGTTCGTCGCTTTTATGAGCCCTGTCGCGCCGAGCAGAGGGCAACGCTTTAAAGGCATGATGACCAGTCAGACAGCGAAAACGACCGTGTGTGGGATGCGCTCTTCATTTTGGAGTCAGATTCTGCTATTTTCAAGGCGGAGGTGGGCCTGCATCAGGGGTCGGCTCTGCGCCCCTTCTTGTTTGCCACGGCGATGGGCAGACTGGCAGACAAGAATCTCCGCGGACTATGATGTTTGCAGACGGCATTGTGATCTGTAGTGAGATTAGACAACAGGTGGAGGAGAAGCTGGAGCGGTGGAGGTTGGCCCCGGAAAAGAGAGGAGTGAAGGTCAGCCGCGGCAAGACGGAGTATCAGCAGTCCGGAGCAATGGCCAGCAATGTTGTTTGGCCTTGGCCCGGAGACGGTGCCGTTGAGAGCTGCGGGTGGCGGAGCTTCTCCTTGAGAGTGACCAAGATGGCCGGGGTCCGAAATGAATACGTGAGAGGGACAGCACACGCTGGAGTTTTGGGAGATCAAGTCAGACACTTTTATCTTAAGACTTCAGTCAGAGACAAGTCCGGAGACGAGACAGTGGATACGGGGGCGGCTCGGCTCGGCTCGGCTCGGCTCGGCTCGGCTCGGCTCGGCGGTAGAGTGGGCGTCTCCCAGCTGAGAGGCTGTGGGATCGATACCCTGACCACCAAGACCATGTCGACGTGTCCTTGAGCAAGGCACTGAACCTCTGGTCGTTCCTGATTCTACATCATCAATATGTAAATGACTAGTTAGTGTAAAGTGCTTTGAGTACCCAAGGCAGAAAAGCGCTATACGTGTGAAAGTCCGTTTACAGTTTTGATATGTAGGTAGGAGGGTGCTGAATTTGGAATGGCAGGGCGGAATATTCTGCCATTCAAAAATTGCAGATAGTGTCAATTTCGGAGGCGTCGAAAACCCGATGTTTCATCATGCATTTCCCCCAATTTTGGCACGAATCCTTTCAACGGCAAATAGCGAACGGGGCGCAACGGAAAGTTGTGTTTTGACACCCCCGAAGCACCGGGTGGCCCAAATTGGGTGATAGTAAGGCCGGGCTAGTGAAAAATCCCCGGACGGCCAGGAGTTAAGGATGGCTGAATCCTTAACTCCTGCCTCGGATCGCATTTGTCCTCTTAGGGTCCGCCTGGGGAAAGAGGAGAGAAGGGGGATCCCGGAAGAATGGGACTTCAGGTGACGTGGCGCGACCGCCGACGCAGGTGTCGGCGTCCCAAGTTCTCACGTGAGCCTTGCGGTGTGTACTGTAGGGTGTACAAGGCCCTCCAGGCCCCAAAGGGGAAGCGGGCCCACCGGGCCCCACGGTGAGACGACCGCACGCTGGAAAAAGTCTTAACTTGTTTGCACTGGCGCTTGTCCTCACGTTGTTGTGCGGCAGGGCATCCGGGGCGCCGAAGGCAACATGGGTCCCCCCGGCCCCACTGGACCAAGGGTAAAATCCACGTTTGTTTTCGCCGCAGTAAGATTAAACTCTGAATATTGTGAGGAAAAACAATCCTAACCGAGCCCTGAATATGATAACTTTCCCCTCCGCGTCGCTTTCTCCCGTCGGATTGAACGGAGCCGTGTTTTGCGCAGGGTTTCCAGGGCATGCCGGGACACCCGGGACCCACGGGGGAGAGAGGCTACACTGGACCCAACGGGGCTACGGTAGCAAAACCGGTCAAAGCTGCAAGCGTGACCTTGCTTTTTTTGAACGTTTGATGCGTTACCGTATTTGGACTTGCAGGGTCTTCCCGGGAGTAAAGGGGAACAAGGAGACAAGGTGGGTTTCAACAGCCTTCTTCTTGATTTCCCATCCATCTAGTGGATGCATATCGCAAGCCCAGCCACTACAGTAGCTTCTATTCTATGCGCCCTATAATCCAATGAGCCGTACAGAGTGGAAAATACGCTGATAAAGTTTGCCTGACTTATCTGATTGTTTTGTTGCGATTCCCTTTAGTCCAGCTCCGTCTAGTGGATGCATACCTCAACCCCAGCTACTGTCGCTTCTATTCTATGCACTTAATAATCCGTTGCGCCTTATAGAGCAATAAATACGGCAATCAAATTTGACTGACCCATCTGATTGCTCTGTTGCCGTTCCCTTTAGCAAATGTCCATCTAGTGGCTGCATAACAGAATCCCAGCCACCACTGTAGCTTCTATTCTGTGTGCCTTTATAATATGGTGTGCCCTTTAAATGGAAACACTTTCAATGTAGGCCATTCATTGGAGATGTGCCGTATAATCTGATGCGCCTCATCATGCGGAAAATTCGCTAATAAAGTTTGACTGATTTATGTGATTGTTTTGTCGAGATTCCCTTTAGCGCAGCTCCATCTTGTGGATGCAGCACCAAAGCCCAGCCGCTACTGTAGCTTCTATTCTGTGCGTCTTATAATGTGGTGCGCCCTGGATGTTTAAAAAAAAAAAAAACGGGCCTTATAATGTTGAAAATACAGCACTTTTTGAAAGTATGAGACATGTTTTGGCCTGAGCATAGTGAATATAAAAAAAGGATTGGGTCTACAAATACATCTGCCAATACCAAATATTTAGGCGTCCTTTTTTATGATTTTGCTCAAAATTTGTGTTGCATTATTGATGGTCATTCAATAAATATTACAATAGGTGTTTTTCACGTTTTACAGGGGGAACCTCAGTCCTTGGCCATCATCTACCAGCTTGTCACTGAGGCTTGTGAACAACTTGTTCACAGTATGAACAGTTTGAAACAAATACTCTACTACACAGGTGTCAAACTCAGGGCTCGGGGGCCAAATTCAGCCCACCACATCATTTTATATGGCCTGACAAATGCCAATCATGACTTCAAGTTTTTGTTTGAAATAGCCAACTTTGCAAGTTATCGTCAACATGTACACATTTTTTTGGTACCAATAGCCCTTTTGAAGAGTTTTTTAGCAGCCTCTGGTTTCAGAATTTCCAAAAACTAGAATGTGGCCCGTGTAAAAATATGTTTGACTCCCTTGCTCTACTGCTTCAACTGCAACTGAAACACAACACAGAAATATAAGTGTAACCTGAAAACAATGCCAGCTGAGGGGTTCGACCCGAGGCTATAATACACCGTCACGTTTAATACAGGGGACCAGAGTGCAATTAGCGATCATGTCCACTTGATGGCGTTACCATGTTTTGCATGACTGAAACGGTGGATGTCGGTTCTCATTTATAACCGCCTGCCCTACGATTATAGATGATGCTTTCGTTAACATTTGTCTGAATTGAATCCGTCACGCGCATTCCTAGTGAAACAAAGTATTGCTGAGGTTGAATTGACTTCAGAAAAATGTCTTTAATAAGGGGATGAAACAACTTCTCTTGTATTTCCTGGCCATGAGCCGATCAGCGAAAGAATACAAACTTGCTCTGCGTTCATGGGTTACTCGTAACTCAAGCGGTGACTTGAAAGGCATTGTGTTTATTTATTAGAGGAGGTGAGGAAGTTGGACACCTTTTTGGACGACGCGCGTCGGAGGACGGCCGCCGCCGAGGAGCCCGCCGGGCCTCCGGGGGAGCCGGGAATACCGGGTCCCAGGGGTCCGCCGGGAGCCAGGGGCGACCAGGGGACGGCGGGCCCCCGGGGGCGACCCGGCAGGCCCGGCTATCCCGGAGAACAAGGTGCCGCCGCCGAGGCTTTCCATCTTGCGCGGCGGACGTACGCTAGTTTCCTGATGCTTTGCCTCCGCCGCAGGAAGGTCGGGCTTAGCGGGCGGCAAAGGTGAAGCCGGGGCTAATGTGCAGGGGCCCCCGGGCGTCAGAGGCCACGCAGGTATCTTTTCCGGCAAGGGGTCAAGCCAAAGCTTAGCGCTCATTTCTACGCGACCGCGTAGAAGAGGCGCCGACAAACCGGAGCGAAAGGGAAGGACTCTCGTCTTTTGCAAAGCCTTCCTATTTTCTCCCGTTCATATCTTGAAGCCGTACATTTGTTGGGCGTTCCGAGCTTCCCCCGTTCCATTGTGAGCGGTCCGCTCTAAAGTTGAACGCGCTCCAAACTGCGGCTTTTCCTTTTCCTCGCGAGGCGCTTCCACGTCATTTGACCGCAAAAAGCCCAAGCTGAGCAGCGTCTGCGTTTCGCAAACTTTATGATTGCGTGTACGGCATACGCCAAAATCCCGCGATGAATAAACCGGTCCATTGGAATACCTTTCCGTGTTCTCTAAGCCGGAGGTGCCCGAGCGCCGGTCCGTGGATCAACGGGCCGCGCCTGAAATCGTGGCGTTTTGGAACCGCTTTCCGTTATTCTTCAACATTTTGTTCATTCGTGCTTGGTTTTGCTCCATCTTACTTGGGTACGCTTTCGCTCCGCGATCGAAATCTCAAGTGTTGAGCGGTCCGCGTTGATGGGAAGCGGCTGGAGACATCCCGACTTTGACGCCACCCTCTCGGTTTTAGTCGCATTCGCTCTGGTGAACGAGGGTGGACCCGGACGTCGGTTCGGTCCGCCCGCTTCCTTTCTTGAAACTAATGCCGTAACGAGCCCATCCAACGCTAGCTTCCTTTAGCTGCAACACGCACTTGATGCTAACGGCCGAGTGACGTCCCCCTCCTGTAGCCCGCCCCGTTACTGGAATCGTTTTGAGGAAGGTCACGGCCGATCGAAAAAGGCACATCTGCCCGTCAGGACCGGGCTTGTGCGGATGACTGATCAATCTTCCTCCAATGGTGTTGAATGAAGAAAAAAAAAAAAAAAGAACATTCATTAAGTTACCGTCGAAAGGACGCAGCCATACTCTTGGCTTTCATTTGCGGGGGTGGGGGGGGGGGGGGTCTTATTTGGGGAATTACGGTGGCATTTTAGCGGGTCGCGCATATTTTTTTTTCCGTCGCCGCCGTTTTCCCAGTGCGACTACTGACGGCGGCGTGTCTCCGTGTGCATCCGCAGGTCCCCCGGGCGAGTCCAGGACAGGAAGCTCGGGGCCCAAGGGAGACGACGGAAAGCCGGGGCCGGCGGGGATTCCCGGAGGTCCCGGGCAGCCGGGCGAGACGGGACCCCCCGGGGCCTGCGACGGCAGCGGAGGCTGCCGAAGCCCTCCTGGACGAGCCGGTTAGCGTTTTGGCCGCGTACGGGACATTTCCTAGCTCCGGTCAATCGTCCTTCGCCGGGTATTGGCCAGAAGCGAGCCGCTTTGCGTCCACCGGCGCTTGCGCTGCCGTTTTTGATTCAGCTCTCTTATCGCGGGGCGGGCCTTCTCAAATAATGGGGCCGTGCCATGCCAGGGCCCCGGGGTATGTCCCCGGTAAACGGGCTTTGGATTTGTCGTGCCGCCAGGTCCCGCAGTATCCGTCTGGTTGTCAAAGTGACACGCTTTTTAAATTGCTGCGTCAGGTCGAGGCAACCGAGAGCACTTCATCAAATACAAACAGGAAGGAAGACAACGGGCATGAACCCTTTGTACTCGCGAGGAGAGCAACGGGTATCCTCGCAGATCTCCTACCGCTCCCAATACAGATCCTGTCCGCCCCTCTTTTGTTTGTGAAGTTTGACCCTAATTACAAAAGCACTCGCTGCCCTGAAACGTTAGGGGAGATACTGTTGCAAAGTTCAAACGCTATCAGTCCATGCGATCACTGCTGTCTTCTTTCATCATATCACAGCTGCAGGACACGTGTCTTTTGTCTCCTCACACTTGATTCACAAACGACTATCCAGACATGCTAATACAAACGCTGGAGAAAGGAATATGGGACAACCCATATCCAATGATTCTAACATGCTGTAAACAGACCATTTATTTTCCTTTTTTTCCAAATTGCATTAATAGTTCATGTGATTTTGAAAAAAAAAATCAGCACAGTGTTTTATAGCTCTCTCTTCAGGCTAAAATGTAGAAGATATCCGTGCTCTTGTGTTCATTTTTCACATCAATTTACATTTATCGTTATTTATTGATTTGATATATTGTTGGGCATCAAATTACAGCTTGATGTAAGCCCTGTAAAAAGTTAGGTTTTTCGAAAGTTGATTGAGATTGCTTTTTCCTTTTGTAAATTGTGTTTTTCCGTTTGTTAATGTTTGAGGGGATAGCGTTGCCGGTATTCACGGACCGTTTTCCGATCGTGACTTGATTTCTCGTCACTGCGAGCGAGGGTTAGGGTTAGGGTTAGGGTAAGTGAGTGTGAAGAGTTCTCGCCACAGAAACATACTTTGGTGGCCATGTGCTGCGTAGGTCCTAATCCAGTAGCGTATGCGCGTACGTCCATCTTGTTGACTGGCGGCGCGTGTGTCCGGATCCCCAGATGAGAGCGACTACGGCGACCGGCCCTGAGCGGCGCTTTGAAATGGCGAGCGGGGACCAGGACGTCTCGACCCGGACGACGCTTCCGGAGTTTGGCGCCCGCTTGTATGTACAGTCGATGGAGCCAACGGGCGCCATGGAGGAAGGGAGACGAGGAGGCCGCGCCCGTCGCGTCGCACGCAACTTTCTTCTATTTCATATCTCCCCGCACGTTTGGTCCCGGACTTTTGGAATTTTTTGTTAATGGCCTCGACCGAGGAAGCCAAGGGCCGTCCGGCTGTTAGTATTACTTTCCGCCAAGCGCTTGGCTCTGCTTTTCCCACCTGGATGCGTTGGCTGCTGTTTTATAAGCCATATCTGCACTGATACGCTTCCTTATCGTTTCTATAGTCGTGCACTGTGTTGTAGTTTAGCCAGATATTTACAATCTAACCTAAACTGCCTCAAAAAAAAACTACATAATCCATGGTGTAAGGTTTATAGAGTGATCCGTGGTATAAACGACTGTGAGTACGTTGTGTTTGTGTATTTTTGACCTTATATGCACTTATCCATTAAATAAAAGACGTGTGTTGACAGGCTTGCTAGTAAGGCGCATTTGTTCGGCCGATGCCATCGTCGATTCGCGCGGGTTAGATTTGAACTGTAAAATACTTAATTGATTTGAGTTTTCAATGAAATGACTTCCGAGGAAGTCAGGACCTTGCCGACGACTCACCGGCTTCCGCTCTTGCTTTACAGCGGAAATGTTTCAGAATGGTAGAGGTGAAGGGAGTTGGCGATGCTGGTTTGCTGACGTTCGCTCTAATTTGCCCGCAAATGTTTGCTCACTAGCGTCTGTAGTCTAATTGGCTAATTTTCACATATTCGGGCAGACCAGCGTTGCCTTATATCACCATGGTCATTTATTTTGAAATACCCGAACCGGAAGTGCTTGCCGCTTAGTCTCCTTAGCTAAATTCGGCAGCGGCGCTCGCGACGCGGATGTCGCCATGCCGACCAAGAAAACTTCCGACTCCAAACTTGAAGATGCGGACAAATATTCGGTGCTGTTGCCCACCTACAACGAAAGGGAAAACCTCCCTTTGATCGTGTGGCTTTTGGTGAAATATTTTGAAGAAAGGTAAGCCGAGGGCAATCAGCTGCGATGAGGTGTCACTTTCACCGCGTTTCTCTTCTTCAACGCGTACCTTACTGTCATTTTTCCTGTTTCCAATGCGGCCTTCGCATTCGCAGTGGTCACAAATACGAAATTATCGTCATTGACGACGGAAGCCCGGATGGAACGTTGGAGGTGGCCGAGCAGCTTCAGACGATATATGGAGAGGACAAAATTGTACGCTAACATTGTTTGATTGTCCATTTTGGCTCGCCGCGCCGTACTGTGATTTGAATGTCGCCGTACTTTTTGTTTTTGTTTTTCCCCACCCCCACCCAAGCTTCTTCGGCCACGAGCAGCAAAGTTAGGCCTGGGTGAGTTCAAAACTGCTTTCCAGCCCTTGTGCGCACACTTTGCAAACTAACTACACGGTGCATTTTTTTCTTTGTAAATGCTTTTAAAGACCTAATAATTCAAGTTATTTACGAATGTTTTTTTTCCCTTCAACCACTCGAATTGATCAGTAGCATCACTTCTATCCATACAAACCTAGGTTACATGTATTATTACCCGGAAAAATGCTATGGGTCTGCAGCATGCGAAGTGACGGTGACGCTTTAAGACATAAGTGGTCTCTACTGCCACCGACTGGCTTGAGGGGAAACACGTCAACGAAGAATTTTCTGCGCGCTGACCGCTTGAAAGCATGTAATGCACAATTATTCAGACATGCCCCCCCCCCCCAAAAAAAAAAAAAAAAAAGGCACAGCTTATGTTCACGGATTGAAGCACGCCACAGGAAACTTCATCTTCATCATGGATGCTGATCTTTCCCATCATGTGAGTGCAGCCGCTTGCCTCGTTGTCAGTCGTGACGGAATGAAAGAGTTTGCAAAATAAGAATATATATTTATGATTCTTTCAGCCCAAGTTCATCCCTGAATTCATTTCGTAAGTATTCACTTTACTCGCGTTTTCAACTGCTCGATTTTCCTCCGTCATTGCAGACTATCGTCATTTAAATCGCCTTCGATCGGATACGCTAGGCAAACAATTTACCTGCTTGATTTATTGGAAAAAAATAGACATTTACCCAACAATAATAATCTGTGCTGGTTTTGAATCCATTTGAACGCAAACTCTTTTCTAACACGCGCAAAAAAAATCACCGTTTATGGATAGTGCATCATTTGCTTAAATGCCGCAATGAAGGTACAGCGGGCCCCCGTGTTGCGGGGTGAATCCGTTCGGCGGTCGGGCCGGTAAGGCCCGTTCACCGTACGGCGGGCAATCCGAACCTATGTTAAATAGCTAATGCGTTTAGAACCCCAGGTAAAAACATCCAAATTGGACATGCCTATTCGAAATGGGGACCGAAACGCTACAGTAAGTGCTACGTATATATCATCTACATGCATACAATCGGGAAACGTCATCAATGAAAAATACAGAAAGGAATGATTTACTTTTGAGTGGCGCTTGTTCTGCCCGTATTCCCAAGTAAGGCTAGGCTAGGCTAGCTTGGTATTTCTTAATTCTCTCCAGCTTGGTTCCCATATAAATCCATCTTCTTACTTCTCTCTTTAAGATCGCTAGCAATTGCGGGAGCCGTGGCTAAGCCATTCAACTTTCAATTAAGCAGTTAAATGCACTAGAAATACGCTTTTGTAACTACTCGCCATAGAACGAAGCTTTACCGTTCCGCCGTTTTGGAACGAGTGAGGCCGACCAATAGCAGACCGGCATCGAGGAGACGCCGACCAATAGCGGGCCGCCATTGTCGCGACGCCTCGCATGGAGCCATCGACGGCAACGGAAAATAAGTGCAGTTACCTTAAAACGCCTGCTAATGGAGACGAAACAAGACAAATGCAGTTTGAAATATAATCATAGGTCTAGTTACGAAATCATGTTACACGGGGGGGTGGCACTTCTCCGGAGGCGGCCATGTTTTTAATAGCAAGGGAAATGGGTTATCGCAGCGCCTCCTGTTGTTGGTCATGAAAAACGCTCTAAATCGTACACGCTATCCCTTGAAGTAAATTTACATTTCCCCCAAATAAATATGACTGTTCTGGTGGCCTTGCAAATGGTGCCCGGATGACTGGAAATGTCAGGTAAAAACGTACATATTAAACATCCTAAAAAGGTGTCTCCCTCCCTGTGGACTCCTCACCAACACAGCAGCGCCATCTCAAGGCAAACAAGTGAACTGCATTCATATTGTCAACCGCTGCAATTCGTATGATTCGTCTCAAGGGTTTAGGAGTGTTTTCCATCAGCCTTTACGTGATATATTTGGATTGTTATGCACTAATGTAACCCCGATACGTATTAGTTAGGGTTTTTATGCGTTTTGGAATTGAACGATATTCACGCAAAGGGTTTAGGATCCTTTTTGGGGGCTTGGAACGGATTAGGCCCGTCGCATGTAAAAAGCGGCTCTACTCTACTACTGAAGATTCACATGAGCAAATGACCTTCCGGAACCGCAATCCGGTGTGTGCGTCGTACGTACGGCAACGGTGCCGTCCGACGGTCGGAGTAATCGCTACGGCGCTCGATCGGCTTCATGGTAGATAAGCACTAGTCAAAGGGTGGTAGATGGAGCCCCATAAAAAGCGCGAGCGCAACGATTTCTCCTTTTTCAGCCGGTTGTTGTCTTTGCGCAGGAAGCAGAAGGAAGGCGACTACGATTTGGTGTCGGGGACTCGATACAGAGGCCGCGGAGGCGTCCACGGCTGGGACCTGCGCAGGAAACTCATCAGGTAACGGCGCGGCGCCGAGATGAAGCCCCGTCCGCCATTCCATTCTCCCCTTTCCGTCCGGCCCTCAGCCGAGGCGCCAACTTTGTGACGCAGGTGCTCCTGAGGCCCGGAGCCTCGGACCTCACCGGCAGCTTCAGGTAAGGATCGGGTCCGGTCCGCCTCGATCGAGCGAGAACTCGTCAAGTAATGACCGTCTTCATTTCGTGCGCCCGTTTCAAACGCGTTCGCCGCGAATGCGGGACCGCGGTCCCGGAAGCTCGGTATCTCGGGCGCTTTTCTCTCTCAAACGCGCCCGATTCAAACGACGAGCTGACCGGCGATCTCTGCGGGAGCTCGAAAATGATCGAACTGTGAGAATGCTCGGTTTTCCCGGCCGGGTTCCTGTCCGCTCTCCTCGCGAGAAGAAAACCCCAAAAACCCTAGTTGTCTCCCTTCCCGTTTGCCGTTCATTGAATGAAGCCGACACTAATCATTTGAGTCAGGTGTGTTTGAGAGCGAAGGTCCGAAAAGGCGCGGGATACCGACCCATACGTGCGGCGATGGTTCTCGACAATGATTCTCAAACGGCCGCGTCCACGCCTCAGGCTGTACAAGAAGAAAGTCCTGCAGAGTCTGGTCGAGCGCTGCGTGTCCAAGGGTTACGTCTTTCAGATGGAGATGATGGTCCGCGCCAGACAGCTCAAGTACGCCGTCGGAGAGGTGGGTCATCGCCCGCATGCCAATGAAATCATCTCATTCCATCCCAAAGAGGCGCCCGCCTTTCCGCGGAACGCGAGGGGGGGGCGTTTTGTCGCCGGGTCAAGACGATCACTTTTTTCAGTCGCTTTTTGTCAGGCCGGCGAGGCGAGTGAGCTTGAAGCGCACTTCGGGGTGGATCCGGAAATAAAAGTTTCGATGTCGCGGTCAAGTGGCCGATACCGCGCTAAATACTGCGCCAAGCGTCGGCGGCGCGGTGAACCTTCCCGAAGCCGATTGGCCGTCGCGACAAAAGTGAAAGGTTTTTGAACTTTTTGAAATTAGCGTCGCGCGCGCGGCGTGGCCCGGCGCGCGCCAACTCGATTGGCCGCAATGCCGAAGCGTCCGCTCGTACGCCACCGCGGCGTTCCTTGCCAACGCGGCTTTGAACGCGAACTGATTTTTTCCCAAGCGTTCGGCCCAAAGAGGCTCCGCTACGAAACGGATCAAGTCGGCGATTAGCTGAGGCGGTCCTTGCTTAGCCTAAGCGCTAAATGACTTTGCCTTCTAAAGTACTAAAAGTCAGCAATGACCGCACTTACTGAAGTGAGAAGAAGATGAGGTGACGAAGGGCTTACCTCTCCGTCGCCAAGTATCAAAGCGCCGATTAGGCACTGAGGCAAACGACCGGCTCGTGACGTTAGCTTCCGCAGTAGCCGATGATCGCTCGGCGGCCCGCCACTCCCTCGAGTGGTCCCTGAGAGTAGTAAAGGAAGCAATCGCCTGACGTCGTTAGGCGCCAGAGAATCCAAGCGCTAACTCGCAGGTGTGGAACTCCAGTCCTCGAGGGCCGGTATCCTACATGTTTTCAAACCTTTTCCCTCAAAAAACACCCGATTCAAATGATTGGGATCATTTTAAAGCTCTTGCCGAGCTTGCTAATGAGCTAATCATTTGAATCAGGTGTGTTTGGGGAAAGAAAACCGGGAAGCATGCAGGATGCCGGCCCTCGAGGACTGGAGTTCCACACCTATGCGCTAACTCAAGTCATTGATTACTTTCACTTCTTTAGTACCTGATCCGCCCGAAGCCACGTTCGCACGATCGCGCACTAAGGTCGTCGATGGTTTTCTGTTCCCGGGCGGCGGAGAAGCGAAAGACGTCAAGCGACCGATTGCCGGAGCGGTCGACTGTCTAACCCATGACCTCTGCGCCTAATGGCCCCAAGCGACACGGGCGTCCGTGTTGAATCTCCGTCATTGATAATAGCCCCGGAATGTCCGCGGGATGGAAATGACGCGCCGACTCTGGCTACCTACGTCGCCCGCCGGTTTCTTTTAGGTTCCCATCTCCTTCGTGGATCGAGTGTACGGCGAGTCCAAACTGGGAGGGAACGAGATCGTGTCCTTCGTCAAAGGCCTGCTCACGCTTTTCGTCACCACCTGACGGGTCGGACGCGCGGCGTGCGGCGAGGACCCGGTGGCCAAACGACGCGCTTTGAAAATGAGTCGATCCCGGAAAGTTTGATGCGCGCGGCGTAGCGTCGGCAGCTTTCGGCGCTCGCCGTTCCGTTTCTTCAAATGCCTTCATCGCGTGTTTAAATCAGAGGTGGGCGGGCAACTTTCTTCATTTTCTTATCTCCCCGCGAATGTTTTTTGCGCACGTTTGTTCCCGGGCTATTGGAGGGAGAAAAAAAGTCCCGTCCTCGCATCCTTGCCCTGGTCGCCCTCGGGACACGCGTTCAACTTTGGTAGCCTGTTTTCAAAGGGTTCGCCGAAGGCGGTTGGGACCGTGACAAGCGGGCGGCCGAAGCGGCTCGGCTCCAGGCTCGCCGCCGCCGGTGCTCCCCTTTTCAGGTCGGGCCGCTTAGTCCGTTGAAACTCGGTCGCGTGGTCTACCCACCCGTCAAAGGCCAAAATCCGCTGCTAAAAAGCTCTCTCTCCTCTCCGGCGCCGATGACTCGTCGAGCACGGAGAGAAGAGAGAGCTTTTAAGCAGCGGATTTTGCCCTTTAACGGGTGGGTAGACCACGCGGCGGAAAAGGAATGTTCTCATCGGCGAGAAACCGGGACTAAGAAAGGGAGCGTGTACAATTCCGTTTTTTTTCTTTTTTTTCCCCCATTCGCCGGTCCATCAGCAAAAGGGGCAAAAAGTGCCCACCTCTGGTTTAAATGCGTCGTTATTGTAGGATCGAGGGTGTCGGGGGTACGTGAGTTTCTTGCGTTTTTCTTTTCAAATTAAGAGCGGATTAATTGGAACACGAAGCGTCTTTCTGCAAAATTGTGTCGCTTTTCCCTGTTCGATTTGCCTGCACAGAAGCCAGAAATAAAGGATTTCACACAATCTTCTGCGGTTTTTGAAGAAACCCGATTAAGAACTACCACTTGAAACATTCCGAAGCTTAACAAATTTGATGTGTCTGACACAGCGCTGTAATTTAAAGGGATTTGCTTTTTTTTTTTTTTTTTTTTCATCAATTCCAAAATGCATTGCGCTAGTTAAGAGGATAAAGATGCAAAGTAGACACAAATGTGCATTGTAGATGTCGTTAAACATCCCGGCACGTACTATTAAAGGACTACATATGTGTGGACAGTACCTGTATTTTGTCATTATTTCTGGGATAATCAAATATATTAGCGACTATCTGATGAGTGACAAGGAAGAGTTTATGTTAATAGAATGGTGAATTAGTTGCGCTGGTACGCATGCGCACTTTTGAAAGCCCCAACAAATAGGACGTCCTCTGCTGACCAAAACGGCCGAAACGCACTTCCTTCATCAGTACGCGTTTACGTTCAAAAAGTTACATGACCCGTTCAGTTTTATGGACTTTCTCGAGGAATTCCTGGCGATAGAGATAAACCGGAAGCTCAGCAGACATATTTTCATCATTGATTCGATTTTCCAGCACGGCACGGTCGTTTATTTTATTCGACGGCGCATTGTGCTGTTTAAGGAAGTGCCAAGTTTATTTGTGCAATTATTCCCGGGCTAACGAAATATTTGATGACGGATGACAACAACAAAAGTTTCACGCTATTAGCGACGATGAATTAGTTGCGCTGGCACGCATGCGCAGTGTTGGCCGCTCCAAAGATAGGACGCCCTCTAGTGACCAAAATGGCGTAACTGCAGTTGAGCCGGCTTATTTTTTGAAAGCTCTTCAGCAGTCGTCGCTGTACGCTTAAAACAAAGCTACATGACGTGTCCAATTCCAGCAAATTTCACGAGGAGTAAGTGGAGAAAGAGGGAAGGGTCAGGGTGACTTGAGAAGACAATCCTCGCCGGCCGCTGTATGCTAATGACACGGCTACGTCACATCCGCTCCTTTATTTGCGCCATTTTGGATGGGGGCACTTTCTCTGCTGGATGTGTATTGTCTGGCAAGAGAAGAATGGCACCGGGAAGCGAGTCCCGGTGAACGTCGGCACGTTCGCCCGAGATTACTAGACCCGACGCGAGATTTCCTCCGGCTTTCCTTCAACATGCGTCCGCATTCGTCACATGAGGAGAGGAGCTCGCGTCTTCCTGTTTGCTGAGCGGAGCGAGGAGGAGGAGGAGAAGGAGGAGTAGGAGAAGGAGAAGGAGAAGCCGTGTCGGTGACGGCGGCCGACTCGCTTCTTTGGACTCTCCGCGTCTCCTCGGGGGTTCACCTGCGCCGGTATCGCCCACCGAGCCGGGCCCGGGCCGGGCCGGGCGGGGCGGGGCGGGCAGACGAGAAGACACGAGCGCAAGGGCCGCTTCATCGCTCGGGTCGTCGCGCCCACCGAAGAACGCCAGGGCGCGGATGTGAGAGCAGGTACAACTTGTCTGTCGGCGTCACATACTTGGGAGTGAGCTCGCGGCGTCGCGTCGACTTGAACGACTTGAGCGTACGGTTCGAAACGAAAGCAAAAGCCTGCGACGAGGACTTTGACGGGGGACGCACGCGCCCGTTATCGGACGAAGCCTTCGGATGAGCTGGCTTCTCCCTCGGAGAGAGGAGCCTTGTTGCGGGCTAGCTTAGCATGCTAGCGCTAGCCAGTCTAGCGAGCCGTCGGCCGCTTCTTTGTCGAACGGCGGCGGCTTTCGAACGGTGCCACTCGGTTGAACGTGCCGGGGCGGCCTTGTCGCCCCTAGCTTCGGTTCCGAGGGACGCTATGGGCAAGAGGGCACACTGGGCCGCGTTTGTTTACAGGCTTCGGAGGGGTCATGGGGTGACTTGTTTACGAAAGGATGCCGTCATCTGGAGCCCGGTGCCGACGTCATCCGCGCGTGCCGAACTTTGAGGTGGCCGGGCTTGATGTCCCAAGTCATTAGAGGGTGCCCCCCCCCCCCCCCCCCCCCCCCCGGTAGGCCTTGGCCTCTGCCATCCGCGGAGGTGCTTTTCTCCCTCCCTCCCTCCCTCCCTCCCACTCAGCCTTGGCTTCTTTCTCTCACCCGTTTCCATTTTCTCCCTCTGCTTCTGCTCACCCTCTTCCACCTCCCTCCCCCTTCCCTTCCCCTTTGAGCCAGTCTGTCCGAGCGCCCCCGTCCCATCCCCCTCTGCTTCCGTAGCTGTCTCCCTCCCTCCCTCTCTCTCAGCAAGCCACCCTTCCTCACCCCCCAGAGCCCATCCTCTCCCACACCCGCCCTCCCTCCCTCCTCCAATTACTCCTTCTTTCCCTCCACTGCAGACATATTGTGGAGGCGCCATTCTGTGATGGCAGAGAGAGAGAGTAGGGGAGGGAGAGCAGGGGAGGAAAAGTCCGCCATTACATAATGGAGCTCCTCACCAGCGCCATCTACACGTGATGGTAGTAGATGGCAACGTAAGGGGGCTGCAAATGGGAAGCGCCTGGGCGACGGGCACGCGCGAGGCCGGCGGATGCGGCCAAGCTCGGGGTCGTTCTGTCAAACCGGGCAGGAAGAAAAGAAAAAAAAAGCCCGTCCGAACTATGGCGCGTGTTTCAAAAACTCAGTTCGCGGAGTGTCAACGGATCGAACGGTACCGCACGAGTTCTTGTTCAAAGGAAGGACGAGGATTAGAAGGATGGCCGATAAATCCAAAAAAATCTGACATTTAAAAATTGACTGAATCATCTGAGGTTCAGCAAAATTGCACGATGCTTTCTATCTCTCATATTTGTAGGTGCCGTATTTTCTGGATCATATTTTCGAAACGTTTTCAGATATAGGACGCGCCGTATAACAAGGCACAAAGAAGCGGAGCTGCAGCCGGGCTTGTGTTCTGCATCCTCTAGAATCTAGAGGGGTCCTCCGGGCTCGGTTGGGTAAGAGCTTCCTTTCCCCGTGTGCCAAACTCGTTCTAATCGAGGGCCACGTCGCAGTTCGTGAGAAAATATAGTTTGGGTGTATTTGTCACACTTTCAACTAGTTTGGAAATCAGAAAGAGGCTGAGGGCAAAAAGCGCTTGCTTTTTCCCCCAAACAATTTCAAATTGACTTGCGAATGTGATATTTTGACGGGAAACTCAAATTGGAATGGGCGTTTCCCGGGTCGCGTGAAATGATGCGGCGGGCCGGATCCGGCCCCCGGGCCTTGAGTTTGACACCTGCGCTCTAGATGGAGCTGCGCGAAAGCAAACGGCAACAAAACAATAGGATAAGTCAGTCAAACTTTATTAGCGCGTTTTCCGCTCTGTAAGGCGCGCGGGATTGCAAAGCCCACTGTCACCTTGTTCTTTCCTTCTTCTTAACATCTTCAAAAGTGGCTCACAACTTTGCAATAGCAGGAAAAAGCGGGTCCCGGCGTGACCACCATGGTACGGTACGCCTTAGAGAGCGGAAAATAGGCAAATTCAGACAAGAGGCAGAGGGGCACCGTGTTTGTTTACGGCCAGAAGAAGCAGGGCGCCTACGTTTCCTGTGGCTTAACTCTACCGGAGAGCGGACCGGGCAAATGTTGTTGCGCTTTTCCGCGATGCGCGGAGTCCGATAACGTCTCTTTCAAGCAGGCCAAGACCATGTTTCAACTCCCCGTCAACAACCTGGGCAGCCTACGCAAAGCTCGGAAGAATGTCAAGCGGGCCCTGGGAGACATCGGCTTGGAGTACTGCAAAGATCACCTGGAGGTTGGAGCCTTTCGTTAAGCTTTGCCGCCGACGGCGAAATTGTCCCCCGGGGGCCATCCTTTCATAGCGTAGCGTCATTTCAGGCTAATATTTAGGAGTGGCATTCATTTGGCCCCAGACTGAATAATGAGGGTCGGGTTATGCTCTTTGCGGGAATTGCCCCTTTAGCGCCAGGGCGGCCCAATAACGCCGCTAACTTTCCTTTTTAACTCCCGACTTTTGAAAGAAGCAATCGCCTAAGGCGGCCAAAGAGCGGGAGACTGCGAGCCCCCGCGGTCGGGCCACGGACCCCCGCGAGGCCCGCACGGAGAACCGCCGTTGTAAAGCGTACCTTCCGACACTTTGGTTATTCGCCTGTTTTCAAGCGTTTCCAAACCCAACTCGAAGATTTCTTTTTCAATCGCTTTATTGCCCAGTTTGCTGTAGCCGACGCGTCGGCCGGCCGGCCGGCGATCGGCAGCGGCGCGTCTGTAATATTTAGCGGCTCGGAAACTCCAGCTCCAAACGCGCGGAGGCGTCCGGAGGGAACGCCGCTGCGGCGCGTTAAGCTCGGCCAAAAAAAGAACGGGAACCCGAGGCCCCCGCGCGCGCCAATCGGCGAGGGCACGTGAACGGCAAAGCTTGACGCGATGGCCCCGGTTTGTTTGCGCAGGACTTTAAAGCCTACGCCCCCCCGGAGGTGTACGTAAAGCACACCTGCTGGGAAGACGTGTGCTCGCGGGAGCCGTGGCGGACCAAAGCGCAGGTGCGTACGTGGGCCCGCCGCCTCGGGGTCCTCCGGGCTCGCTTTGGTAAGAGCTTCCTTTCCCCGTGTGTCTCAGGACTACAGGTCCAAGCCTTTCTGCTGCTCGGGCTGCCTCTTCTCATCCAAGTACTTCTCGGCGTACAAGAGCCACTTCCGCAATGTCCACAGCCAAGACTTTGAGAACAACATCCTGCTCAACTGCCCCTACTGCACTTACAACGGGAACAAGAAGAGCCTGGAGACGCACATCAAACTTTTCCACGTGCCGGGCAACGGCAGCCTGCGGCAGGGCCCCGCCCCCGCCGCCCTCCTGACCAAGAGGCCGGGGGACGGCGCGGAGCAGGCGGTGTACTACTGCAAGAAGTGCACCTACCGGGACCCTTTGTACAACGTGGTGCGGAAGCACATCTACAGGGAACACTTCCAGCAGGCGGCTCAGCCTTACGTGGCCAGGCCGGCGGAGAAGGCCGACGGGCCCGACGCCGCCCACCACATCCATTGCAAGAAGTGTCTGTTTGTGCCCAGGACCTACGAGGCGCTCGTCCAACACGTCGTGGAGGACCACGAGAGGACCGGCTACCAGGTGACGGCCATGATCGGCCACACCAGCGTGAGCGTCTCCCGGCCCCGGCCCGTCCTGATGCTGCCGCCCAGAACCCCCGGCGACAGGACGGGCCCCAAGGGGGCGGTGGCGGCGGCCGCCGCCTCCGCCAGGCCCCCGCCGTCCCAGCAGGCGGCCCGGGTCGCCGACTCGGCCCCGCTCGCCAGGGCGGGCTCGGCCAAAGCGGGGACCAAGCAGGCCTTCCCTTTGGCCGAGGCCCGGCCGCACTCGGCCGCCTCCTTCAAGCCCGGCCCCCTGGCCTCGCGGGTCCAGGCGGCGGCGGCCACCTTCGCCTCGGTGGCGGCCAAGAGGGGCGGCTCCTCGCTCCTCGGCGCGCCTTACACCCACAAGTGGAAGATCTGCACCATTTGCAACGAGCTCTTCCCCGAGAACGTGTACAGCTCCCACTTCGAGAAGGAGCACAAAGCCGAGAAGGTTCCCGCCGTGGCCAACTACATCATGAAGATTCACAACTTCACCAGCAAGTGTCTCTACTGCAACCGCTATCTCCCCAGCGACACCTTGTTGAACCACATGCTCATCCACGGCCTGTCGTGCCCGCACTGCCGCGCCACCTTCAACGACGTGGAGAAGATGGTGGCCCACATGCGCCTGGCGCATCCCAAGGAAGGCGTGGGCCCGGGCGCCGAGGCCCCCTTGACCTTTGACCTCACCCTGCAGCAGGGCAACCCCAAGAACGTTCAGCTGATCGTCGCCACCTACGACGCCAAAGAGGCCCCGGACGAGGCGCCGGCCTATCGCGGCCACGCCGGCGTCCCCGCCTCGCCGTCCCCGCTGTCCTCGTCCCTGCTGTCGGCCAAGAGGTTGTTGGCTCAGCAGCCGGCCAAAATCCCGGAGGGCGCCCCCGCCAAGGCCGCGCTCCACACCTCGGTCCCGTACAAGAGGGACGTGGGCAAGACCCTCTGCCCGCTCTGCTTCTCCATCCTCAAGGGCCCCATCTCGGACTCGCTGGCCCACCACTTGCGAGACAAGCACCAGGTCATTCAGACGGTCCACCCGGTGGAGAAGAAGCTCACCTACAAGTGCATTCACTGTCTGGGCGTCTACACCAGCAACATGACGGCCTCCACCATCACTTTGCACCTGGTGCACTGCCGAGGCGTGGGCAAGTCCCACAACGGCCAGGACCGGTCCGCCCACGCCTCCCGGATCGCTCAGGGGCAGGGGGCCGCCCTCAAACGGGCCGCCTCGGACGGCGCCGCCGCCGCCGCGCCCAAGCGGAAGAGGCGGGGCCCTCCGGGGGAGAGGGCGCACCCCAGGGACATGAACGGGTCCTTTGAAGAAAACCCGGAGCGGCCCGTCGCCCTGGCGCTGGACCCCAAAGGACTGGAACGCCAGCCGTACCAATCCCGGAAGGCCTTTCTCACGCGCTACTTCAATCGGGCGCCGTACGCCACGCGCCGAGAGGTGGACAAGCTGGCGGCCGCTCTGTGGCTCTGGAGGTCCGACATCTCGGGCCACTTTGACAACGCGCGCAGGAAATGCGCGCAGGAATGCCAAAGCCAGAAACCCGCCGTCTTGCTGGGATTCGACACGCAGCGGGCGGGCCGGGTCGGCCACGGGTTGGCCCTGGACGGGCCTGCCGACGCCCCCCGGGGCCCGGCGGCCCGGGGGCGCACTTCCGCGACTCGGTTGGGCTTGTCGGAGCGGGCGCGCCGACGACGGCGGGGGTCCGGCGCCGCTGACCCGACGGAGACCGCGGCCCGGCGGGAGGGAGCGGCGCCCGCGACGGGGACTCCGGGGGCGGAGGGGGACGAGGGGCCGCACTTTGAGAACGGCTTCGGGCCCGCCGAGGCGCCGCCGCCCATCGTCGTCCCCAAATTCGTGCCCTCCTCGTCCGGGCGGGCCGGCGAGGGAGCGCGGCAGCACGTCTGACTACTAAGAACCAAACAGCAACAAATCTGCCTCACCTGGACCCGAGGAACGCGCCGAGGAACTCCCAGCGAGCCGCGCCGCGCCGCGCCGCCACATTTGGGTCCTCGTTTGGACGACGATGCGCAACCTTCCCGCAGGAGAGTTTTGCCATCAGGTTTTAGATGAATAGCAGCTATTTTGGCTTCGGGCAAACAAAAGGCTCGGGTGTCCGTTTCGCCGCCGGGTTTGTAAACGTGACCTGATAATTCGCCCGCCCACCCCTCTTTTTATTTTTTTTCAACCCACAGTTTTTCCGCGAAGCTGTAAATTTGTACAGTCTTTGGCACGTCGGGCCGTACGTCCCCTCTTGGATATTTCCCAGGTAGACGCTCTCACGTTAACCTTTTTGGAATTCTTTTGCAGAATAATGATGAATCAATAATATCGTTATTTTACTATTATTATTATTTTGCACCACTGTTGTCCTGGGACCAGATTGAACTTGAGCCCCCAGTATTTTTGCAGCCCGGCGCTCGCGGCCGCAGACGACTCCGCGTCTTCAGCCCCCTCTCGCGCACAACCGATGACTGGATGGTAACCGTCACCTTTTTCAAAAATCTATTTATCTTGTGTTTATTCAATTGATGTGTGTTTGTTTGACACAACTTTATTTTCCACCGGCGCATTTAAGAATAAAGTGCTGTGAATGTTTCTCACAGAAACGTTGGCCTAAGAAGTTTCATTTCAATGGATGCGTCGGCGTTGGCCAGTACACTATGGAGAGATTTGTATGCGCGATGGATTTGTCGTCCGCCCGCTGGAACGGCCAGCCTATCTGCTAAATACCGTTTTGGTGGTAAATGTAATACGATATGGCGTTATGTTACAAATGATGACAATTCTTTAGATTTTTTTTTTTTTTATCATAAAAGAATCAGCGAGGGGAAATAAAACACTAGGAGCTGAAATTTTCAGCAGGTGAGTCTGACCTTTCTATGTGATTGCATCTGGACGTGCGAGACTTTGTGCACAAGAGTAATAATTGTCCATATTTTGGACCATATAAAACCATTGTGAACCCAAATTTGCCATATTTAATGGCACTTTGAATGTACTGATGGAACGTTCCATTAATTTACGAAGGACACGTTGAATTTCGACACTTCCGGTACTCCGTAGCGGATAAGTTAGACGCCTCGTTTCGTCCACCGGACGTCGCCCTACAGCAAAGGCAAGCGCGCCGGAAAAGCTCTTACTCTGAAATGAGCTGACGGACAAACTTTTATTTCGAAGCGCCGTGCCGCGCCTCGCGAGGGGGTGAGAGAAAGAGCGTAGAGTCCCGAGCCGGTGCGCAGTAGCCGCCGCCAGCGCACCGGTGTCCGGTCGTGGGCCGAGCCAGAATGACCGGGAGCAAGTCGGAGCGAAGCTAGCTCGCGTCCTCGCTCGACGGAATCGGCGCGTCGGACGGAACGGAGTCGGCGCGTCGGACGGAACGGAGTCGGCGCGTCGGACGGAACGGAGTCGGCTTTGGCTTTTTCTTTTGCTGTGGCGGCCCCGAGCGAGCGGCGAAACATGAACAAGAACCACCGAGCGCCGAGCGACCGTTCGCTGAGTGCCGTGGAGGTGAAGAGCAAGGTGATTTCCCCCCCCCCCCCGGGTTACAGTTGGAGCGCTCGCTCTCGCTCCGGGCTAATTTTGTTGTTGAAGCGAGCGAGCAAGCGTAACCGGCGGAGCTCGCTAGCTCGCTAGCGTAAAATGGTGGCGAGGACCGCGGATCGGACTCGCAAGTTTTCCAAGACACCTGTCGCTAAACGCAATGACTTCGAGCCGACTTGTTCGGACGGGCCGACGAGCGGAACTCGCTGCTTTTTCCGGCCGGGGTGCGCAGGTGTCTTCCGCTCGAGCTCGAGCCAACTTTGCGGCTCGCTCGGGGAAAGGCACCGAAAGTCCAAAGGAAAACCGCAACGTTCGTCTCGCTGTTACGCAAGAGTCGTCCGGCGGACACTTGCGATATGAGCGCAAATTCTCTTTTCCCCTCGGTCGCTAGCGAATACAAATGAATGCAATAGCTTTATTGCCATTGAACGTCACTTTTAAGCGCCGAAATGACACCGACAAGCCTTCATCTGGAATCTTCATCGGGCCGTAAGCTCTTCTAATGCAGTATGTTGTAAAAGCTCGCCTGGAGGCTTCGTAATATGAACGATAAATAGAACACAGCCACGGCTCTTCAAAAAGAAAGAGTCAAAATATGATCGTTCGACAGTACTGTTCTTTTTCGTGTGATCTTGTTATGGGGGGTGGGGGGGCAAACTCAAGGCCCGGGGGCTAAGTCTGGCCCGACAATCATTTTGAAAGCCAATCGTGTCCATTTCCATCACCCTTGCTAAACTCCGTTCCCAAATTGAAAAGTTGAGATTTGGCAATCTTTTTTGGATTGTTTTGGTACCATAACTTCAACAATAAACTATTATTTTTTACTTTTGATTTCAAAACTAGTAAATGATCAACTTGTAGTCAGGTCGAGGCAAGAAGCCCGACCCTTCTCGGCGCGGCAAAGTACTTATGCTCGGCTAAATGTCTTTGGTCGACGCTGCCGAAATTCTCATCCGGCTCGTCGATTTTGTGCTTTTGTCTCACGATGTAATGCTTCATAGACGCCAAAAGAATTCCTGCGGTTAATCGACCACTTATCTTGGTATCGTCGGAGACTAGTTTGAACCCGGAAGGTTTTGTGCAGCAACATGCCACTTGATATGATGTCATTGATATGAACTTGGATACAATGGAAGAGAATTCTCCTTACGGGGAAGGAAAAAAAAAAGGTTGAGAAATATCAAACCTGCAGCCGCTTTCCCTTCGCCGCCGGCCCGGTAATGAAAATGAATAATTCATCACGCGGTGTGTCATATGGACCATGCGGAGTTTTCCAATGACCGTATGTGCGGGACCTTCCCGTGGCCGTCGGCTCGGCCGCGTTTCAGACAATTGTTGCGATTTCGATTCAGGTTCAGGATCCTCAAACGGAGCCTCGGTTGCAAGATTGAACCGCGCAGGTGTCAAAGCCGAGGGCGGAAAGGGGCAAAATCTGGCCCGCCGATCACCCTGAAAGCAAACGCTGTCCGTTTCCGTCACCCTGGCTAAACTCACTTCCAAAATTTCAACCTAGAAACAAGAAAGTTTTGCAATATTTTGGCGATCGTTCCGTTACGGGAGCTTCAACGACAATCAACAAAGTCTTATCCTTGACTTGTGAATTCAAAAGGAAAAGGCTGTCAATTTGGTGTGTGCAACGGTGCCCCCCTGTGAAATCGGTACCCCTTAACCAAAACATTTTGGGGTTATACCAAAAAGGGGCACTTAAAACATGCTATCGGCGCTTGATCTATTCTAATGCACAACCCTTCGGACTTCATTTGTATCGGTCTACGAAAAATATCCAATTGAAAATGTGCTCTCGTGGGATCAGAGAGCTCAGATCTGTTCCCAAAAGTAAACGAACTCGGACGCGAACATGACAGGTAACGAGAGGTGGCGCGTGACTCATTCTCCTACGGGAGGGAACGGGGCTTTTAAAACGAATGGATTTCAAATACCCCCCGGAGTTCCTTCAAGTACCCCTTTATGAGATGCGCCGCCGCGCAGTAACAATACAATGGAATCGGACGGCTTTGCTAACCGTAGCGGCTTTGGACTTTGACACCCTCGGCGTACGGTACGTGGCCCGGCTGGGCCCAAGCGGGCGGCCCTCACGCTTCTGACCCTTTTGCAGTTCGGCGCCGAGTTTCGCCGCTTCTCCCTGGACCGCTCCAAGCCGGGCCGCTTCGACGAGTTCTACGGCCTCCTGCAACACGTGCATCGAATCCCCAACGCCGACCTGCTGGTGGGCTACGCCGACGTGCACGGCGACCTGCTGCCCATCAACAACGACGACAACTACCACAAGGCCGTCTCCGGCGCCAGCCCCCTGCTTCGACTCTTCCTGCAGAGGAAAGGTAAAAAAATCAATAAAGGAGGAACCGGTTCGGCCTGTTCCACCTCGCTCCGGTTTCCGGTCGAAGCGCGCGTCGGAGGCCTTGCTTTCGGATGGGGCGGCGCCGAGCTTCCGGCCGCGAGAAAAAGCTTACGGGGGGACGTGGACGGAGCGCGGTCTCGGGACGCCGACTTGGGGCGAACGCGTCATATGTTGAGCGCGGCCTTAGTTTTGCTGAAGCCGCCAAGCCCGCCGTGCCACATGAGCTCGCGGAAGCTAAGCTACTTTGTCGCCAAGAAGATTAGTTGGGGCGCTGCGCCGCGCCGCGCCGCGCCGCGCGCCACCGTCTTTCAATGACACGCTTCAGACACGAGCGCACAAAAGCCACACGGGCGTTTTCGTTGCGCCGTCGCGCTCCGCTCGAATGAGCGGTCAAAAGTTTGTCCAAAAGAAAACCTTTTCCGACCGCCTGTTTTTAGACACTCCTTTATTATCTGGGATCGAAGCTGCGGATGTTATTTTTACGTTCAAGCTGACCTGAAATTATTCCTGAATATTTTCCGCAGGACTTTTTGAGAAAATCCAGCTTTTACGTTGGCAGCGTATGGCCTCGCCCTCCTTTTTTTTTTTTTTTTTTTACGATTATCGGCGGATGGCAAACGACGGTCGGGCGCGTACGCCACCCACTGTACGGAAGAGCGGCGCGCGAGCGTCAGCCGAGTTGTCCTCCGATCTTCTGGCTCAGAAAGCCCAGGCGAAAAGGAAAGGAATCCGGTGGCTCGCGCAAGATCCGGTCCAAGATCTCCCATCGTGTTTTAAAGGACGTAGAAAATGAGCTAGCAAAAACAGGAAGCGTCCTTGAACTTTTCTCGCAAGTGAACTTGTTGAACATAGTTGTTGACATGCTCGGGAATGGCGGACGGCGGGCGGGCGCTCGGCGCTATCTCAACCTCGGCCGTGACGCGAGTTGGCTGCCACGTGGGAGTTTGAAGCAGCGCTTGGACTCCGGACCCTGGCGGCTGATTCCGTAGCACGGGATGCAAAAAGACTTTTCTTGCACGAGACCGGAGCTTTGGCCGGGGCCAAATTTCCAAGCCTTCCGGCTTCGGTCGAAGGGGCGGAGCGGGGCGGAGCGGGGCGGGGCGGAGCGGGGCGGAGCGGGGCGGAGCGGGGCGGAGCGGGGCGGGCGGCCGTCTCGGCTCCCACTTCCATAGCGTCGTTTTGTCCGCGCGTCGGGATCCAGCCCCGTTTGTTTGGGGTCGGAAAAAAAGCCAAAACGCTTCGGCTCCGCCTCGATAGCGCTCGGCTAGCCCGCCGATGAGTCGGCGGCCGTTGTGCCGGCCGCGAGGCGCGCTCTGTTTATCTGTCGTCATGGCGGAGACGGGCGCCTTTGCTTTCGAGTGCTCCTTTCCAAAGCGTGTTGGGAATCGCGCTGTCGACGTTTGCCTTTCGGGGTAAAAAAAAAAAAAAAGGCCTCTCCCTCCAATAATACTTCTCGCGTCTCGTGTGTAAATTGTGTGCGCGTGTCTGATAGAACCGGCATGACCTAATTAGCTTAAAGCCCGACTTCACCTCGTTATAGTACGCAATTTCCAGTCGTACTAAAATTGGGATTATTTGGAACCTTGGGCTGGCCAATAAGGCCCGAAAAGTTGTTTTTCTTTTGTTTGTTTTTGTTTTCATTTATTTGTATTTTCAGACACACTTTTGGTTCGCATTTAGGTGTATCACAAAAGCGTATTTGCCTTTTTTAGGCCGGGTTGGCACGCCCGCCTCGCGGTTCAGTTCGGGGACCCGAGTTGGCTCCGGCCTTCCTCTGTGGAGTTTGCGCGTTCTCCCCGAGCGTGCGTGCGTGTGTTCCTCCCACGCTCCAAAAACGTTCACGGCAGGTGTATCCAACATACTAACCAGTCCTTCTGCGCGATCGGCTGCGTGAATGCTCGTTCCTCTCCCCGTGCGGCAATGCGGCTATCTTGAAAAAGTTGCGGGGATGCCCCCAGCGGTCACACAAACATCGCCGAACTCTTGTGGTCCCTTTTCGTTTTCGCCAAGGCCACGCGGATGGGAGAAAGGCCAAAGCGTCCTCTCGCTCTCGGCCTCGGTCTCGGCCCGTGGTGGGAACGCGTCCCTTCCGGACTCTTTTCTTCCGGGCTAGGGCGCGCGTTCGCTCGGTGTAGTTTCGGCGGTCGAAAGGCACGGCGGAAAGGTAGCGGGAAAGCTTTGGGGAATGTTTGCTTATCCCGGCCGGGCTCGCCGCGCTAATCGCTAACCCATGAGTCATCCGGTCAAAGGAAGTTTACGGCGGAGATACGGTTTGCTGGACAAAGTCCAACCGTCCCTCCAAAGACACTCAAGCTACGAACGAGTATCCTGGCGATCGTGTACGGCAGTCGTGCGTGTTCGGTTCTCGTTTTTCTGAACTCGATTGGAGGAAATGCGGCGAAATTGCTGGACGCGCAACAAGCAAGCGCGGCGGGAAGGAATGTGCGGAGGAGTAACGCGCGTCGGGGCGGGGCCCACTAGGAGTCGTAGACAAGGGGATGGAAACGAAAGGAGCGGCAACATTTTTGAAGGGGACGCAAAGTCGAAAAGATGTCTGTCGGTGGAAAGACTGCGTTCCCGTCAAGATTGGCTTTAGAGAAAACCGATTAAGGGCAAAGTTCACCTGTTTTTATCCAACCGTCGTTTGCGTTCACGGTCCCCCGGGCATCCTGACTGCGGGGGGTCCGTCAAATGGTTTGGGTTCTGGAGAAGCGAAGGCGCCGTTTGTTACAAAATAGCCGATGCGCTGGCGCCTCTTCGGTAAAGCGATCGATTCAACCGCCTTCAAAAGAATATCCGCACGTACCGTAATCCTGGGCTATCCTGTTGGCCGGGGGCGGTGAACTCGGGCCGGCGGCCGGCCGGGTACGGCTCCCCGCCAAGCGGGGTTCCCCGCCCCCGGCCGCTTTTTGATGCGTCCCGTGTAAATGACGGGGACGCTTCCGCGAAAGGCGAGGGGGAATTCCAAAACGGTCCTTATTTATTTATTTATTTTGCTTTTTTATTATGAATTTGGAAGTCTCAAGCCTCGAAGCCTCCTCCTTGTTTCAAACAAGGGCAATAAATGGACACGTCGATGAATCGTGGCGATTTCAATATTGAGCGAAATAACGGCGATGGTTATTTTGGCCATAACCGTGCAGCCCCAACGTGAACAAACGAGCGTATTCATGAGACGTGTGCATTTTTTATGTACCGTAGCGATGAAGTATCGTAGCAAGTGCGCTCCGAAGCGATTTTCTCTTTTTATGGATGAAATTTTGCGCCCCGGTAAAACGCGTCCGCCGACGGCAAGGCCGAGTCATTGGCGGGCGGGCAAAGGAGAGCGAGCGCAATGCAAATGCGATTGGCGTTCAAGCGAAGAGGGGAGGATGGCGGGAATGCCAACGGTCCGGGAGGAATTTACTGTGAGGCCCGCGCCGGGGGGTGCGTTTCGGGTGGAATGCGGCGGCCGCTCTCGGATGGGCTCGCCGGGCCGGACGGGACGGCGGCTCCGCGGCGCAAAAGGCGCCCGACCGGATACGGGAAAAGAGCGAAAAAAAAGCCTCGTTCTCTCGTTTGAAGCAACGGGGCGAGAATGATTCTCCCGCCGAGGAAAAGCTCCTTGGAGAGAAATTCTTCACTTCGCCGAGTCGCGAATGGCGTCGAAGCGAATAGGTCAAACTCCAAGTCACTCGGATTCCAAACGGACTTGCGTTCAGCGGGTACGGCCCGGGCCCCGCCGTCGGCCCGCGGCGCTAAAGACTCCCGCTAACCCGAGCGCTCGCGTTCCCTCGAAGCGGAAACGGTTAGCCGAGGTCGGCGAGCGAGAAGGCGGTTGCGATGGGAAGCGGGCCGGAGATAACGGAGAGATACGGCCGAGGCTACCCCGGCTCCGGAATGTTTTCCTGGGCGTCAGTGTCGTGAACCGGAGAGCGGGAGAAGACGGATGTCATTCTGCAAACGCTTACAGGCGTGTAAGTTGTTGTATCGGCGTTTGTTCTTGTTGCCGCCAAATGAAAAAGATGGTCTTTCGCTGAAGATGAATTGAAAACATCTTTTTCATCTTGCTGCGAGAACAAATAGAAAAGAAATCTTAAGGTCGCGGTAGCTTGAATACCTAGAAATGGCAATCTTTTTGGGCAGAAAGAAGAATCCGGTTCTCGGACCTTTTGCCGCGCGCCGGCTTCCGACCCGGCGGGGCCCTTGTTCTTCCCGCGTCTCGCGTTTTGCGCCGGCTCTGCTTTTTCTCCCACTGGCAGACCGGCGCCGTAACAGCCGGTGTCAGGAACGCCTCGGCGCGTTGCTTCGGGCTCGTCATCAACAAAGTCCACTGTTCCCGCCTTCAACAAATTCTCTTTGTGCGTGCGAGAGCGAGAGCGAGAGCGAGAGGGAGAGGGAGAGGGAGAGGGAGAGACTCTTGCCTTGAGTCATGTTTGGATTACTTTGGCAAAACGTCTTTCTATTGCATTATTGCCATTACGTTTGAATAAGTCCTACTTCCTAGTAGGGCGGCACGGTTACGGCCAAAAAATCACGGCGGTTATGATTGAAATCACCGCTATTCATTGCGTTTGGTCAAACGCGTCCATTTCTTTTTGGTTTAAAACAAGCAGGATGTAAGCAAGGCTTCGAGGCTAGATACTTACAAACAATGAGAATAAACTAAAAGCTAACGTACTTGCCGAGCGCAAAGCAATGGGAAACCAAATCGAGCCCAGCACGTAGTCCGACGACAGGCCTGCAGTTATTTTTCTAGAAATCACTCCGAGCGAGGATGGGCTTTTCTGTCCTTTGAAACCGAGCGGATGGATTCCTATTGTTTGCCGGTGGGATTTTTCAAAATGGGAAAGTCGTCACGAGCGCGAGGCGGGCGGGCGGGCGGGCGGGCGGGACGCCGGCGCCCGGGTCGACGAGCCGCGCGCCTTCCGTCGCCGCTCCGTTTCTCTCCTGGCGTCGATAGGAGAGACAAAGAACACAACTTCTTTGACAAACTTAGATGATGGAATTTGCCTGTAGGCAGATGACTTATTAGTCAGGAACCCCCCCCCCTCCCTACGGCATATGCGTTTCCCCGTTTCGTATCCGCCCGCAGCCGCCTCCCGCCCGATCGACATTCCGATACATTTGGCGTGAAATTAGCCGAAGGGTCGAAGGGTCTCCTCCTCCGGACGTCGGGTACAGGCCGTGCGTATGCCGCTCGGCTAAAGGGGACGCCATTTGAAGAACTTCCTTGAGGGGGGTGGGAGTTTTTCTCCCCCTCTGGGAAAAAGCTGGAGCATAGGTGTAAAAGCGGAACAAACCGATGAAAGGGTCGGAGCTGTGCCTAAAAATAGCTGGCGTCGCCGCGTCAAAGGCTCATTTGTACAAAGGAGGAATGACTCGGAGACGCCGCACTGGACTCATTTGGCCGTTTTCAGCAAGGGTTAGGGTTAGGGTCAGGGTCAGGGTCAGCTCCGTGCCAGCGCGGCGCTCTCTCCTCCCGTACCGTCGGGACCGCCTTCGCCTGGGGGCGGAGAAGATGAAGTAGCCTCCGGTAAGAAGGGCTTCCCCGCCCGTCTTTTTTCCGCCGTTTTGCAGAGGAAGCGGATCTTTCGACCTTCGGCGCCGATTCGCTGAGCAGAAAGAAAAACGCGGTCCTGTCGGCGGTCCTGCTCCGTCCCGACGGCAACAGGAAAAAGCCGCCGGTTATCATCAGCCTCCCGAGGGACTTCCGCCCCGTCTCGTCCATCATCGACGTGGACATCCTGCCCGAGACGCACCGGCGCGTGCGCCTCTACAAGCACGGCCAGGAAAAGCCCCTGGGCTTCTACATCCGCGACGGCTCCAGCGTGCGGGTCACGCCGCAGGGCCTGGAGAAGGTCCCCGCCATTTTCATCTCCCGCATGGTTCCCGGCGGCCTGGCGGAAAGCACGGGTCTCCTGGCGGTCAACGACGAGGTCCTGGAGGTCAACGGCATCGAGGTGGCCGGCAAGTCCCTGGACCAGGTGACGGACATGATGATCGCCAACAGCCACAACCTCATCGTCACCGTCAAGCCGGCCAACCAGCGCAACAACGTGCTCCGCGCCGGGGCCCCGGGCCGCCCCTCGGACGGCGGCGCCGGCTATTACGCCTCGGCCGCCGCCCCCTCGCACATCGTCCAGAACTTCCCCGCCGGCGAGCCGGAGAGCGACGAGGACGACGAGGACCTGGTCATCGAGGCGGGGGGCCGCGCCGCGCCGCCTCGCTACGAGCCGCACCTGGACCTGCGGCCGTCGGCCGCGCCGTCGCCCGACGGGGCCGCCGGGAGTCTCCGGGAAGACGGCACGGTGATCACGCTTTAGAACGTCCCCCGCGCGCGTCGGGTACGTGGCCTCGCCGACGTCTTTTAGTCCGGCCGGAGAAACCGAAACTCGCGCGGGCGCGCTTCCTTGTCACAGATTCCCGTTTGGACGGAGGAGCGGGGAGGAGCGAGGCGGAGCGAGGCGGAGCGAGGAGGAGCGAGGCGGAGCGAGGAGGAGCGAAGCGGAGCGGATGTCCGCAAACTTGGCGACGGACGGACCGACCGGCCGGCCGCTGACCGGAAGCTCCGCGACATGTAAATATCGGATCCGGACACGAAGCCCCGTCCCTTTCGACGCTCGCTCGTAAAGACCTGGGCCTGCGGCGCCCACGCGCCTTCCGTTGTGGCGCCGCGGAGGCTGCGGGCACAACGCGCGCGCACCAAACGACAAAAAAACGCCGGTCGCTCCGTGGAAAAAGCCTCCACCGAAATCGGGTACCGCGCCGCGCCGCCGCAAGTCTTTTCCATGCAAAATGATGGATTTGGCTAACATCCCCCGAAAGGAAAATGGCAAGGAGATAAACGCATACAAGGCAACGCTACAGAACGGGCCCAAAAGAAAAACTAACATTAGCCGCCACGTTATCTACAGTCAGAAGTCGGACCAACAAAGGACTCAGGTTAACATTCCCACCAAGAAAGGGCAAGTCGCACTCCCGAAGAGAAGGCCGCCGAGCCCGCTTTGAGAAGGACGGCCCCCGGCCGCGCCCCGCCCTTTTTGTCTTCCTACTAGACGAGCGTTACCCCAAAAACGCAGCCGTAGACACGATCCAGACTTCCTTTCTTTTTTCCAAAGCGTGACAATCTTTTGTAAAAAAAAAACAAAAACAAAAAACGATATTGCAGCGGCCGCTGACCGAGGCCGCCTTCTAATAATAATCAGAATCATAACAATGATAATGCGTTTGTTCAAGGACAAAAGAAGTCTGGGCCTTTCAGCCTCGGATTATTTTGAAGAAGAAATTGAGGATCCCAACTTGTCAGCCACCGGCCCGTCGAAAAGACTTTGAGGAGACGCGTCGCCGGCCGCTAAGCCGCCGGACGCTTTTCGCTCCCCTCGCCGACGGGGTCGGTCGGCCCGCTTCCGGAATGCGGCACATTTACCAAGAGTTTTGGTTTTGTGAGGTGGGGGAAAAAAACATAAGCAGCTACTCCACGCTGCAGATTTGGCCGACGGGAATACGCAGATATCGTGTTAGGGGTCGCGTGAAACCAAAGGCTTCCCCGCAGCAAGCCAAAAGCTTTTTAGTTCTTCGCTCCAATCCTTTTGTCAATATATAGCGGCGCAGATTTGGCGGGGGGAATAATGCAGATAGAAATGCATGAGTTGCGTGAAAATACAAGTTTAGTTCTCGCCTTTTTGTCAACTACGAGTCCCACGACGCATAGCGAGAACTTTGCGCGCGGGAGCCGGGCTAAGCCGCTCCGCGAAGTCCCGCGAATGTCAGAGGTTGTCCGCTAGCGCCCCCCGCACCCTGTTTGCGAGTCGCCGTCGAAAGGACGGATCGGGAGAAACGCGCGAAGGAAATTAGACATGAATTTTCAGACCCGTCGGATTGAGAGACGGTCCGTCGGACCGTAGGATCGTATCCGAGCCAAACGCGCGCACGCGCACGCGCTCGCCCGGGTCGTCGTGATGCCGGAGATGGCATCTCTGGTTCCGGCAATAGCAAAAGAAAATAGGAAATGATCGTATTTAACGGCACCGCGCGACACTGGGATTGTAACCGCAGAAAAACTCTTATTTATTCTCTAATCATGTCCTTTTCGGGAGTATTTTCTTTGTACGCCTTTTTTTTTTTAAATAACCAATATGTTATTTTTTGTCTGTTTTTTCTTGACATTTTCTAGATGATGTATTGTGACCACTGGAGATGATTTTTTAAGTAGCCGACTGTTGTTTTGTCTTAAACAACTGTTTGTTTGTTTTTTTTATACTGTGAAATTTTATTTTCAAGCAGAACATTTTTATATTTGTGTCTATTCTTTCTTTAAAAAAATGATTGAGCGTCGTGAGCACAGTGATTGAGCTTTGGCGTTTGCCAGATAAATTCTATAGTATATATATATATATAGAGAGAGAGATTTGTATTGGAGATTGTCAGTATTTTCATAGCGATGCTTTAAATGATGTACATTTTTTTATCACATAGCAAATACATTTGAAGACTCTCTTGGAGCTGTACGAATAAATAGAGGTACGCCTGTAATCGTTGATATGAGGGGCTGGATAAAAAATAATAAAAGCAAGACGTAGTAGCTTTTGGAAGTCTGCATTTTGCATTTTATTTCCTGAGCGAGTAACTTCCGTCGCGGTGGGGAGGTTTTTGGCAATTGAGGGTTGGTTGATGGCAATTCTGGCGCCATCTGCAGGACGGTTTTTTTTTTGAAGCGTCAATTTTTTTGTGGCAGTAGTTCATTCCATTCAGCAACCAATGTGATTGAACATCCAATTCCAAAAACTTCCAAAGTTTGTGAAAAAAAGAGCGCCAAACAATTGCCAAACTACAACTCGACATAGCCTCTTGATACCACCAACAAGGCGGCATGGCTTAGTGGTAGAGTGGTCGTCTCCCAGCCGTAAGGCCGTGGGTTCGGTCCCCCGACCATCAAGACCATGTCTAAGTGTCCTTGAGCAAGACACTGAACCCCCAGTTGCTCCTGATGCTGCGTCATCAGTAGGTAAATGACTAGTTAGTGTAAAGCGCTTTGAGTACCGAAGGTAGAAAAGCGCTATATAAGTGAAAGTCCATTTACCATTTAGCGCCCGAACTCACCATTCAAGCAACAAACGGGAATTTTCTGACTCAATCTTACTTGAATTTCCTCCGTTTTAATTGAATTCACACGAGATACACCGATGTTTGTTTCATTTTTTTTTCATTTATTTGGAAGTTCTAAACCTAAATAGCCGTTTTCGTGAGCGATTTCGTTAGTCTAATCAGTTTGAGGACTGCTTTTCAACGGTCCGATTGATGACCCATGTCTAAAAATTCCTCTAGCGAGTTATGATGCGGGAGCATGGAGACGTCGGGATGACCGTTCGTAACGGCTGTCGAAAAAATAAAAGCAACGTACTCTTGAAACCGTCCCAAATATAAGTTTATTAAGGACGGAGAAGGGGAATTTTACCGCCGAAACACCCAATATTCACGTCACAAAGTTAAACGCGGCGTTGAAAAACAAATCCTCCCGACACGGATATGACGTTGCCCAATCGGCACCGCGGAAACGGCTTCACTTCCGGCCCAGGTTGCAATCACGTGACGTTGACAGGTAGCAGCTATGGCGCTCGTGGCTGACGAGCGGCCAAAGTCAAAACGCAGCTAGCCTCGTCCCTCGCAAAAGGCCCGGTTCGCGTCCTTCGCGCCCCGCTTTTCCGCGGGGGGTCTGGCCGAAATGACGGCCTGAGACGAGTTCCGTCCCGAGACCCGGCCCGGCGATGCAGCAGCACCGGAACCAGCAACGTCAACAGCCGAAGGCGGAGAATAGCAAAACCAAGAGCATGTTTCTGTCCCGGGCGCTGGAGAAGATCCTCTCGGATCGGGAGGTGAAGAGGAGTCAGCACGGCCAGCTGCGCAAAGCCTGCCAGGTGGCGCTGGGTGAGCCGGATGTCAAGCGTCTCCATCCGCTCGCTAGTTTCGGCGGCCCCCCCGGCTGACGTGTCAAAGTCGCCTTTCCGCCGGATCGGCGCGACGCTGTCACCGCGGGCGTTCGCGAGCCAGCAGTCAAGTGAAGCCAGTCGACTTGGGCTAGCCTCGGCTAACCTAACCTAACCTAACCTAACCTAACCTAACCTAACCTAACCTAACCTAACCTAACCTAAGCTAAGCTAAGCTAAGCTAAGCTAGGCCAGCGGGCGACTCGGCGCCTCGCTCGTGGCCGGCTTCCGCGAACAAACCCGAAACAAATCCGATCGCCGTTTTACGCGGTCGTCCCGGACGGGTTAGGGTTAGGAGCATGTTTCCATTCGGTTCATTGAACGCTGCGTACCGGCGGTGGTCAAAGTGGGGCCCGCGGACCCCCGGGCGTCCGTGGCCTGACCGCAGGGGGTCCGTGAAATTTTAAAACATAGATGCGTCGTATTAAATCGTGACAGCGTTCGCGACTCGTCGGTCGAGCGACGGATTCAACCGTCGACTCGTTCCGTATGCGATGAACCGAATCGATGACAAACTGGTTTCGCCACTTTCCGTTCGTAAAACCTTTCGTTAGTTGCCGCCGAATTGGTTTTGCGAACGAAACCTCGAATGGATTAATGGCGCGGTGACACTTTTGTCGACGTTCGTTATCTATTTGGCGCTTTGGGTCCCCCGTTCAAAAGCGGGTGATGAATTTGACGACGGTGAATTTGAGGCGGAAAAACAGTTGCGCTGACAGTAGTCAGTAACCGCGGCGAGCATGGGTTTCGCAGTCGGGCTCCGTTCCCAAGCGTCGCCTAACGAACGCCGGGCCCCGGTCGATGGCGTTCTCAAAGCGTAACTGCCTTTCCTTCTCCGCCCTCAGATGAAATCAAGGCGGAGCTGGACAAACAAAAGTAAGTACGCGCCGCACTCGCGGCAAGCGCCGCTTGACGGACGGCCCTCCCCGTCCCGACAGGGACGGCGGCGCGCCGGCCCCTCCCAGAGCCGACTACGTCGAGGCCGACCGATACGTGCTGCCCTTTGAGTTGGCCTGTCGATCCAAGTCCCCTCGCGTGGTTAGCGCCTCCTTGGACTGTCTGCAGGTGGGCCCGCGTCGCTCGTGCCTTTGTCGCTTTCGCCGCCCCCAATAGTACCGGCGAGGCCCGGGAGCCCGTGGACCCCGTCCTTCGACGGCCGCGGCGCTCCGTGAGCTTGGCGCAAGGAGGAGCCGCCGCCGCCGTCGCCCCGTTCAGAAAGCCGGCGAACAAAGTCGGTCGCGTGACCGCTAGCTATTTGACGCGACCGCGCCGCTCGTCGCCGGCAAGGAAAGAGTTAACCGCGCCCGTTTTAGAAACTCCTTTGCCCTTGACCAGATCGTCGTGTTTTCAAAAATAAGTAGCGCAGATTTGACATTTCTGCCTGTAAAAAGTTTGTCGACGGCGATCTGTTGAAATAACACCCGTGTTTGGAGGCCGCTTTAGCCTTGAAAGCGTTCGCTGTTGGGTTTTTTTAAACGCGAATTCTTTAACGGTTGGTTCCTTTGCGCTTAGATTGGGTTGAGCTTTGTATTTTTTTTTTTGCGTCGCCGTGGGGATGGCGCCGCGAGCAAGGACGGCGCGTCGGACGGGATCCGGTGTTGGCGTCCTTGCGCGTCGGACGGGATCCGGTGTTGGCGCGGCGTCTGACGGGAGCCGGCGTTTGTGCGACTTTGCGGCAGAAACTGATAGCGTACGGTCACATCACGGGCAACGCTCCGGACGGCGGGACCCCGGGCAGGAGGCTGATCGACCGCTTGGTGGAGACCATCTGCGACTGCTTCCAGGGCCCGCAGACGGACGAGGGAGTCCAGCTGCAGATCATCAAGGTGCGTGGGGCCGATCGGTCGGGCGTCAAAGTCCATTCCCATCGGAATCGGAATCGCGCGCGATGTGCCCGGGTCGATCGGGGTCGTTTTTCTTGTTTTTTTGCCGTATATTAGGGTTAGGGTTAGCGATATTTTCAACCGGAGGGCCGCGTTATATATTTTTGAAATGGACGGACGGACGGCTCGGTTCGGTTCGGTTCGGGGAGGGCCGTGTGCGTATCGGTTAGCCCTTTGGAATTCTTTTGCACATAAAAACTGCAGCATATCGACAGTCACTCCAAGCGAGGAAAAAAAAAAGCTGTATTGCGCGCTTCCATCTTTACTTCCAAGGGAACGACCGGACCGCGCCGCGCTCTAACCGACCTCTTGGTTTTGCTCCGGACTTCGTTTTTGAATTATGGCGTGGATATCGTTCATCCTTTTGGCATGATGTTACAAATGATGGAAATTCCTTTGATTTCTTTTTTTTTGTAAATGATAAAACAGAGAAAATAACCCTAGGGAGCAGGTGATTCAAACTTGTCAAATTTCAAAATGCAGCCAGTCTCACATTTCTATGCGATGGCAGCGGGACGTGTGAGATTGGGTGACCGACGATAATCATTGTCCAAGTTTTGGACCGGCATCTTTATCATGACCGTTTTTGGGATGCATTTGAATAGGATTCATGACATTTGCGATTTTTGCAACATTCTGTTGAGCGGCGCTCAAACGACGTCAGCAAACGGAAAATTCTTTGACTGGTGTTTCACGTCAAGACAGTAGGTGGCGGTAGAGGGCAGTTATGTCTTAAAGCGTCATCATCACGTCGCAGACTGTCGCGTTTTTCCTTTTTTTTTTTCTGGGTGTCGAATGTAATCTACACACGTATGAATGAAATCGATGCCGCTGAACAATTTGAGTGGTGCGTAAATAGAGAGAGCCCGGAATCGGAGGCGGCTTTGGTGTCCTTGGTGTGTCGCGCTCCACTTATCATCAGTCGGCTTGCGGGCTATTGCGCGCACGGTATCAGGTTCCGCAAGACAAAGTCCTCTTTCGCCCGCCGGATGCGTAACGCCACCGGAGCCGCCACCGGAGCCGCGACCGGAGCTTCTATTCTCTGCGTCTCATAACGCGATGCGCCTTATAGAGCAGAAAACACGGTGACGTTGGACTGACTTATGGGCTTGTTTGTATATGAAAAGACTTTGAAAACAGGCCATTCGTTGAACCCCTTTATTAAACAAAAGCGTAGCATTCGGAACATGTACGGTATATAAACATACTGGAAAATTACGGGATTACGGTCGAGACGAATCCTTAACTTTATCATGCATAAACATTTGGCCATTTAAAAACAATAAGGTGTCAGACCTGCTCTCAAAAGGAAATTTTGATCACGAAATATTTAACGGTTGCATTTAACGTGAAGCGCCATATTTAGGTTAATTAATGTTTGTTTTACTTCAAATCTGGGGTTCCTTCAAGTACCCCCGGGTGAGAACCACTGCAATAGAAGGGGGTCAGCTACCCCCCGTAAAAACCAAAAAAAAAAGAAAAAAACGCGCACATTTCACGCGAATTTTAGGAGTGGTTCCGACTTTTAAAGAGGAGAATTCTCGTCGGCGGCGCCGAAGCAGTCAAAAAGAGTTTTTGGTTGGCTCCGCAGGCCCTCCTGACGGCCGTCACCTCCCCGCACATCGAGATCCACGAAGGCACGGTCCTGCTCACCGTCAGGACCTGCTACAACATCTACCTGGCCAGCCGCAACCTCATCAACCAGACCACGGCCAAGGCCACGCTCACCCAGATGCTCAACGTCATCTTCGCGCGCATGGAGAACCAAGCCGTCAGTCGGCCGGCCCGAGCCCCGCCCGCCCGCCCGCCCGGCCCGGCCCGTCGCCCGCTGACCTTTCCGCCTGCGGCTCCCCCAGGCGTCGGAGGCCCGGGAGCGAGAGAAAGAGCGGCTCGCCTCGCCCCCGGGCGACCCCTCGCCGCCGGCCCGGAGATCCGTCTCGGATCTCGACCCGGAGCCCGACCCGCCGGAGGGAAGCGACCGTCCGTGTCGCCGGGCCCCGTCGCCTACAGGTGCGCGCGCCTATTTGGGCCGAACCCGGAAGGCCGGCCGTTGGAACCGCGCGTTTCGTTTTTCCTCGCAGATTGCCTTTTCGAAGACGGAGGCGCCCGAACGCCTCCCGGCGAGGACGTCGAGGCCCGCGGGGAGGATCGGCTTCCGGGGACCGGAGCGGATGAAAGGGAACGCCCGCCTGGCGCCGGTACTCCACCTTCAATGTCGAAATGCGCATACGCCAACGTGTCGGCCGCGATGTCGAGGCGCGGAAACGGCGATCCCGCGCGTTTGATCTATGTGGCGCGACTTGAAAGGAAGGCGAGGTTTCCCGAGCGCCGTGCGGGAAAAGTCGCACGTTGCCGACCGCGACGTCGCGCTTCGGAGCCGCCAACGGCGCGTTTGTCCTCTCCCCCGATTAGACGGGGCCGGCGGCGGGCACCTCTCGGAGCGGGTGAACGGCGTGCCGGAAGATCGCTCGTCCGCGTCTTCCGCCGAGCCGTCGGTAAGAAGCGCGCGCCGGCCGAAGCCCCCTCCATATTCGTGCGGCGTCCCTCCAAGTAACGCGCGGGCGACGCGCCCAGGACGGCGAGGCCTCGCGCGGCGCCTCGCGCTTCTCCCATATCCTGCAGAAGGACGCCTTCCTGGTCTTTCGCTCGCTCTGCAAGCTTTCCATGAAGCCGCTCGCGGATGGCGCGCCGGATCCAAAGTGAGTCAGCCCGACGCCGCGCGCGGTCCGCGTCTTTTCGCCGAGGCGGTTTAGCTCCCGTCCGCCAAAGCTTTCTCCGGCGCGGTTATTTTGCGCAGGTCGCACGAGTCGCGCTCCAAGATCGTGTCGCTGCAGCTGCTGCTCTCGGCGCTGCAGGGCGCGGGGCCCGTGTTCCGCACCCACGAGATGTTCGTCAACGCCATCAAGCAGTACCTTTGCGTGGCGCTCTCCAAAAACGGCGTCTCCTCCGTGCCCGAGGTCTTCGAGCTCTCGCTGGCCATCTTCCTCACGTTGCTCTCCCACTTCAAGGTCCACCTGAAGATGCAGATCGAGGTGCGCCCGCCTCGGCCCGCCTTTCCCCGCCGCGTCTGCGCTGACGCGCCGTGCGCTTCAGGTCTTCTTCCGGGAGATTTTCCTCACCATCTTGGAGACGTCGACCAGCTCCTTCGAGCACAAGTGGATGGTGATCCAGACGCTGACGCGCATTTGTGCAGGTGGGGGCGGAACGGCGGGCCCCCTTTTCCCTCGTCCTCGGCCCGTCGCCGCTTTGTCGCAAATAAGGAAAGGGCCGATACTCATACTAATTCTTTATTTCTGTTTGAGTACTTCTACTTCAAATTAACACCGTGTCTGTGGTTCTACAGTCACACTGCAAAAACTGTGCCAACATGAAAACAAAGCCAGCTCGGGGTTTAACCCTAGGATGGCATTCGCCATCATGTTTAATACTGAGGACGAGAGTGCAATTAACAATCATGTCCCCTGGATGGCATTATCATGCGTCACATCAGTGGTCCCCAACCCCCGTGGCGATCAAAAGGTTGGGGACCACTGCTTTACGTGACTCTGAAAAGGTGGACGTCGTTCTCATTTAGAACTGCCTGCCCCACCGCTATACAAGACGTTTTCATGAACGTTTGTCTAAATTCCATCCGTCGCATACACTACAAGCGAAACAAAGTCATGCTTGTAGCTTGCATTTCCTGGCCAAGAGCCCATCAGAGAATTTGTTCTTCACCCATTGGTTGCTTGAAATGTAGTGGAAACGCATCCCAGAACGCTCTTCTCAGCACGCGGTCGCTTGGCGTAAAACCCTTAAAAAGCAAAATCTCTTAAGACGGAATTCAAAACGTTACTTTTAACGTTGGCGGCGAGGTTGTGTACCGTATGAGTTTTGGTTTATGAAAGCGGGACTAAGAAAGTGAGGACCTCCACATGAATCTCTTTGACTTCAAGCCGCCATCGCACAGTTCGCTTCAGTTTGGCCGCCTGTCAACTTTGTGACATGTTAGGTTTCTCATTTGCTGTATGTTTGCTTTCTTTTTTTTTTGTCTTCAGATGCCCAGTGCGTGGTTGACATCTACGTCAACTACGACTGCGACCTGAACGCCTCCAATATTTTTGAGCGCCTGGTCAATGACCTGTCCAAAATAGCTATGGGCAGGAGCGGTCAGGAGCTGGGCATGAGCCCGCTACAGGTACACACGCGCGCTTGCGTCCCACGCGATTTTTCGCCAAGCTGGCCGCCTTATCGCGTCAAACGCAAACGTATTTTGCCTCGCGAGCCCTCAAAACGTTCAGTGGCGTCGGCCCCGGAGGTTCCGTCCCAAGATCCTGCAGCGGTAGAAAATTGAACGCGTATGGGTTTTTTCTCCGGGTTTGAGAGTTTCCGTTTGACGGCGCTCCATCGCGGGAAGTACTTTGCGTATTTGGGTCCGCCTTTTTGAAGAGCGCCCGAGTCTTGTCGCGTTCCGAACAGGAGCTCTGCCTGCGTAAGAAGGGCCTGGAGTGTCTGGTGTCCATCCTCAAATGTATGGTTGAGTGGAGCAAGGACATGTACGTCAACCCCAACCTTCAGGCCAACCTGGGTAAGTTCACCGGACGGGAAGCGGGTCTGCCGAGATACCGTAGCCCCGCCCGCCTCGCAGGTCAGGATCCCCCGTGCGAGAGCGAGACGGCGGAGTGCAAGCAGCCGGCGGGACGGCGGGACAGCCTCGGCTCCCTGGACTCCGCCGTGTCGGCCGGCCTCCCGCCGTCTCGGCCGGACCACCCGGAGCAGTACGAAGTCATCAAGCAGCGGAAGGACATCATCGAGCACGGCATCGAACTGTGAGAGCTTGGGAAGACCGGCGCCGTGTTGGGAAAATGCCAGAGCAGGGTGTCTTTGTTCTCCCCTCTCCCCAGCTTTAACAAAAAACCCAAACGGGGTATCCAGTACCTGCAGGATCAGGGCATGTTGGCCTCCGCGGCCGAGGACGTCGCCCGCTTCCTTCACCAGGAGGACAGATTGGACACGGTGAGCGGCGCGCGGATTTGGCACGTCGGTTGACCCCGAACTGAACCCGAGCAATAACCCCCAAAACGTAAATAAGATCAGGAAAAAAATATCTTATTGCATGACCCCAAACTAAGGAAATCCTCAAAATCATCCAAAAAACAAACCTTATCGCTCCTGTGGACGAGCGAACGATAAAATTGACATTAGCTGCGGCTAACGTTGTTCACGTCCGCATCCAAACACATAAGTAACGTTCCGCTTTGGGCGGCGCTGACATCACGCAGGAAGCACTTGGCATGACCTCAAAGTCAATCGGAGCCAACTGACAAATAATCCCAAATGATGGCGCTAACCGGCGCGCGTCTGCACGCTTAGACCCAGGTGGGCGAGTTCCTCGGGGAGAACGTCAAGTTCAACAAAGAGGTGATGTACTGCTACGTCGACCAGCTGGACTTCTGCGGCCGGGACTTTGTCTCGGCCCTCAGGGCCTTTTTGGAAGGATTCAGACTGCCGGGCGAAGCCCAGAAGATCGACAGGCTGATGGAGAAGTTCGCCGCCCGATACCTGGAGTGCAACCAGGGGTGAGTTGAAGAGAATGATCTCGCCGCGTCCTCGTCGCGTGGCTAACCGTCCCGTTTGTCTTTCGGTTTGGTTGCAGGCAAACTTTGTTTGCCAGTGCGGACACTGCTTATGTCCTAGCCTACTCCATCATTATGCTCACTACGGACCTGCATAGTCCTCAGGTAAGAATGACGCTCGTTGGATGTCTTACAATATGTTCTCCTTGCACGTGTTCGATTGCTCTTATTTCATTTCGAAGAGAAGACTACGCAAAAAATCGTATGTTCGATCTGAATTCTCGTCTTTTAAAATAGCAATAAAAATAACAAATAATAGAATCTTCGTCAAATACTTTTTTTTTTTTATTCTCTCTTTCATGGAGGGTAGCTGAGGGTAGCCGCTTTAGCACTGTAGCGATAACTCTGACCATTTGGGCGGCCATACATACTACGCATACAGCATATTACGTACAGTACGTCATTCGGTCGGTCACGCGACTCTTTCATGAGTAGAGCCGCTTTTTACATTTTACAGCCTCATCCGTTCCAAGCCCCCGAAAAGGATCCTAAACCCTTTCCGTGAATATTGTTCAATTCCAAAACGCATAAAAACCGTCACTAATACGTATTCGAATGACCTTAGTGCATAATAATCCAAATATATCATGTAAAGAATAATAGAAAACGCTCCTAAACGCTTGAACTGAATCACATGAATTGTAGCAGTTGACAATATGAATGCAGTTCACTTGTTTGCCTCGAGACGGTGCTGTTATGTTGATGAGGAGTGCAGAAAGAAAGAGAGAGAGAGAGCGACGCCTTTTTAGGGTATTAAATTTGTATGTTTTTATATGACGTTTCCAGTGATCCAGGAATCATTTGCAAGTCCTCAGGAGCAATAATATTTATTTTGGGGATTGTTCTGCCCACGTAAATGTACTTCGGTTCAGTTTGGGGTCACGCCAAGTGCTTCCCGTGTGACGTAATTGTCAAAGTGCTAAGGACATGCCAACAACGCCAACGTCAGACGCCACAGCCCAAAGTGCTTTGTTACGTGCGCGTTTTAATGCGAATACGTACAGCGTCAGCCTTATCTGATGTCAATTATATGTTTGGTAGTTCTACGGTAGGAAGTGCGGATGAAACCAGTAAAGCTGAACAGCGGGAGAGCGCAGTTAAAAAAAAAAATGGCCGGCACATGAATACGTTGTAACGAACCGCGGGCTGTGATAACGAGGTTCCGGTCGCGCCGGCGTCTTATATTTTTGCCAACCGTGTGGCTATTCCTATCTTGGAATTTTCTCCCGTGGCCGGAGACATTTTTTGTCAGGAGAGGCATTTGTAAGCGGAGGGAACTCTAAGTAAGGAATGGAAATGAATCCTTCGGATGATAGCGTTTACGTCGACGCGGCGCGCGATCGTCATCGAAAGATGAGTCAAAAGGCTAAATCTGCTCTGAATCTACTGGAATACGGGGGTCCTCCCGACGGCCGCAGGTGAAGAACAAGATGACAAAGGAGCAGTACGTCAAGATGAACCGCGGCATCAACGACAGCAAGGACCTGCCCCAGGAGTATTTATCCTCCATCTACGACGAGATCGCCGGCAAGAAGATAGCCATGAAGGAGGGCAGGGACTTCTCGGTCACGCCCAAGTCCGGCAAGCAGAGTGAGTACGGCCGGCTCCGGCCGGCTCCGGCCGGCTCCTTCGCCCGGACGCCTCGGCCCAGCGCTTTTCTCCGGCTCCAGGCGTCGCCAGCGAGAAACAGCGCCGCCTCTTGTACAACGTGGAGATGGAGCAGATGGCCAAGACCGCCAAGGCTCTCATGGAGGCGGTCAGCCATGCGCAGGCCCCCTTTTTTAGCGCCACGCACCTGGAACACGTCCGGCCCATGTTCAAGGTGAGCGAAAGGCCGACCTTTACCCTTCCAAAGACCCGCGCGCAGCCGCTCGCCATTGTCGAGCGGAAGGAAAATGATACGCGGCTTTCAACTGCTTTTCTAAAACGTTTGTGGTCGGAGCGGAACGTGACAAAATGCGGAAAAATTCAAGGGGGGGGAATACTTTCCGGGCGGCCCTCGGTTCCACAAGGCTCAAAACCCTCCCTTCGACTGGGCGGCGAATCTGAACATGAACGGAAAAAGACGCGGACTCCTGTAATACGCGTGTCGGGTCGCGTAGGCTGCCGGTTCACCGCGAGTTCGGGGTCGCTATTATTCTGAAATTGCGTGGTTTGAATCCGGAAGAGCCCGCCGCGTTTCCGTTTTGGCCTCCCCGGAAGCGATTGGCCCGCTTGGCCGCCGTTTGCTAGCGAGCCGTCCTTTGCGTCTCGCAGCTGGCGTGGACCCCTTTGCTGGCGGCGTTCAGCGTGGGCCTGCAGGACTGCGACGACCCGGAGGTGGCCTCGCCGTGCCTGGAGGGCATCCGCTGCGCCGTCAGAATCGCCTGCATCTTCGGCATGCAGGTGGGAGCGGCCCCTCGGGACCGCCGATCCGCCCTCGGCTTTTCGGCCCGCCCCTAAACGCGTCGGCGCGCAGCTGGAGCGGGACGCCTACGTCCAGGCCCTGGCCAGGTTCACCCTGCTGACGGCCGGCTCCGGCATCACCGAGATGAAGCAGAAGAACATCGACACCATCAAAACCCTCATCACCGTGGCCCACACGGACGGAAACTACCTGGGCAACTCCTGGCACGAGGTCAGCGGGGCCCCCCCCCCCGCCGCGCCGCGCCGCGCCGCGCCGCGTTTTGTGCCGTCCCCCCGGCACGCGCGATGAAAACGTCCTCGCGACAGATCCTGAGGTGTATCAGTCAACTGGAGCTGGCTCAGTTGATCGGCACCGGGGTAAAGACGCGCTACGTTTCGGGGGCGGCGCGAGACAAAGAGCCCGGCGTCAAGGGCTTGCCCCCGGGCGCCGAGGACTTCATGCCGCTCGGACTCGGTAGGTGCAAATCTTACGCCTTTCCGCCGAACGCGCCCGACTCGAGCTCCCGCGCGGCTCGGCCGGAAGCTGACTTTGATGGGTTTGATGGGCCGGGCCGGAGAAGAGAAAAGCGCCAAACCCGCTCTATGTAACGCGCCGTTGCGTGGCCATCAAAAACACCTCGGCTGTATTTGCTCACGCCATAGCGGAGGGAAGGACCGTTCCGGATACCGCTCGCCGGAAACGTCCGGCGACCGTGTCAAGAATTAGCGTCCGATCGCGGGGGACGCAGGTTACGAGTCCGCGCTTCCGCCCTTCGGTCGGGGACCGGGACGGCGCGAGTCTCGTCACGTCCGCTTGAGACGCTCGGGTTCCCCTTCTTCGCAGACAGCGGCGACGGGAGGGAGACCTTCATCCCCGCTAATCTGCCCATACGCCTATTGCAGAAAACAAATGCGGGATAACCTACGTACGGCCGATAGTCGCGCGAACAAATATTGCGCCGGCCTCGAACCGAACGCTTTTCAAATGGCGGCCGGCACCGAAAGGGCGAACGCAGCTTCGCCGGTCTTTGCCCGGTCACGCCCGCCGAGGCGGACGGGCAAAGGGAATCCGTCCGGACCGGAAAACCGCCCGATGTTTTGCAGGCAACCTGGTGGCCAATCAGGACAAGCGTCAGATGGCTCACCTTCAGGAGTCGGTGGGAGAGACCAGCTCTCAGAGCGTGGTGGTAGCCGTGGACAGGTGCGCCCCGGCCCCCCCCCGCCCGCAATTGTATCGCCGTGACCCGGTTTCCCCCCCCCGCCCGCAATTGTATCGCCGTGACCCGGTTTCCCCCTCCCGCGATCCTCCCGACCGTCCCGCCGTGACCCGGTTTCCCCCTCCCGCGGTCTTTACAGGATCTTCACCGGCTCCACCAGGCTGGACGGCAACGCGATCGGTGAGTGAGGAAAGCTGCCGCCCCAGCCGGCCCGGCGGCTCACGGCCGTTTTTCCCGCCGGCGCAGTGGACTTTGTGAGGTGGCTGTGCGCCGTGTCCATGGACGAGCTGGCCTCGCCGCATCAGCCCAGGATGTTCAGCTTGCAGAAGATCGTGGAGATCTCCTACTACAACATGAACCGCATCAGGCTGCAGTGGTCTCGAATCTGGCAGGTCGTAGGGGACCATTTCAACAAGGTCGGCGGCTCCGGCGACGAGGGGCAAAATTTGCCGGCGACTCGCGGTCGCCTCGGAAAATGCCGGATTTTACCCGTCTCCTGCGTATCGTCGGGGAGGCGGCGGCGGGTGCGGGACGGCGTACGGGTCGCGGGTGTCGACTGAGGCTCGGATTCGGGGGGGGGGGGGCACTTTACAGAGCCGTGATATTTCAACCGCGCGCACAAGTAAAGAAGTAACGCCAAAGCGTTAACATGCGGCCCAAAACGCAATCGACCAATACGGTAAATAGGTGGCACGGGCGCAACAGCTAATAGTGATTTTCAGAGGTGGGCGACGTAGGTTTTTTTGCCGGAGCAACTCCAATTAAAGTCGGCCGCGTTACGGCCGTGGATGACAAGTAGTGAACTGAAGCGGCCCGGTTAATCGACGGACAGCTTACCTCATGTCTAGCCTTGCGATTACGACGACGAATGGAAATTGCAATTCCCGCATTTTCTTCAGTGCCCGCAAAGTGCCCGCCCGCCTCTGGTGATTTTATACTCGAAACCCCATTGAACACCTTCTTTGATACCCTTAAATATTTCGATGGTCTCCGGGGACCTCGAGCAAAAAACGATAACCCGCCGATTCGCCTCTAAACTTAGAAAAGGGACGTAAAACATACGCACGACGGGACTTTACTGCGGTGGAGAAACATGTTCAGTAGAATGAAGAATTCACTACTTGTCCTTCACAGTGATCACACAGCTGTTTTTGCCAGAGATTTGTATGGAGTTGCTCCCTTTCTTAGTCCTGCTTTCATAAACCAAAAATCACACTCAGTCTTGCCGCAAAGGTCCAGTCACGTTTAGAATTGTTAAGAGAATTTTGGTGTTATTTTGCTTTCTAAGCACACAAACTAAGTACTAAGTACACAAGACTGACGGACCGACAATTATATTTGGTCCGCCTCGGAAAAAAACGAGGGACCGACGATGACGGAAAGGGAGCGGGACTCTGGCGAACGTCGGACGAGTAAAAAAAAAAAAAAAAGTCGCCCGCCTCTGCGTGCGGTGCGAGTGACATTTCTCGCGGGCTTTTGAATGAGTTTTGCATCGGGCGCTAGACGCCGGCAAATCCCAATGCCTTAAAGTCATTCCGGCCTCGGACCCTGTGGCGCATCCGCCGTAGGTGGGCTGTAACCCCAACGAGGACGTGGCCATATTTGCCGTGGACTCGCTGAGGCAGCTCTCGATGAAGTTCCTGGAAAAAGGCGAGCTGGCCAATTTCCGATTCCAAAAAGACTTCCTCAGGCCTTTCGAGCACATCGTGAAGAAAAACAGGTGAAGGCCGCCGGAGCGCCGTCGGCGAGGTACCGGCCCGTGTCGAGCTTTTCCCGCCCCCCTCCGCAGGTCTCCCACTATCCGAGACATGGTGATCAGGTGTGTGGCGCAGATGGTCAACTCCCAGGCCGCCAACATCCGCTCGGGCTGGAAGAACATCTTCTCGGTATTTCACCAGGCGGCGGCCGACCGCGACGAGTCCATCGTGGAGCTGGCCTTCCAGACCACCGGCCGCGTCGTCAGTGAGTCGGGGAACCGGAAAGAACCTTCGGCGCGCGCCGGGCCCTTTTTGTTTCCCCGCGTTTCAAATCGGAGGCCGCTAAAAACCGTCGGCGACAAAAACCTGAAGAAGAAAGGGTGGCGATTTGCTATTTTAGCCGGGGGTCCCCGCGAGCATTCGGCGGGTCCGTCGCGCATCGACCCGCTTCGGAAATGGGAAGCCGCTCAAAAGACGTAGGGGAGAAAGAAAATGCCGAAATTTGTGAATTTGTGAAAGCCAACTTGCTATTTCAGCCAGAACCTTCAAGTCAAAGGATCTGGCCGGAGGGCCGCCGCCACAGTCCGGTCCGACCCGTCGCAAATCGATCCGGTTTTGCCATCAAAAAGCCTTCAAAAGCCAATCCCAAAAAAATACCGGCCCTTCCCCGTGACCATAATCAACCCCGGCGGCCTCGTTTACGCCAGATATTCCGTCGGCCTCGAAACGGGCGGAACGCTTTGGGGGGTCACCCGGAAGGCGACCGGCGCAAACCGTTGTCCGCGCCGGTGGAAAACGTCGCTTAGCGGGGCCCGAACGAAGCGGCCGAAGCGGCGGAGGCCCCGTCGGGCCCGCCCCCTTCCCCGGGCCTGAATTTGTTTGGCGCTCTTCCTTCCCGTCGCCGGCGTCAGCCGACACGTTCGCCGAGCACTTCGGCGCCGCCATCGACTCCTTCCAGGACGCGGTCAAGTGCCTGTCGGAGTTCGCGTGCAACGCGGCCTTCCCCGACACCAGCATGGAGGCCATCCGCCTCATCCGCCGCTGCGCCAGATACGTGTCGGAGCGGCCGCAGGTAGGCGCGGCGGCCCCCGCCGCTCGGGGCCCGGCCCCGGCCGAATCCTAATTCGGGGGGGGGCCGCCCCAGGCCCTGCGGGAGTACGGCGGCGACGACACCAACGTGGCCCCCGCCGATCGGGTCTGGGTCCGCGGCTGGTTCCCCGTCCTCTTCGAGCTGTCGTGTATCGTCAACCGCTGCAAGTTGGACGTGCGCACCAGGTAGGGCCCGCCCTTCTTTGGCCGCCTCCGGAAGGCCGGGCTCAGAGCGCTCTCCCCCCCCCGACAGGGCTCTCACCGTCATGTTCGAGGTGATGAAAAGTTACGGGCGCGCCTTCGAGAAGCACTGGTGGCACGACCTCTTCCGGATCGTCTTCCGCATCTTCGACAACATGAAGCTCCCCGAGCAGCAGACGGAGGTGGGGGCGGAGCCCTCCCCTTATCCCCTTATCCCCTTTTCCCCTTTTTCCTTCCCCTATTCGGACTCCCCGTCCACGCGTCCTTAACCCCCGCCCTCGCCTCAGAAAACGGAGTGGATGACCACCACGTGCAACCACGCGCTCTACGCCGTCTGCGACGTCTTCACGCACTTTTACCACCCTCTCAGCGAGATCCTGCTGCCGGACATCTTCGCGCAACTGCAGTGGTGCGTCCGGCAAGGTGGGCGCCGGACCTCCGCCCGCAACGGCCCCCAAGTCGGGAGGCTGACGCCCCGCGCGCGTTTGTTCGCCGCCTCCCCTTCGGCCGCAGACAACGAGCAGCTGGCGCGTTCGGGAACCAAATGCCTGGAGAACCTGGTGATTCTCAACGGCGAGAAGTTCAGCCCCCGAGTGTGGGACGTCACCTGCTCGTGCGTGCTGGAGATCTTCCGGAACGCCGGCCCTCAAGCGTACGCCGGCCGGCCGCGCCCTTCCCTCTGCGCCCGCCCCAATGTCTCCGCTCAGCGTTTGTGGCTCTTGTGCGCGCAGCCTGTTGACGTGGCGGCCCGCCGAACGCGAGGACGACGCCGAGCCCAAGCTCTCGGTGAGCGTGCCGTCCGACCGCGCCCGCCGCGCCGCGCCGCGCCGCGCCTTTTCCTCTTCCCTCTCTCCCCGACGCCGAGCCGAACGGGGCGCGACGCCTACCGGCCCGGACGCCTACCTTTCCACCGGCCCGGACGCCTACCTTTCCCCCGGCGGGCGCATTGGACGACTTCCAAAAAGAGCTCCGTCTTTGCAGGACGCGGACTTCGACGGCCGGTCGCAGAGCAGCTTGGATCGAGCCCTCTCCGACAGGGGGCGCAGCCAGATGTCCGGCGAGGACGCCTGCAAGGGCGGACCCGCCGCTCGTGAGTTACGCCCCGAAGCTCGAGCCGCCTACGCCGGCGCCGCGATTCGACAGGGGCGGTCGGCCCCGGGAACAAACGGAACCCCGACGGAAAAGGCGCTTTCTCCGGTCCCGCCAGGCGTTTCGGACCACGGGTTGTTCGCGGGTCTGCTCGTCAAATGCGTGGTGCAGCTGGAGCTCATCCAAACCGTGGACAACATCGTCTTCTTCCCGGCCGCCGGCGAGAAAGAGGACGCCGACAACATGGCCGCCGCCCAGGTATAGCCGGAAAGAGCGGCCCGCCGCATCCCTTTCTCTTTCTGACCGCGGACCGGCCTCGTTTGCGACCCGACCCCTCCAGCGAGACGCTCCGGAAGAGGCGCCGGCCGAGGGCGAGCCGCGGGAGCGGGGCATGTACCCGCGCATGGGCTCGGATCACCTCTTCAAGCTGCTGGACTGCCTGCTGGAGTCGCACGCCTTCGCCAAGGAGTTCAACTCCAACGGCGAGCAGAGGACGGCGCTCTGGAGGGCGGGTAGGTAGGCGGGGCCCGGCCGGCGAAGGGCCGCAGGCGGCGCAACGTGCCGTCCCTCGGCAGGCTTCAAAGGCAAGTCCAAGCCCAACCTGCTGAAGCAGGAGACCAGCAGCCTGGCCTGCGGCCTGAGGATTTTGTTCCGGATGTACTCGGACGCGCGGCTGAGCGGCGCCTGGCCCGACGTCCAGACGCGCCTGCTGCGGTGAGCGGCCGCGCTCAAATGCGCTCCAAACGGTCGGGAAAACAAGGTCGCTCTGGCCGCGCCCTCAGGGTGTGCGGCGACGCCCTGGCCTACTTTAACGCCCTCGCGTCGGAGAGCCACAGGGAAGCCTGGAACGGGCCGCTCATGCTGCTGCTCGCCGAGACCGTCCGGCTGCCCGACGACAAGGCAGGCGCGCCCTCGCCGTCTCGCGCGCGGCCTCCGGGAGGCCGGCTCGTAACGGCCCGGCTCTCGCGGCAGTTCCAGGTGCACGCCTCGCGCTGCTTCTCGCCGCTGTGCGAGATGATGCAGTTTGACCTCATCCCCGAGCTGCGCGTCGCCCTGCGTCGCTTCTTCCTGCGCGTCGGCGCCGTCTTCCGCATCGCCGGGCCGCATTGAGAAGACCGCCGCTCCGCCCGGGCGCCCCAAAATGGCTTGACTCCGGAACCCCCCCCCCTTCTCTCGCTGCCCCTCTCTCTCCTCCCCTCTCTGCCTCTCCCCTCCCTCACCCCCCCAATTCTCTTTCTCTCTCTCTCTCACCTGTGCCTGATGGGAAAAGCCGGCGCCCCGCCACAGCACCGTGCGGCGTCCCCGGTGTGCTCACTCATTCCCTTTTTTCTTTCGGACGTAAGGCATAGATGTCAAAGTCCGGTCCCGGAGGGCCGGCGTCCCCGCGGGCCTTCCAAAAACACCCGGTTCACACGATCGGGATCTCACGGAGAGGGACCCGGAAAAGCCAAAAGACTCGGGCCCCGGGGGACCCGGGGGACCCGGGGCTTGACGGCCGCGCCGAGAGGCTTTTCTTCCTTTCTGCACGTCTGTCGCCATCACCTTTTGTCGCAGGATGATGCCGTGTTTATAATTGTTTCAAGTGCATTGAATGGTTTTGGGGAAAATCGTTCCTGTCGTAACGGATGTCTAATTTTCTTCCCTAAAATCTAGGGAAACTATAAATATATATAAATATATACATACAGTAAATGCAAAAAAAAACAAAAATGCAGACCGTCACGTTTGCAGTGTAAGATTCATTAAGGAAATGGGTTATGTTGCCATGTTATCTTTGAGAGTTTGGACTTGGAAAATAAACTGAAATTGTGATCAGTAGCAGAGGTGGGCAACATTTTTTTTGATCGTCAGAGCCCCCCCCCACCCTTTCCATCATTGTCGCTCAGTGTAGTTTTGTACGAGCCTACGCCACCGCCGGAGGCATTTAACTTTTTTTTTTCTTTCTGTCAGGTGCTGTACTACTCAAATCTTTTTTTTTTTTCGTTTTAGTACTTACACTTAAAGTTAGCGCCATGTGTATCGTTCTACAGTTACACTGCAATCGAAACACGACATAGTAATAGAACTGGAAAATAAAAGCAGCTATGGGCAATAAGAATTGAGAAATGCAGGGAACAGGAGTGCAATAAACAATCATGTCCGCTGGATAGCAGCATGTTTTACGTGACAGTTACAACCGCCTGCCCTACAACTATAGATGACCGTTTCATTAGCGCTTGTCGAAATCTCATTCGTCACATCCAAAGCAAAGTACTGCTGAGGTTGAATTTACTAAAAAAAAAGGAATTCTAACACTTCTATCTTGCATTTCTTGGCCAACAGCCAATCAGAGGAAGAATGCGCATTTGTGCTGTGTCGGCAGAACGCTCTCGCCGGCTAGAAAAGAGAAAACGGGCGCAAGTACAACTAAATCTCCGGTAAAGTCAGCTGCGACAAGTAATGAATGGAGCCAAGCCAGCTTATTGACTCAACTGAACGTGTTCCCCCGCCGCTTAGTTGTGCTGTAATGTGACAATATATTGTCACGTTAGTCCTATAGAGATGCAGCACTATCGCGTATGATGAGGTTTCGTTTTTTCCTTTTAATTCATACGTCGTCCTCGGCAACGCCGCAACTGGATAAGACAATAGAGGACAGTTTGTCTCGGACATCCCTGCGCCAACTTCCCCCAGAGAGCGACAATGCAACTCGGTGCTTTCCGCACGATGGGAACATTCGCAACTTGTCAGCAGAAAGTTGCAAAAGAGCCTGGAAATTTCACACAAAGGCACGTAGGCAACGTAAACCTCGGATCCTTTCCCCTGGCTTAAAGGGACAGTGTGTAAGGTTCGGAGCGTTTTTCGTTAAAGGAATGAATTCAATGATGTCAAAACCTTGCAAATGAATGTTATCTTAATGACCAACAGTATGTTATAAATATAATCATAGGTCTAGTCATCAAGAAATGATATTACATAGGGGGTGGCGTTCTCCGGAGGCGGCCACGTTTGTTGTAGCGACGGACAATGGTAAATGCAGCACCCGCAGCGCCTCCTGCTGTCCGTAATGAAAACGCTCTCGATCTTTAAGGGTGTGTGAAAAGTTCGGAGCATCTCCAGCCCTTGTTGAAAAATGAAACGCGTTGAATCCTTTTACTTTTTTTAATGTTAGTATTTGCGGCGTATTTACATTCAGTACTAACGTGAACTTTGAACGAATGCCGAATTGTCCCCGTTGAGAGCGCGTTCAAAATAACTAGCAAAGCTTTGCGACGTTGTACGTCAGTTGAGATTACGTCAAAACGATCACGCTCGATGCTGACGTCACAGCACGGTGACACTCGTTTCGACTTTTCATCGACAATTCGCCGAGAAGCGCAAGTCCAAATCCCAACGAGGTTCGTCACAATTATCGTTGGACGGATTAACCAACTGTTTGATATTACGTTATATTTTCTGAGTCCGCTGCCGTGATTTTTAGTCGCGTTTATGCGAAGTTCACAGTTAATATGTCACGCGAGCTCTCTTTGTCATTGGCGCGTTTGACGTGAGCGTGGAGGCGCGCGCACAGGCGGAAGTGGCCGCACGGGGGCGTAGTGCGCCTGCGCGAAGCGGCTCGACGGGCCACTAGCCTTCTAGCTATCTACGCTAGCGATCGTCGGCGTTCAGCTCGGACGCGCTAGCGATGAGCGGATTGTTTCTCCGGAGCGATTTCCGGGAGCCGAGGCGACCGCGAATGCTTGAGTGGAAACCGCCGTCCGAGTAAGAGCTCCTTGGTTCCTGGGGTCCATTCGAGTCGACGCGCGGGGGCAGCGGCCGCGGCCGCGGCCGCGACGCTTCTTTTGCTTTAGCTTAGCATAGAATTCTTTGGTACGAGTGGAGCGTTCATTCATTTGCTCTCGTTTCCGCTTCGATGCCTTCGCGGCAACATTGCAAACGCGCGCATCATTTGATCGTCGCTAATTGTTGTTCTCGCGTATGCCGGCGTTTGGAAATGTCTCTTCGATTTTTTTTTACGACGCCGCCGCTTGACAGGAGAGCTCGCGATGCTTTTACGATCCCGCTAAACCCGTTTGCCAAAAAATAGGAAATACCAGATGCCATCAAGACAGTTAGCGAAAGTGGTACCTTTAAAAAAAGAAAAAAAATCACCTTCCGTTTCATGTCGTCTGCTTTCGAGTGTAAATGACGCGTCTGACGGCGTCGAACGAATTTCCGCCGCGTTGAATTGAACGCTAACGGGAGGATTCTCCACAGGCCCCTGAAAGCATTGTTGCGTAATAGCTGCCAAGTGGGCGTGTCTCTGGTCGACGAGACGGTGGGGGGGGGGCAGTAGCGTACTAGCACTAGGTGGACAATTCCGTCAAGCGTACTCTCATCTTGAAACGTCGGCGTAGTTGGACACGCGGGACGAGCCGGGACCGAGCGTCGCTTTTTTGTTGTTGTTGTCGTCTTGGCCCCGCCAGAGTGCCGGTAAGACGCGCGCAATCGAGCTGGCGATCGCGATGGATTCCAAGCCAAATGCTAATGAGCGCGCGTGTTTGACAAAGGCAGCCCCGAGGAGGACAAAAAAAAAAAAAAAAAAGCCAAAGCGAGTTAGCGCGGCGCCGCTCCTGTTTACGTGCGCTCGGCCCGGCCACGTGCCGCGCAGACAGAGCGGGACGGGCAGAGGCAACCCACGCCTCCTGTTATTAGTCCTGCTTCATACGTTTGAATTTGTTGTGCCGCCAGCTTGGAAGTTTGTGGAGCTGCGCTCGCGTCGTTTCGATAGTTGCTTGAAGGTGCTTTTTCCTTCGTCGTTTAACTCCCCAAGCCGACGACCCGTACAGGCCAATTCCAAACGTTTGCGTCGCCGCCACGAAACCAAACGCGGGGTCCCGTCATTGACCTCGGCTCGGAAACGAACCCACGGCGCCGAAGCTCAACGCTCGCGTTCCTGGCTTTACGCCAAACGAACCCGTTTCCCCGCTTTACTTCGCCAACGACGGCCGCGGGCCATTTGCGCCACAAGTTGGAAAGGCTCGCCTTCGCGACAGACTTTGAAAGGCTCCGTTCCTAGCGTGGACTGGCGCCGTGAGGTCGTGCGGCAAAACAAAGGTCCGTCAAGCTATGGCCCGCGGACCCTTTGCGCCACAAATTCCGAGCGTCGGCGTCCCGACTTTAGATCGGACGCGCTTCCAAACACTGGCGTCCCGGCGCTAAAACGCCCGTCTACGAAACACACTTTCAAAGCCTCGTTTCAAGGGCGAACCCTCGCCGCGGGCCAACGCTTGAAAGCCAAACGCGTCCTCGCCAGGCCCCTGCTCCGTTTGCGGCCCGCGCCGGCCGCAAAAATTGCATTTTGAAACGCTTCCATGCTAGGTAACGTATGAAAAGTCAGTCGGAAAACCTTGACGCGGCGTTTCCGTTTTTTCCGAGGAGTCCAGACATTCCATCCCAGATAGCCGGGAGTCCCAAGACGGCCTTTCCAAAACAAGTCTTTTTCCAGAATATGAGTGGAGCGAGCTACCGGGTTTCGCGCCGTCCCTTAAAACCGAGGCCGCGTTTTTACATGTCCCGGTTTGGGCGGATGAAACGCGATTATTGTTGTTATTGCTCGGGGGGGTATCTCCCTTCTTTGTGCCCGCGGCCACTGCGACGGCGCAAAACGAGGAAGCCCCCGCTCGCCCTTTTGACGCGGAAGCCCACCGCGCCCGAAGGAAGCGAGCCGGGTGGCGTCGTTGGATTGGGGGGGGGGGCGAGACCGAGCCGAAGGTCGACGGAGCGGCGAGACCGGCTCGCCTTCGGCGCCCGCCCCGAGCGCCGGCGTCTTTGTCTTCCTTTGTCTGTGGCAGAGCGCCTCATTAACGGAAGGACCATCTGCTCCGCGTGCGCTCGTCCAATTAAGAGGGACGCCCTCTCACCCCACCTGTCGAAACGTAAGACGGCGGCAGTCCTTGAGCGCTTCTCCCCGTGTCTCCGCAGGGTCTGAGGCGCGCGCTTGTCGGCCGGCCCCCCTTCCCCGCCCCGCCCCGCCCCGGCCCGGCCCGGCCGGGCATGGCGCTCTGAAGAAGGAAGGGTCCGGAAGGGAGCCCCGAGCCGGATCCCGACATGTCTCGGAACCGGGAGCTGGTGCTCTTTTACGTCGGCTACAAACTCTCGCAGAGAAACTACCCGCTGGACCACTTGGGACTCGGGGAGGCCTCGGACGGGAGCGGGCCGGGGGAGGGGGCGCGGCCGGCGGAGGGGGAGCCGCCGGCCGGCCCGGACGCGGTCGAGGAGGCCCTGCGGGACTCGGCCAACGAGTTCGAGCTGCGCTACTCGCACGCCTTCAGCGACCTGGAGCGCCAGCTGCACATCACGCCGGCCACCGCCTACCAGAGCTTCGAGAACGTGCTGGACGAGGTCTTCCGGGACGACGTCAACTGGGGCCGCATCGTGGGGCTCTTCGCCTTCGGCGGCGCGCTGTGCGTGGAGTGCATGGAGAAGGAGATGAGCCCCCTGGTGGCCAGGATCGTGGAGTGGATGACGGTGTACCTGGACCGCCGCCTTCAGCCCTGGATAGAGAGCCAGGGCGGATGGGTGAGTCTTCCCGCCCCGCGATTGTCGCCTTTGGAACTGGAATTTGGGATTCTCCGTCAAACGCTCGTTGAATTTCCTGCTCCGCGGGCGGGCGGGCGGACGGACGGACGACGGGGCGGCGGATGCGCTTGACGGGCGACGGTGCCGCAGCCCTTTTTTTCCTGCGCTCTAGATCCCGGTTCGAAACAAAACTGCTTATAGTTGAGTTTCTAAAACTAGGACCGGATAGGTGGAGGGCGTGTGAAGCGAGGGGCTCGGCGCACAGCCCCGGGGCGTCCCTGTGCTTCGAGGGACGCCGGACGTGGCGCCGTGGACTAAGTGGGGTCCGCGCTCGGGGGTTAGGTTCTCACACGCGCGTCCTTGTCCTCCAAGCGCGTCGGCGTGGACCGCCTCGTCCGTGGCGTGGACCGCTTCCCCCATGTGCAAACCGGCGTGATTTTGATGGTTATGGTTGCGGAAACCTGGCCGGGCGCCCGTCCGAAACTGGCGCGGCGGGCGGTTAATGGCGCTAAGCGCGTTAGCCAAGCAGCCCGCCGCGGCTTATTTGCTGAGGTGGCGCCGATCCCGACGGGAGATAAATGTGCTGGGCCGGAGCCGCCGCCGAGCGAAGCGGCCATATATCGCCGGATAATAGACAGAGCGGGGAGGAAGCGGCGGCCGCGCTCATTGCTCGGGCGACAGCCTTATTGCCAATTAGGGAAGAATCATATCTTTGCCTGCCGTGGACGGAGGCGGGGAGGGAGGGAGGCAAACCCCTCCCGCCGCCAGACGCGAAAAGCCAGCCCAAGGAGGAAACCTGGAGAAGGAAAAAAGCGGCCTTCCTTATGTGGAGTTTGCATCTTCTCCCCGTGCCTGAAAGCACGCGTGGCAGCTGAATTAAAAACCGTGCGCGAACGCTTGTTGCTCTCCGCGCGGCCACCGGCTCGGGGAGTCCCAAGCCCGCTGGGATAGGCGCCAGCAAGCCTGCCACCTGTTGGCCCGTACTGTTCGAGCGTACTCGCCCGGATGCCGATTGCTATTGAGCAAATCCGGAAGAACGGAGGGCAACGTTTGCCCTTCTTTCTTCTTCGTGTCCCGCCCCCGTTCGGGTTGGTCGGCCAATCGGTGCCTCGCGCCGCGTCTTCTGGCCCCGCGCCGACCCGAGCCAAGATAAAAGGCCGGCAGACGGCAACAAAGCCGGCAGGGCGAGCGCTTCCTTCTTTGGCCGAGCGGGGCCGTAAATCTCCAAAAGCGTTGTGCTCGTATATGTGCCCCCCCCCCCGGGCAGGCCTCAACCCCCTTCTCCTGTAATTAACATAGAGGTGGCTCATCTGTCAGTGGCTGCCATAGCAGAGAGGCAAACGTCACCCTTGGGAGCCATCCAGCCCGCCGCCGCCGCCGCCGCCGCCTCTCCTCGCCGCGCCTCCCAATTGATTTTCGGCCCTTATTTTTCAGTCTGAGACTTCCTCGCCACCCTGCCCCGCCTCCCTCGCTCGATACGTCCGCGCTCCCGGTCTTATCTGCCTCGGCCGACGCCCCTAAACCCCCAGCCCCCCCCCCAAAAAAAAAACTGTTGACAATTGGGGTCCGGCGTTCTTTCGCTACGTTTTGGGTGCGTCCTACGCCAAAAGGTTTCAAGCGGTTCCTCCGGCGTCTCGGCCGCCGTTATCTGTCGCGTCGACGTGATGATATCGTGATACGTGGCGAGGGATGAGGAGCGGCGCCGCGAGGGCCCCAACGAAGGACCGCGTCCGAAAACATGACAAACGCCGCGTCCGCCCGTTGTGAAGCCGGAAGCGATAATAGGGCCGCGGCGAGACAAAGCTCGGGCAGAAGACGCCTTTGCACCCGATCAATGACGGACGCTTTGCTTTGCGGCGCCGGGTGGGCGGCGCCGCTATCGGATGCCTTTCTATTGTTTGCGGGAGGGCGGGCGGGGGCGGGCTTCTTTATTCCTTTGTTAGGTCCGTATTACAGCGCGTCTTTGTACCCTGCGGCGCGCGGCGCGGTCCGGTGGAGGCAAAACCGGAATGGCCCGCGCGCAACTCCGTGAGCGACGGCCGGCGCGGCTCCGCGCGCCTTTTCGTTTGGCTCGCTTTGCCCGGCCCGGCCCGGCCCGGCCCCAGACCATAGGAAGACCCCGGCGGCCGGTACAGGGCCGCACCGACGTCGGGGTCCGGACCGATCGCCCGCGGTTAAAAAACACACGGGGTTACGTCGGCGCTTTGTCGGCCGGGCGGGGTCTCTCGGGCTCAGCGCTAAAATGGGGTCGCCCCCACGCTCGTCCTCTACGGCCGAGCCCTATCCCCGGAGCGGGAGGGGACACGGCGGCGTCCGGGCCTGCGCGTCCTGACTTAAATCGCTCCGGGTGCGTGCCGTCCACATACGCGCGCCCGCGCCGACCCCCAAAGCGGAGGGGGGGCGAGCGTCGGTAAAGGGGCGGCGCCGTTTCCACACCTGCAACGAACGGCCAAGCGCTCGATGGGCGGGGTCGGCCGCGCCTTAAGGCGCACGGAATTGAAGCCGCGGTAGCGCTCGGGGTCGCGTTACGCGGCCGCTCGGCGGAGCCGCGCTAGGGGACGCCGGCCAAACGATCCGCTCGGTCAAACTGTCGCCGCGTTTTCCGCTTATAAGGCGAACCGCGCAAAGGAAAAACAAAACTAAAGCACATGTGTATAGTTGTGTAATAATCAATGACCCTGGCACCCAAGTAGCAAAGCAACGTATTACTTGAGGTAACGTGTACAAGATGCGCTGGTTTCTTTTTCGGGTAAACGGCAATCAGGATTGAAGTCACCCTAACCCTAAGTAGCTCAACTTATCAATGAACTTTGGCGCCAACAGTTAAGTGAGGACCTTAGCAGTCTTAGTTGCCTAAAGTGCGCTCAAGTACCCAAGTTAGGTACCGAGGCTAATAAGGACATTCTCTTTGTCTGTTTCGCTTACGGTGCGGCGAGCGAGCCGAGTCCGAGCGAGAGGCCTTCCGTATCGCCGGAAGAGCCGCGCTCCGCCGGGGAGGGCCGACGTCGAGGCCGGGGAGGGACGGGGTCGAGGCCGGGGAGGGACGAGGTCGAGGCCGGGGATGCCCCCCGGTGGCGGAAAGGCCCTCGCTCGCTTTCGCGCGACTAACGGGCGGCCCGTCGCCTTTTGTTTTCCAGGAGCGCTTCGCCGAGATCTTCGGCCACGACGCGGCGGCGCAGGTGCGGCGCTCCCAGGAGAGTCTGAAGAAGTGGCTCCTGGCCGGGGTGACCTTGGTGACCGGGGTGGTGGTGGGCTCGCTCCTGGCCCACAAGCGCCTGTGACCTCGTCTCGGAGTCCAAAGTTCCGTGGGCCGTTCCTCCGGTTTAACGTCTCCTTGTCCCCCCCTCCCCCCCTTTCCATCCCCGCCGCCGCAAGAGCGGTACGTGTGAACGAACCCCGAGGCGGCGATGGGGAAACGAAGCCTCGCCAAGGTCTGCTTTTCCTCCTCCGGGTGGCGCCCTCGCTTGAAAAAATGCTCTAGCGTTTATCCTCAAAGCAGATCTAAAGAAGCGTCGCCGAGCGTAACGCCGAACGGCGAAGGTTCCCGAGCCGAAAGCGGCGGGCGCGACGCGCATCCGGAAGGCCGCCGCATCTTCCGATCACGTCTGGCCTTTAACGTGCGCCGCTTTTTTCGTCGACCGCCAGACATTTTAGCACCAAGTCGGACGCTGCTCATTTTGTGCTTTTAGTTCTAATGGGATTTTTAAGCCAATCGGACCCCGGCGCCCCTATCGCTCAATTTGGAGCGGTGTTTTCAGTTTTTTTTTTTTTTTTTAACCATTTATGTTGGGGGGGGTCCTCGTTTACTAGACGGTAGCTGACAAACGCAGCAAACGTAGCAGCCGGCACCGCCCTCAGCATGAACATGTTAGATATTTGGATGTAAAGTGGTAACGTTGGTAGCACTGATCATTTAACGCCCCCCCCCCATCAAACCTTTTCAAATAATAAAAATTGATGAGAAAATCAGTGCGTGCCATTTCTTTGGGTCCCGATCTGAAAGGTCTGAGCGCTTGCCATTATGTTTATTCATCCGCATCTGGGGGAAGGCACTTAGCGATCATGTCCGCCGCATGGCATTGTCATGCTGTACGCGATACTAAAACTTTTCGGTCTTGATTTCGTCTGTCACGGACAAGTCCGTATCGCTGAGGTTGAATTTAAAACCGGCCGAACAAATCCAGAGCGGAGGATGGCGGACGTGAGGGTGAGCCCGGTCCAAGATTTCTCCTCCAAGCGAGATTTGGAGAAAGGCCGGCGGAAATGCACGTCCTCGCTCTCTAAAGTGAAAAGGCCCCGTCCGCATTTGTGCTAGGATTTCTTTTCTTTTTTCACGTAAGCATCCTCCGCTCTGGATTTGTTCGGCCGGCCGGTCGTCGTCGAAGGTCCGCTGTAGACGCGACGGCTGGACTAGTCCTTCTCAATTTACACTCATGTCCAAGAAAACCCGATTTTTTGCTCGCTAGATATAGGTAAACTGCTTTGTCAATACTTTAGTTAAATATTGGATTTTTTTTTTTCTTTTCGTGTGTCTTCTCGCTCGCTTAAATCCCGAAAATCCATGCGGATGGAGAGCGTACGGTTTTGTGCATCGTATTGTGGTCGATGGAGTTAGCGCGACGGACGCGTCGAGCGACTCGCGAAGTTCAAAAAATTGAACTTTTGTCGAGTTGCGTCAGCCAATCAGCTTCGGGAAGGGGGGGCAGGAACGAATCATGGCGGCAGCTTCGACCCGCACAGCTGAGCTTTCGATCCAAAACGGAGCACTCACCTGGCTTGGACAAAGGCGGAAGAGGAAGGGAGAACTCGGGACCACTGGTACGTGCAGCGTATGCTTCCTTTTTTTAACAGCTGTCGAACCGTAGTTACTGTGCTAAGCTAACGATAGCGCAGCGCCGACAGTACGGTATTTAACGCGGCATTGGCCACTTGATTGCGACATCCAAACTTTTTTTGGGCGGACGAGTATTGCCGTGAAAGCGAGGGACGCGCAGTGTAAAAAAAAAAAAGAATAACAAAGGTGCTGTCAGAGAAAATATTGGCTCTGCCGTATCCCGGGAAAAGTGAACGTTCTCAGCAATGATCTCCTTTCCGGGTCAGCTGGAAAGTGCACAGCAAGCTCACCCCCCCCCCCCCCCCACTCGCGTGATTCTGTTGCGTGAAAAGTAAACTTCTCGCGACAAAACGCCTCGCGTAGAGCGTGAACGTCACGCACCATCTGAACGCAGCATTGTTTCAACGAAAAAAACTCTTCGCTTTCCTCTTACGTCATCACCCCGGGACAATCTTTTTTCATTGCAAACATTTCAATGCAGAGTAAGAAATGTATGAACGACTCTGAACACTAAGCAAACAATTGTAGAAGGTAACGAATAAAGAAACAATAAATCCAAAAGACAAAGTAATTAAAAACCTGCTAGGGAGTACAAAAATGTAGTTTTCTTATCACAAACCCTTTTTTTGTCCGTGTATTTTTTGTGACACATGATCTAATTGCGATTGACAATCACATTGTCCGAATACCGCGTACGTCCATACAAGCTGGCGTTTATGTCACGTAAAAAAAAAAAAAAAAACACTTCCTCTCGTCGTCTTCCGCTCACGTCACCACCCCGGAACACTTTCCAACATTCAGTGCGGACGAAACGCTTTGACTTTCGCTAGCGGAGCGTCCGCATGTCTTGAGCTTCTCAACGCCAACCAAATGAACAGTTGGCTTCCTGCCCTGCGGCACACAAGAAAAAAAAATCGACTAACCAAGAAGAAAGGGGTTGGAAGTTTGGCTCCGTTACGACAGCCATTGGAACGTGGCCAGGCTACTTCCAGGCATTGCGCTACTTCCGTAAACAATCACGCCTGCAGTGTGACGTCACGGTGTCTTTTTCTTTTTTAATGATATTTATTTACGCAAACAAATCGATCATATCAAAAAGTCTCACATCAAGGTGCATTCCCATCTCCTTACAGACTGTAAACTAACTGCTTACAATGCTGGTGTACTGAATATAACATGTTTCAAGAAGAACCAGAAAATAACAATAACGTCCAAGAATAATAGGATCACAAAGTGAATAATAACCCAGTTAAAAGAAAAAATACGTATAGCAATAAGAGAAAGAAAAACGGGGGGTTTGGAATAGAAAAACTCCTAACAACTCCTAAAAACTTTGGAGGGGTCGCCATGCTTTTCGAAAGCACTCGTACGCACCCGCCCCGGGAAGCAAAACGAGCTTCATTTTCCACACGTTTCCACACCCGCCGCCACCCGGGTCTTTTGCAGGAAGCGTAGCGGAATTCAGACTCCGCGCGCGCGACCTGCGGGAGGCGCTGCAGGAGCGCGAGAGCCAGGTCAAGGAGCGCGTCCTCCGCCCGCCCAGTGCCGGCGGCCTGGCCTGGCCGACCGCCGGACCTCTCGGAAGGCCGACAGATAACGCAGAAGGCGATCCCTTCGATAATATACATATCAGTGGCGGTCCGTGAGTTTCGGCGGTCCCGAGTCGGGACGGGCTAGCCAACGGCTACGCCGGGCCTCTAAAGCCGTCGGGCGAAGCCCGCGCCTCGCGGCTCGCTTGTTAAGCACGGCGCCGCCTTCCCGTCACGTTCGGCCTCTAGACGGCCATCTTGTGACTCCTTTGGCTATTGCGGCCATCTTTTCAAAACACGCCTCCGTTTACGTTTGTCTTTGCACGCGGCGCCGAAGGCCCGCAAGCGCTGAGGCTAACGCGGGGGCTCCCGCTTCTCGTCCCGTCCCGGCGGTAAAGAAAGCCCGCGCCGGGCGAACCCCGACCTCGCGCCGGGCGAGTCCCGACCGCGCGCCGGGCGAGTCCCGACCTCGCGCCGGAGATAACAGTGTCCGCTTGCGTTTGCCTTTATTTGAAGGCTTGATACGTTGGGCTAATTCAGCGCGTCCCAATGATATTTTACAAAGCCCCCCCCCTTTGCCAAGGATGATATTCATTCTGTTTCGCTATAGCTTTAACACTGTTTCCAGTGTGTCTTTGACATAGTATCATTTGAGCCCGCCGCATTATGAGCGCGTCTTGTACACGGGCGCACCTTATCTTTGGGGAATGACGCCCTTTCATCCACCGAATGGACCCTGCGGACGTTTAGGGGGCCCCGCGTCATTTTCGTTTCCGGCTCAAACGTCAACACGCGTAGGCCGCGCCCGTTTGAGGGCCGTCTCGCTCCGTACAAAGCGGGCCCGCGAGCGTACCTTTCGCGTGTCGACCCGGAACGGGCGGCGAGCCGTCGCCGGGCCGGGCCGGGCCGGGCCGGGCCGGGCTCGGGAGCGGGCCGCTCGCATTTTCCTCGATTCATGCCAGCTCCTCGACTCGCGGCTGCCGGGCCTTTCTTTTTTTTCTTTCTTTGAACGCGCATTCCAGCCAGATCGCTGGCGGCGCACGTTGACGGAGACGCGGGCTCAGATTTTCTCCTTCCAAAGAGAAGAATGAAAGTCCGGGGCGTTTCTTCGCCCCGTCGCCCCGAGACGTCACCTAATACGTCGCGCCCAATCCGGGTCGCCGACTCGTCAGGTTTTCCGCGTCGAAAATTGGATAGTCCAAGGAGGAATAAGCGCTCATCCGTCGCCGTGATGGCTTTGGCTTTTCCCGCCGGTAATTCTCGCATTCTTTCTTCGATCGCTCTCGGCCAGGAAACGCAAGATGGAAGCGTTTTAAGCTTTGGCGTTCCCCAATTCAAGACGTCGATTCAACCTCGGCAATACTTTGCATTATAGTTTATGCGACGGATGAACGCCGGACAAGCCGTCTTTCGCGGGCGGGTACGAATGTCATTTTTAAGCACGATAATGCCGTCTCGTGGACGTGATAGGATCAAATGCGGGACATCATGCTATTTATAGCCTTGGGTGAAACCCCTTTGCTGACGTTATTTTCGCGTAACGCTTCTATCACCCCGTGTTTTAATATTACCGCGTGTGATATTTGCCCTATATTATTAGCGCCGGCGTTTCCCTCCTCGTTCAATTGCTTTTGATTGCAAGTTTTTATCGGTCGACTACGGAACGTCGTCCGCCGCTCGGGGAAGCGAACGGAATAAGAATTTCATTGTGCGGTATGATACTACTATACGTATGACACACAAAATGTCAAATGTCACCCTCTAGCGGTTACGCACGGTTGGGCAAAAATCCAGCCGACGACCGACCGACGGACCCACAATTACAATTTCGCGCGGCTTGAAAAAACGACGGACGATGGCGGAAAGGGGGCGGGTCCCGCGAGGAAGGTCGGAGCGGCGAAACGACGCGAGCGCCCGCTGCGTTGTCCTTTGGCGCCGTCGGGCGCGCGCCTTGCGATCGGCTGCCGAGCGCTTCGGGACGTCCGAGACTATGGAAAAGGGCGCGGATGACGGCGAGGGTTAGCCTAGGAAACGCATCGCGTCGCCGGGATGTCCCCGCCACGATAGGAAAACACGCGCCTTTGCGTGTTCCCGGGGGCCCCGGCGGCTTAGTCCGGCTTTAATGGGCTCGGGGACCTAGCCCCCCGCCCCGCTGCCGAGATGGAGTCTAACCCGAAGGCTTAAGAGGATCCGCGAGCGGCTGGCAAATTCCAATGGGCCCAAAGCAAAGAGCGAGCGGGGATTTTTTTTCTTTTTGTTTTTCCCCTCTGATCTAGATTTGAAACGCTCGAGTCTGAGATCCGCATAGCTGTTTGCAATGTCAACTTTGCGCTTTATGCCTCATATGAAGACTTCCAAAAAGAAAACGTACGAGATCCCACTTCAGAACGCTACGGCGCGAGCGAACCCATGCGCGTGCGTGCGCGCGTGCGCGCGTGCGTACGGAAGGCCTCGTCTTCTTTAAAGGCCGTTTGGATTGAAAGGTGCGTGCGTTTCCCGAGGCCGGGCGGGGCGGTTGCCGCGTCCTCGACGCTTGCCGTATCGCTTTACAGGTGTCCGCTCCGCCCTTTGCCCGCCTATGGACGTGAGCGACCGCACCCCGCGCCGGGTCATATTTGAAGCGGGACGCGGCCGCAAATCGTGTCGACTTTGAATCGTTTCGCGGCTTTGCCGGGGGCTCTTTCAGGCGACCGACGGCCCGCGCCCAATTTTGCATTTTTTTCCGATCGGCCCGCCGCCGGGGTTAACCCTAACCCTAATCCTGGCCAAGGGCCAATCAGGGAAAGAACGCATATTCGCTCGGCCTTCGCCAGAATGCGCTCGGCGGCAAGGAAAGGGGAGCGGCTGCAAATAAATCTCGGGCGCGGTCGGCCGCGTTCCTCATCCCGGCGAGAGGCGTCTCTTAGACGGCGATCTCTCTCGCCCGCCCGAGTCTCTTTGACGGACGGCCTCGCCGTCGGCGGCGGCGGCTTTGCTCGGAGCGCGGGCGGGCGGGCGCGAGCGCGCAGAGGAAAGCTTATCGCCTTTGGATTGTTTGGGCTGCGCTCGGCACATTCCTGGCCTTTGTTTGCCTTCCGCGCGGAGGCGCCGTGAACTTTGGGCCGGCCCCTCCTTATCTCCTCTCGACGCGACCGCCGGCCCTTTGGCGGCCTCGCGCCGTAGCTTGCCACCGTGACATCGGGACGCCCGCGGACGGCCGTCGAGTAAACGACGAATAGCCTTTTTTGCCCGTTGATCCGACCACTCGCGGCTTTGGATGACGTTCTGGCTCACGTTGGCATGTTATATAGCGCCGCGTCGTTTAGCGGTTTTGACCGCGCCGGGTATTTCCCATCACCGTATGTTAGCGTATGCAAAGTTTGACGGTCCGTAAGTACTCGGTTGCGTCAAGCTAATGTTTTGGATTGAAAAGAATTGCATTTGTAATTCAGTTTGTGACTTGAAATCAGTGTAATTGGGTCCATTTGGAGGCGGCGGCCTCAAAAGTGTTTTGGAGACTCGAGCGAGCGTTGACCGGCCCGCGGCGATAAAAAGCTCGGGGACCCCCGATTAGCCCGGGCCGGTGGAAAATCCCGGACGGCCGGGGGTTCGACCGTTCGCCATTAGCGAGCCCGTCCCGAGAGGACGTATCGGCGCCCCCGCCCCCGGCGGCCCCGCTCCGGAGCTCCCTCGCCTCTTGGCTCTCCCCGGCGGCCGAGAAGAAAGGGCCGGCGCATTCCAGCGGCCCGGAGACCGTTCCCCTCTTTCAAGCCCCGGCCCGCCGAGCGACGGCGCAATTAGAATAATAATGGCCGTCCCCTCACCCGAGCGAGGGGGCGGTCCGGGGAGGGCGGGGACTAAGCGGCGCCGGGGAGCTCCGGCGGGCCCCCGGCCTCTCCCTCCAGTTCGTTTGACGCTCGGGGCCGCGTCGCACGGGCACGCACGCGTAAAGGCGCGCGGCGGCCGGCAGAAGTTGGCGCGCACTCGGAGCGAACGCCTCCGCCTCCAAGAGAGGACCAAAGGTGAGCGGCCGTTCTTCAGTCGCGGCCGGGCTCATACCGCCTCTGCTCTTTGGCTCCGAACGCTCTCGCGCGCTGGGTGGAGGGCGCCCCCGCCGGACCTGCGCTCGGGCCCAGCTCCGACCGCCGACCGGGAGTCGGCGCGAACGAAACGGGAGTCGGCACGGCGTTTGCGGATTTGCGGCGAGGGCGGCCCGCGGGCCTTGCCTTCGCGTCCTATTCTCTTGCGCTCGCTTCGCTTTCTGGTCTATGCGAAAAAGCCTTTCTATATGAGGCGCGGCCGCAAGCCTTGTGTTTGCTCAAAAGCTGACATGTGCCTCCTAATCCGCCGCGCCTTACTCGGTGCCTAAACCGCACCTTTTCATTCGTGCGCGTTTGGATGTATTTCCGGAAGATAAAAACACAGATTTCACAAACGCGTATCCTTTAGAAGCGTAGGATTAGAAAGGAGTCCTGTCGGACGGGGCCGTTGGACCCGTTTGACCTCGTGGCCCGCACGGAGGAAAATCTGTTCCAAAGTGGGTCGGGCCGATAAAATACGTGTTTATATGACTTCTTTATATGAATTCTACTTTTTTTGAGTTCCGTCCAAAATAGGACACGTCGCCGTTTGTCGCTCTGGTCTTTGTACCAGCGCTCAAAGTCCGCCACTAAAACATTACTACCGATCACAAAAGTTTTTCCACATATCGCAAAAGTGTATGACGCGTGCGTATTATGACTCCGCGTCATCGCAGGTAACAACGGCGAAATGAAAGCCCGCCCGCGGCCCTATCTTGTCTCATTTTTTCTTTCCGGCGCCGCTCTTGTCATCGCGGCCATTTGTCTGGGAGCTCGCCGGCGTGCGATGTAGGAGGAACATGTCATTTTGCGTTTGCACGCACGCGTAGACATATTCCGTCCCATTGTGCGCGGACGTGTTTGCGGAGCCTGTGCATACAAGGGGCCCCTTTGGCCGGCAACTCAGCCGAGATCAATGGAGCGCGCGTGACAGAAAGGGGACCGTCGTCGCCATGCGAAACTCCATTTGTTTTGCTCGACGACGAGAATCCCCGCGGACCGCCGTGTTTGCGGATGACGTTGCCATCCGTAGCCGCGGCGGGCAACGGGCGGAGGAGAAGCCGGCGGGGGGTTTGAAGGATTTAGGATGGAGGGTCGGGAGCCGCGGACTGTGCGAAAGAGAGGCGCGGACGGGAGCGCCATTTGGGATCAAATCATTAGCTACGGCGCGGAAACAACGTTGCCTCGGCGGCGGGCGCGCGCATTCCCAGACCCGCGGAGAGAGAACCCAACCGGGCCCGCCGCCGCGGGATACGCGTGAGAAACTGAACAACCAGCGCGTCCCGGAGATGTTCCGGACCTTGAAAGATATCCGGCGGCCGCGATAAGATAACGGCTCGGGCGCCGTGCCGAGTCCGCCGTCAAATCGGAGCGTCGCGACCCGGAACCGTTCTGAGCCCCCGCCGAGCCCGGCCTTAACGTCGCGAAGCTCCAAACGTCGTCCGACATGGATGCGCTTTGACTTCCGACCCCTGAAAAGGTTCCGATTGGGCTTTTAGATAGGATGGTTTCCAAACTCTCGCCCGGCTCGCTAATGAGCCGGTCGTCGGAATCAGCCTAAACCCCAGATCCGTCTTTAGTAGCTTAGTCGAAGGTTTGCCGAGTCGCTTTTGGTCGCGGCCGCCTCGGGATTTTCCCGGTCCCGTATTCCCATTGAACCCGTTGACCCTTCCTTTCGGAGGAGGCGGGGAAGCTGATCGGTAGACTCGCCGGGACGGGGAAACGCAGACGGGCGGACGCTGGCGAGGACCGACGCGGGGGAACGGAATCGGGACGCTCCGACCAACGAGACGGCGGGGCAAGTATTCCGCCCGGACCCGGAGGCCGGGCTACGCCACATGGGCGGCTCCGGATCGTACGCGTAGCCCGGCCCGAGGGCCAAAAGATTTCCTTTCTGTCCGTTCGTCGGCAGATCGGGGTCGCCCGGCTCCTCTTCGCGCGTCCGGCGGACGATCGGACCGATGGCCTCCGCGGCTCTGTACCTGATGCTCTTGGTGCCGGGTGAGTGCAATGTCCTCTTTTATAAAAAGATCATAAAATAGGGGCGGGGCAAAAGAATCCCAGGGGCATGCAACCTGCTCTATGGAATTTTTACACTAATTCTAGGGATTTTTTACACCAATTTTCCCAAACAAGCGAAACATGACTTCAGGCGCGAAAGGGTTAAGCTGCAAAGAAAGCGCCGGGCTCTTCAAGGCGTTCATTCGCAGGCGCACCGACACCTGGAATGTTTCCGTTAATGAATAACATTTTCCATCCTCCTTCCACATTCCTGCCGTCGCGCTGTACACCGGGAGGAAATTGGCCGCCTAAGGGCGCGTTTACCTGCGGTTCTTCTGCTTGGCCAAGAGCTTTTCATCGCCTCATCCTGCACTCTAATAACACGCTTGGAAAGCAGCCGTCAAGGATCCGCTTCTTGCCGTCTTTCCCCGCGACCCCCGTCGCTTCGTATGCCCTCACGCCGCGGTAGAAACGGTAATATAAGCTAGCCCGTGATATAAGGCAGCTCAGGGGATGAACCCCGGGGTTAGGGTTGGGGTTAGGGTTAGGGACGGCGGGTCTCCTTTACGGAAGGCGGTTTTACTCGCGCTTGTCCAAATTTCATCTCCTTCTACTACAAGTACGGTGGAGCCCCGAGTTACGGTGTCCCTAGCCGGAATAGCGAGAAGGCGCGCGCCCCGTTAGCAGAAAAGAAGATTTGGTAGAAAGTTCAAGTTTGCTATGAAGTAGTTTGAAAGCGGAATCTTTTGGGGACGAGGCTTTGAAGCGTCCCGGCGTTTGCCGGCAAGACCCGACGCGTTCCGTAGATCAAAGCCACGAACCGGCTCGGCCGAGAGTGTTCCCGCGGCTCGGGGGGGGGGGGGAAGAGGAACTCCGCTCCGTTAAAGCGGAACGTGGATTACGGGCCCCCGACCGGTAGAAAAATCAGGCCAAACGGCAAGCGACCTCGGGATAGCCGACTTAACGTCGTCCCCGTCCCGTTTCGTCGAAGCGAAGTTGGAATCCCGCAAAACAACTCCAAAAACTGAGGCCCGCGGGCCAAATTGGGCCCGTCGGAGCAAATCGCCCAAAGCCCTTTCAGAACCGGGTTCCCAAATTTGAACGTGCCCTACCGGATGACGGAGTTGAGATTTTTCGACGTCCGACCTTGAAATCGGGCGCGTCCGGTCATGCGCGCGCGGGATGCGATTTGGAAACGTAAAGAATGAAAAGGAGCTTCTTTTTTTTGTCCCCGACGTCCGGCAGCCTGGGGCGCGCGCGGACAAGAGCTCCCATCGAGCCCGCGCGGCTGCTCGGACGGGAGCTGCTACCCCGCCACGGGAAACCTTTTGATCGGGCGCGCCGCCAACCTGAGCGCCACCTCCACTTGCGGGCTGGACGGGCCGGAGCACTACTGCATCGTCAGCCACCTCCAGGTCGCGAACGCCGTACGCTCCCGTATTTCAAGCTCCGACCTTCCGCCTCGTCCAAAAGGCTTTTCATACCTTATAAGGTGCACGGAATCAAAGCTCCATGGGCTTGCAGAAAGTATGGCCTATTAATTGGATTTTTGGGGAATCAAAGAGCAGCCAAAAACCTTCAAATATCATGTTTAATAGATTATTTCATAAAATGGCGCTTTATTTGACCAAAATTCATTTTTTGAGCAACTGGCTGGAGCATTTATAGTGCATCAAAGTTTCAAACAGAAGATTCAATTCAATTCAAGAATTTACATAGGGATTAAATTATTGGATTCTTTTCATCCCCCCCAAATAAATTGGCGTTTTTTGCACTGTATGAGGCGCACCGGACTTTAGGGCGCACCGCCAGCTTTTGAGAAGGCCTCATCCTGCGCAAAATGCAATACGTGGGTAAAGGTTTTACTGTCGCGCCGAGCATTAACAAGCGGCGCGTTCTCCCGCGTAGCCTCGTATCTCTGTGTATCCCATTGCAAAAAGGGCACTTTTGCCGGAAAGATCCCGCCTTGGCTTTTGTTGCTTCTCGCGGCAAATGAGGCTTGACCTGGAATTTGCTCCACAAGTCCGCGCATGCGGCCCGGAGGCCGAGATCCGGGGGCCCCCCTCGCCGCCCCGGGGCCCGGGATACGCCGACGGGACGGGCGGGTCGGCTGAAACGCGGGCCCTCGGACGCCCGCGTCTTCAGCCGATCGCAAAGCCGGCGACCCGAGCGGTTACGGGCTTTTCTCGTTCAACCTTTTCGAATGAGCGCCGGATTTCTACTCTAATGGTCTACGCGTAAAGTTGGACGGCTTTGTCGTCGTTCCCGTCTGGTGGATGCGTAAGCCCAGCCGCTGCTGAGTCGTAGCTTCTATCCTATGCGCCTCATGTATGAAAACCCTTTTAAAATCGCTTGAAGGTGCGCCTTTCGGGGCGCAAAATACGGCAATAACGTTTGAGCCGCTTATCAGATTGTTTTGTTTAGCGCAGCTCCATCTAGCGGATGCGTGGCACAAGCCCAGAATAGAGTAGAAAATAAAGGGAAAACGAAATATCGATTTACTAAAGGTGTAAAAAGTACCGATTAAAAAAGAATGGAATCATTTCAAGTTCCCGACCTCCCCTTTGTTTCCGACTCGAATCCAGCCCTTATGAACGGATCCTTCTTAAGGGGCTCGTTGAAATCGCGTCCCGATGACACGTCGCGTTTCATTCCGAGTAGAAGAGGAAAGGGATTTTCCACACCCCGACCCTAGACGAATCCTGTTTGGACCTCAAATGACTATAAATATGGTAAATGTGTAAAAAGTACTCCTGAAAATGAATTTGAAAATTCATATTTGAAAATGAAGTCAAGGGATGGCTTCCCTTTGGCCGTCCTCTTGAATCCACTCCTCCCTTTGAAACGCACGCTTACGAGGGCTCCCGTTTCATGCGAAACGTCGTGACCGATATCGCTTCGCGAGCGCGCCAAGCGGGATCTTTTCTTTCTTTGCGCGTTCCCAACGGTATGGAGCCAGAGAGCGGATGTCTTTTCGCCCCCCCGACCCCCCAACAGGAGTCGGACAAATGCTTCGAGTGCAGCTCGGCGCGGCCGTACGACCCGAGCGGGCGCAGAAACAGCCACCGCATCCAAAACGTCATCTACCTGACGGACGGCAACGGCGACAGCACCTGGTGGCAGTCCGCTAACGGTGCCTTTGGAGTCCGCCCCTTGGCGCCTATTCCCGTCGCTGCCGTCCCTTTGCCCTGAGCGAGCGCTTTCCTCCGCAGGTGAGGAAAACGTCAGCGTTCGACTCGACCTGGAGGCGGAATTCCACTTCACGCACCTCATCATGAAGTTCAAGGTACCCGCTCGGGCTGGCGGGCTGCCCATTTCGTTTTATCGCCCGCGAAAGGTTCCGAAACATGTAGCGCGCATCCAAGAAGTAGCGTATTTCCTCTAAGTTCGGGTCGTTGGGTTTTTTTTGTTTTCCTCATTTTCAACCGACTGTTTTTACGGCAAAAGAAAGTCTTCTAAGTCCGGGTAGTTGGGGTTTTTTTTGTTTTCCTCATTTTCAACCGACTGTTTTCACGGCAAAAGTGTTTTTTGGTCCGGATTCCCCGGCAGACCTTCCGGCCCGCGGCTATGATCATCGAGCGTTCGGCCGATTTCGGACGTACGTGGCGTCCCTACCGCTACTTTGCCTCCAACTGCACCAGGACCTTTCAGGGTATCCCCTCCGATGGCCTGCGCCACATCAACGACGTGATCTGCGAGGAACGCTACTCCGACATTGAGCCCTCCACCAACGGGGAGGTGAGAAGTCGCCCGGCGCGTCACCTCGGTCATTGCGCGGGAACTCAAATAAGCTGACGCGCCACGGACGAAAAAGCGGCCGGCGCACGTCCCAGGTCCTGAACCGGCGGCGAGATAGGACGACCGAATGCAGCGGACCACTTTAGAATAGGAACTGCTTCGGCGTCGGAAATGAATTGAATTCTTTCTTGTCCTCTTTCTTTCTGTCTAAGGTCATTTATAAAGTGTTGGACCCTGCCATTCACGTGAAAGACCCCTACAGTTTGGACATTCAAGGTAGCCCAACCGGACCGTTCCCGCTCGGCCGCTTCCCGAATCAGCACCCCGCGATACCATCAAACGTTCCTTGTCACGTCTGTAGTTTGTTCATCAAACGGTTTTTGAGCGGCATCCTGCGTCTGTTACCCTTTTCCAGCCGTCTCACCTGATTCAAATGATCGGGATCATTTTCGAGATCCGCGGAGCTTTAGCGCAGGAACCTACGCCTTCTCGGATCTCCTTCCCGGCCGCTTAAACGGCCCGCCGGCTCCTTTTATTGGTTCGGGTCGGTCCTAGGAACAAAAGCTCGGGGGAGACGCGGAGCAACGACGCGAACGATCAGTTTGCGATCACGGGGGACGTCCCGGAAACACCGAGGCCGAGCCCGTGCCGCGCACGCGCCTTCTTTGCTTTACTGAAAGCATCCGGGTCTAATCGTCAAAAACAAATATGGGATAACCTGTACGCGCCGTACAACGTTTATGATGTCTCCGGCCGATTGGATTCAGGGTACATGTCCATTACGCGGGCGCGTCTTAAATTTGGGGAATAGCTTATTCGGACACGTTTGGGTGACTCAAAGCTTCTCGCTTGCACACAAGCATGTTGATGAAGCACGGGTTGATAAAAATCTCGGAGTGTTCCCATTTCACGCCCAAACTGAGACCTCTCTCGTCAGTAGCCAAACACAGTCACGAATGTCGATCTGTGATTCTTTCGTCGTTCTTCTCGGACGGCGTGCAAATCGAGCTTTAGCGTGTGCGTGGAAGCGATGACAGAAGGATCTGCGCCAGGTCACCCCGAGCAGTTTTCTAAGCAAACCTTTGTCTTTTGTAGAGCTCCTGCGTATCACCAACCTGCGCATCAACTTCACCAAGCTGAACACGCTGGGAGACGACCTTCTGGACAGACGCTCCGACGTCCTCCAAAAATATTACTACGCCATCTATGAGCTGGTGGTCAGAGGGAGCTGCTTCTGTTACGGGCACGCCTCGGAGTGCGCGCCGGTGCCGGGGGTGGACGCGCGGGAGAACGGCATGGTGGGCAAACGGAACCTTGAAACTTGGAACGGATTTATTTTGGATTGTTTTTGCAGTCCTGTCTCTGAGAAACAGCGTAGTCCGCGCGTCAGATCCCTTCCTTCCGAAGGACGCCGCGCTCGGCCCGTTGCCACGAATTGACGGCGCCGCCTTCCTCCATCTTGCCAGATCCACGGCCGCTGCGTTTGCAAGCACAACACGGAGGGGCTGAACTGCGAGCGCTGCCGAGACTTCCATCACGACCTGCCGTGGCGACCGGCCGAGGCGGAGAACCCGCGCACCTGCAGAGGTAGGCAAATCGCGCCCTCCGCTCTCGACTTCAATCTCACCGCTCGGCTGAGCGAAATGACCGAAGTCTGCCTTCGCTGAGGAGGGCGGGCGTCAAGATGACATTTATTCCCCGTTGAAAAGTCTTCCCGTCTTTTTGTCCCGTCGGGCAGAGTGTCGGTGCAACGGGCACTCCGCGCGGTGCCACTTTGACATGGCGGTGTATTTGGCCACGGGCAACGTCAGCGGGGGAGTGTGCGAAGACTGTCTGCACAACACCGTGGGGCGCAACTGCGAGATGTGCAAGCCTTTCTACTATCGGGACCCCAATAAGGATATGCGGGACCCCGACGTTTGCGTCGGTGAGTGGAGCGCCGGGTTCCCCTCGGGAAAGAAAAGGATGCGATTTCTCTTTTTGTGCGCGATCGGATTTCATAACCCTGGGGGGTTTGTGGCGCCAGTCCAAGGGGTACGTGAGATTTGGAGTATTCTCTGGCGAGGAGTCCTGTTTGCGTCTTTCCTCCGAACGCAACTTCCTTTGGCGGGGAAACCGCGGTACTGCGTCACCCAAACGCAATGGACGGGTAACGGCGAGAGCCATAAAACGCCAAGTAGACCGGGCGGCGGCGGGGCGGCGCGGCTCGGCGGCAGAGCGGTCGCCTCCCGGCCGCCTCCCGGCCGCCTCCCGGCCGCCTCCCGGCCGCGGGTTCGATCCCCCGACCGGCGAGACCGCGTCCAAGTGTCCTCGAGCGAGACACCGAACCCCCGTTTGCTCCCGATGCTGCACGCGTCATCAGTAGCTAAACGACTGGTTAGTGTAAAGTGCCCGAGGTAGGAAAGCGCTAGAGAAGTGAAAGTCCAGTTACCAGTCCATTGATTTTCTTTTCTTCTTCAATAACCCAAATGATTTTAACTACCCCTGGCCGGGGGTCGGGCGACCCCGCTTCCAGATCCGGCGTTTTACACGGCAAGAATTCTCGTCGCCGGCGAAGAAAGAGTTAATCGGGCAAATGATTTGGCGGACCCCCCGCAGTAAGGCCGGGGACCCCCCCCCCAGGGTTCCCCGCCCGCGATACGCAACTAGAAGCGCAGTATACGGAAGCCTTTCAGGGCTCGTAAATGATGCGACCGGCGCCGTTTGAACGCTTCCTTCCAGCGTGCGACTGCGACCCGGCGGGCTCGACGGAGGGCGGGGCGTGCGACGGCCGCAGCGACCCGGACGCGGGCGCCGTGGGCGGGCGCTGCCGCTGCAAAGGCAACGTGAGAGGCTCGCGCTGCGACGACTGCAAGGAGGGTTACTTTGGCCTCAGTCAAAACGATCCGCTGGGTTGTCAGCGTGCGTATACGCGCGCGCACACACACACACACACACACTCCCAATAACATCATTTTGCCTTTCTGGATATTTTGTATTTTTTTGGTATCTTTGTTATTTTTCATTTTTATTTATCATTATTATTTCTTTTTTATTTGATCATATTCATGAATATTTTAATCTTGCATTTTCACATGCATGTTGCATTGTTTTTTGGTTGCGATTTAATTAATTTTGTGTTTTTTTTAGTGCGTTTTTTCATTATTCATATTTTATTATAGCTATCATGTTTTTATTATTTGCAAACAATGTAATTTGTAAACAATTTTGCATCTTTTTGTTTGCGATTAATCAATGAATTTGTTTTTTTATCTTGCGTTCTCTTTTGGAATGTTTTTTGCTTGTTTTTCGTTTTTAGTGCGTAGAAGTGCGTTTTAGTGCGTTTTTTTCATCTTTGCTTTTTGTTTACGATCTGCTTTTGCTTTTTTTCAAAATGGGTTTTCGGTTTTTGTTTGCAACACAATTTCTTTTGTTTACTTTTTCCTTTGCGATTTTCTTTGTTCACAATTCCTGAATTGTGGTGGTGTTTTATCTTTTTTTTTGTTTATGATTCTGATTTGCAGTCACGTTTTGAATTTCTTAATGTGTTTTTTTGTTTTTGTTTGCAACAGATTTTCTTTTTCCTTTTTGGTTGTGATTGTTGATAGTTGATTTAGTTTTTTGATTTGCTGTTTTGTCTTTTGTAATGCGCGGGAGGTTTTTGTTTGCGTTTTTGTTTTTTGCTTCTTTGATTTTGTGGATTTGACTTGTCATTTCAACTTTTGATAATTGTCGTGTGTGTGCGCCCTAACCCTAACCCGCCAGCTTGCAACTGCGACCCTCGCGGCATCGTCGTGACGGGAGCGCCATGCGATCAGATCAGCGGCGACTGCTCCTGTAAAAGATATGTGACGGGCCGCTACTGCAACCAGTGTTTGGTTAGTAGCTTTTGACCCCTGGCCGTCCGGGGATTTTTCACTCGCCCGGCCTTATTGGCGACCGACTCGGGCTGACTTTGAAAGGCCACCTCTCCAAACGCTCGGTGACATCGGCCCTATTCACACGTTGCCAATTTCTTGTCGGAGGGGGTTAGGGCTACGCCCGCTTTATTTGCCAAAATGCGATAGTCCCAAAAGTAACTACGCTGCATATTTATGAAATTGAAACAGCAATATTTGTCACGTCGAAATGCGAGACTTTTGCACTCCGGGCTAAGCCAATCAATGAAGTCATTGAAAGGTTTGCACACGTCATAAGTCGGTGGTTTTAGGGGTTCCAACACAAAAATTGCTGTTCACGAGTTGCCGTTGAAAGGATTCATCATTCGCTCTATCCATCCACCTCCGATTTGCAAACATTTAGAAGGGAGGGCATAATGAAAGTGGACATTTTTTGCCAAGCCGTGCAGTACATCAGCCTCCGAAGTGTTTTTTGTTTTTGTCTCGTGTGCTTTTCCTTTGACCTCGCGTATCAGAAAGCCCGAGCCGGATTCAAATTTGCCCCGGTTCTTTCGTTTTCAATCGCTCCTTTGATATTTTTTGCTCTGTTTGTTGAGAGGTTTTCATTTTTCTCCCTAGCCGGAATACTGGGGTCTCAGTCATGACCTGGCCGGTTGTAGACAATGTGCTTGCGACTTTGGGGGAGCCCTCAACAATAGGTACGCTTCCGACAAAATCTTTGTCCCGACGGGAAGGGTGCTATCTCAAGACAAGAGTTTGGCCCGTCGGCACGATGGCCGGGTTTTTAGTTGTTGTTTTTTTTGAAGGTGCGCGATGGAGAACGGGCAGTGTGACTGCAGGAGACATCTGATTGGCCGACGGTGCTCCGAGGTGCAGCCCGGTTATTTCTGCGCCCCGCTGGACTTCTACAAATACGAGGCCGAAGGAGCCGCCGGCCACTCGCCCGTTGACTCCGCTCTACCTGTGAGAGAATGTTTTGTGTGTGTGGTTTTTTTTGTTTTTTTACTGTATAATAAGGCGCACCTTCAACAACGGCCAATTTTGAAACCCTTTTCATACTGCGTATAGGGCGCATAGAATAGAAGCCATAGTAGCGGCCGGGCTTGCGTTACGCATCCGCTAGATGGAGCTGCGCTAAAGGGAATCAAAACAAAACAACCGGATAAGTCAGTCAAACTTTATTAGCGCATTTTCCGCGCTATGAAGCGAATCGAACTGGAAGACGCACGTTCAATGAACGGCCTATTTTCAAATTGTTTCCATATTTGAGGCGCCCCGCGTTATAACGCGCATAGAATAGAAGCTACAGTAGTGGCTGGTACGCATCCACGAGATGGAGAAGGCAACATAACAATCAGATAAGCCAGTCAAAGTTTATGACCATATTTTCTGCACCATGAGGCGCACCAGATTAGAGGGCGCGCCTTGGACGAATGGCCTATTGTAAAAGGGTTCGCATACGTAGGGCGCCCCGCATTATAAGGCGGCTTGCGTTATGCATCCACTGGATGGAGCTGCGCTGAAGGGGAGGAAATAATCAGCTAAGTTATACACCTCTTTCATTTGAAAATGTGCCAAATATTCCACGGGCGTCCACCTCGAACCCTTTGTGTGGAATGGAGGATTCCGCCGATGAATGGACGGGCGGCGTTCCCCGAAGACAAGGAGCTGACTTATCTGAGGAAGCGGGCCCTCCTATTTGCGCTCGCCGCATTCCTGGCAGTGTTGCCAGAGTGCAAATGACAAGGTCGTGTCTGAGCTCGCCCGCGGGGCCCAACCGAGAGGCGACGAGCGGAGAGGAATCGCGCCGTCTCTTTCCACATTGCGGGCGGACGCCAACGGCGGTATTTCGGAAGTCTCGGCTGAGCCGCGAGGGTTCCGAAGAGTCGACGCTGCACGAAAGCCAGACTGAATCGCGGAGCCTGGCGGCGCTGACAATACCGTCATAAAGTTTGCCCGAGTAATGAGACTATTTGTTGGCGGCGCCCGGTGGATGCGTAACGCAAGCCCAGCCACGACTGCAGCTTCTTTTCCATGCGCCTTAAGATGCGGCGTGCCCCATATGTAAAAACGCTTTCAAAATAGGCCGTTGGTTGACGGTGCGTCTTATAATCCGGCGCGCCTTTCAGTGCGGAAGATGCCACTTACTTGAAAGCGAGTTCACTCTTTTACTTATTACTTGCTTGAAAAAGAGATTGGTCACAATTCACGCCGCACGACAAGCGTTTAAGTCAGAGGTGACCAAACTACGGCTCGTGGCCATTTTTCTCCACTCCGCCTTTCCGGCTGCTCCTCCGCGCCACTCCACCTCTGCCCCTCCCTCCCTCCCTCCCTCCCTTCTCTCTTTTTTTTCTTTCTTTCTGCGCTCACGGTATAAACGAATATGCGGGAACGACTGCATTTACAATGCAGGAATATTTAGGAAGTACGGCTCCTACTCATCGAGTTGTTCCTCCATCGGTTTATTATTCTTGCGCGGCGGCGGACGAAAGTCACATTTGCGCAACGTCGGGGACGCAGAGCTTCCACGGTACGGTCGAGCTTTTTCAAAGCTTTTAAGGCGCCTACTTCGACTTCCCTGTCACTCCCCCAGGGCAAAGTTCGACCCCAGGCCGAGACGGACTGCGTCCAGCACCTCAGCGACCAGCTGAGGAGGCACAGGCGACACCGCCGCGTCGCCGACCCGCAACAACACCGCGCGGCACTGAGGCGAATCCGACAGCTGCAGCAGACGGTACGATGTCGTCTTTCCTAATCGTTACCCTTCCTTTCCATTGGCCGCCGTATCGCACTGACGACGTCATTTTAAGGGACCCTAACTGTCAAAGAGTAAACTAAATCAGTTCCAACCGTCGATATTTTGGGTGCGGCCCAGTATGGCCCGGTACCGCTTGATCCAGGGACCAGTACCAAGCCAGGGACCGGGGGATGGGGACCTCTGCTCTAGAAGGAATGAAGAAACCCGTGGCCGTTTACCCGTGGCCAAATACGCCACCGTGTCAAAGAGATTTTATTTCTTGGTTACATCGCTAAGACTGCATGCGTGTTTTAATCCTTCAATCCTGCCAATATATAAAGAGTAGATATATATATATATATATATATATATATATATATATATATATATATATATATATAATATATATATTTGGATGATTGAATAATTTGTCACAGTTTCATCTCAAATGTAGATAACGTCATTATCAATGAAAAGGTCAGCAGAGTAGGAAAGCTCTCCCTTTTTTTGTCTTTCCAAGCCGGACGTGAGGACGGTTTATCGGGAGCTCACCACGGGTCACGCGGCGACTTGGAGCGGACCTGGTTTCGCTCGGGTCAAGGACGGCGGCGGCCTGCTCTTTAATATGGACGACATTCCCTACGCCATGGACTACAACGTCATAATTCGTTATGAGCCTGAGGTTTGCGCCTTTTGTTCTTCTCAGAGGTCAGCATGAAACCCTGGACCATAAGCTTGTGTGTTTAGTCCACAGAAGACTGGGAGGCCATAGTTAGCATTACGTCCGTGAACCTGCCCTCCAGTCTCCGTTGCGGAAACCTTCTGCCCACCGAGCAGCTCTACACGGTCACCTTGCCTCATCGCAGCAGGTAGCGAAACACCGGCGCCGTGCCGGGACTTTCGGTTTTGGGCGATCCTTTGGGTGATAGTTTGAACTGGTACTGCTCTCGGCGCTCCGGTATTCACGACCGTGGATAGGAATCGCCTTTGACCGCTTTGCGGGTCGTCTAAAATCCATCCGTCGCGTGCAGTACAAGCGAAACAAAGTATTGCTGAGGTTGCATCCACTACAAAACGACTTTGATTGGGGAATGAAAAAACTCCTCCGTACTTTGCATCTCCTGGCTAAGAGCCGATGGAGGATTTTCAAATTTCTCCAATTGTAAACTGTCATTTTTCAGATTTTCTTCATCGGTGCCGTACACGTGTTACTAGCAGTAACACAATGCGTAGCAAGAACTTTGCATTACGGGAGTCTGGCTAAGCCGCTCAGTGAAGTCGTTGAAAGGCTTGCAAATGTCATAGGTTGTCCCCTCGCGCCCCCGGTGCTTGCGGGTCTGAACACAAAGGTTTCTATCGCACCCTGTTCGAGATTCGCCGTCAAAATGCAAAAATCGGGGAGCAATGCACGATAAAACGTTGGCTTTTCAAATATGTCCAAATTTGCCGATATTTACTATTTTTCGTGGCAGTAAATGAGCCAAGCGGGCTAAGCGTCAGCTGAGTTAGCGGCTGGGGTTTTTCTTGTTATGCTTTTTCTCCGATACAAAAACATCTTAAAGCGGCCCGAGTCGGGTCCGAATTTCCCCTAGAAATGCGTGGTTCTATTACACGCCGTGCGGACGTGCCCGCGGCCGGGCAGGTTGGATCTCAACCGTCACATCGGCAAAACCCCAAATGGGAACATAGCGCTCAGAAAAACAACTCTCATTTGACAAATGTCATTTCACTTCCACGGAGATGGCCTTTGTTTTTTGAAGAATCTGCCTCACGGTTTGGAGCCATAAGAAAGGGCTAAAAGTTCCAAAAAACGATCAAACGCTTGAGAGAGGAAAGAGAAACCGCAAAGTGAGAGACGCTCGCCCACAACCACCACAAAGCGTACTCGTCGCGCTAGAAACTACTTGGCGATCGTTTACGCCGCACGTTCGTAACCTCCAAACACGGCGACCCGAGGACCCCCCGTACCCGGATATCTCCTCGCCTTTCAGATACATCCAGATGCCGAGGCCGTTCTGTTTCGAGCCAAATAATCAGTATGCGGTGGCCATCCGCTTCCAGCGCCACGGAGTGACTCACAGACATCTGACCGCCTTCATTCTGATTGATTCGGTGAGTAGACGATGCCATTTCTTTTCGGCATTTACCCTATTTGGATGTCGGTTCCCGTTCATATCTGCCCGCCCTACTACTAGAGAAGACGCTTTTGTTAACCTTTGTGTAAATTTCATTCGTCGCATGCACTACAAGTAAAACAAATTTGCAGGGGTTGAATGCACTACAAAAAAAAAAAAACCTCTTTAGTTAGGGAATTAGGAAACTTCTATCTTGCGTTTCCTGGCCAAGAGCCAATCAGAGAAAGAATGCAAATTTGGTCTGCATTCATCAACGCATCCCAGAATGCTCCTATCAGCAAGCGATTTCTCGACGTAAAACATCTTTACAAAGCAAAAGCACAGATAGAAGAACTTTCTATAATGCGGCAGTTCCGACATTTGATTTGATTTTGCTCGCAACAGCTGGTGCTGATCCCCAATTACAGCGAGCTCCCCGGCTTCCAAGGCAACGAGATCGAGGGAGAGCTGCGACGCGAGGAGATGACTCGCTACATGTGTCTGGATTCCTTTTTGATCACGCCCATGCCCGCCTTGGCCGACGCGTGCTCCAAGCTCATCTGCAGTATTTCGGCCATCGTTCACGACGGCGCGCCGCGTGAGTGATCCGATGGCGCCCGCCCGCCCGGCGCGAGCCTCCTTCAGGTTCTGACGCAGGCTCCTGCGCTACACGCAGCCTGCGAGTGCGATCCCCAAGGCTCCCTTTCCAGCGAATGCGATCGGGTCGGGGGGCAGTGCCGCTGTAAGCCCAACGTGATGGGGCGACGCTGCGACCAGTGCGCCCCGGGAACGTACGGCTTCGGAGTCAACGGTTGCACCGGTGAGTCGCAAGCACGGACGCGGCGCGGGGTTGGTTGGCCCAAGAGCGTTTCCTTGATGGCGCGCGGGAGGCAAAGCGATGGGCGTTTACTGGCCGGGAGGGCGGGCGGGCGGACGGATCTCCCACCGTTCCCAATAGCCATCCCGTCCGGGGTAGGCTTGGCCCAAGCTACGAAGCCGCCTGCTGCCCCGAAAGGTCGTAGGGAGACGTTACGGCAGCAAGGCCCATGCGCTGTCGGTCCTTGCGATCCGCTCAAGCCCGCTGCTGGGCCCGCAAGACGTTGGAAAAAAACCCTCGAAAGTCACGACGGTACGCTATGCTTTCAAAATAGCTTCGAATGTTACCACTCGTCACATGATACGGGAAGCAAGTTTATTTGACTAGCGTGAGCATGGATTTGGATTTCCGATCAAAAACAGCACTAACTGTACATTTGCCTTTTAGAAGTCAATTCAGCTTTATTAGTGACGCCCTGATTCGCCGCGGTCTCAAAGGGCCTCGCCGGTGAAAAAGAAGTCATTCGGAACATCGCGAGTACGCGACAGCGTCTCTCGAACAAAGCTCCCAAAAGAGAAAGTAAAACTCCTCTGGGGGAAAATAAGAAACGTTGAGAAGGGAGCGCAGGCGGGAGGAGCCCCCTTCCGGGTCACGCGCTGGACGTCATGACCCGATTTCCATCGGTTTTCACCCAATCGCCTCTCGAGAAGCGCTCATCAAAATTCAACGGATTTATCGGTTTGGACACGCGGGCGAGTCATTTTGTCAAGGGCGCTCCTGCTGTCTAAAAGGGTTAAGAGCTAGAGAGTCTTTTAAAAGGTTAAAAGAGGGAAAAAAACGAGCGCCGGCTAATTATGTTCCCAGAGATGCCTCGTCGCTGTTACGGCAGGTAACAAGTCAAGTTTGTTTTCTACGGCCCTGAACGGCAGCAGTCTCGTCTCGTGAAAATGAACATCATACGTACATACGGCATCCCCTGAACAAAGGGACAGGAAAAAGTTCAAAAGCCCATCTGGGGTGAAATAAGAAACGTCGGCAGGTGGGAGGAGCCCCCTTCCAGGCTCAAGAGCGTGGACTCCACGCCCGGCGCTAAACGTGACAACTTCTTCCTCGTCAGCTTGCGACTGCCATTCGGAGGGTTCGGCCGGCAACCGGTGCGACCCGGTTAGCGGCCAGTGCCCGTGCCGGGAGGGCGCCGGCGGGCGCCGCTGCTCCGAATGCCGTCCCGGCCAGTGGGGCTTCCCCGGCTGCAGGCCCTGCCAGTGTAACGGCCACGCCGACGGCTGCGACCCTCGGAGCGGCCGGTGCAGAGAGTGCCGCGACCACGCGGCCGGCCATCACTGCGAACGGTAAGACGCGTCGGGCCCGCGTCGCCGCGGGCCAGGAGTCACCCCCCCTTGACCTCAGGTGCCGGGACGGATTCTTCGGAAACCCCGCGCTCGGCTCCGGGGACCGCTGTCGCCCGTGCGCCTGCCCCGGTGACCCCGGTTCGGACCACTTCAACGGCCGCTCCTGCCAAGCCGACCGCTCCTCCGACCTCATCCTGTGCGACTGCCGACAAGGCTACGCGGGTGAGGAAGCGCGCCGGACATGAAATCCACAAAGCCTTTTCCCTCCACTCCTTTCCGTTGGTCGGCAGGTGCCAATTGGCTCTAAATCAATGCCTTTCTCCTGAAGAAAATGACCTTTATAAAGCCACTTATTGCTACGGACGCTCAGTACGCACTGACTGGAGCGCAGATACAACGTCCATAAAGCTGTTTGAAAGTTTGAAAGCGCTAAATGACAAAGTACAGCCATGGGCAGAAATTGGATGAAAACGTTCAGAGCAAGCTAAAACCCCTTGACTCCTTTCCACCCCAGGACCTCGATGTGATCGGTGCGCCCCCGGTTACTACGGCAACCCGGAACAACGCGGCGGCCGGTGCCTTCCGTGCCAGTGCGGCGGCAACATCGACGCTGAGGACCCGGAGTCGTGCCACCCTCGCACGGGCCAATGCCTCAAGTGCCTGTACCACACGGACGGGCCGTCCTGCGCCCGGTGTCGACAGGGATACTTTGGCGACGCGTCGAAGCGCGACTGCCGACGTGAGTTATTCCTTCTTTTCCCGTCCTTGAAACGGTGGCTTTCGAGCGGCGTTCATCACCGACGTCCGGATCCCGATCGCGCGATCGGAAATTGAAAAAGAACGGGGCTGCGGGTACCGGCGGTGACTCGGACTCGGCCGCGAAAAATTGTGCTCGGGACGCCCCCGGTAGGTATTTATTTCAGCGGACGGCCGGCCGGCTCGTTTCTTATCCTAGGCTGCACTTGCGTGAGCGCCGGTACGGTGGAGTCGACCTGCCCGGATGGACTGTGCCACTGCGACGGTCGGACGGGCGCTTGCCTGTGCAAGGAGAACGTCTCGGGCCCTAACTGTGACCGGTGCGCTCCCGACCACTGGAACTTTGGCGGGGAGCGCGGGTGCCAGCCCTGCGACTGCCACCCGCAGCATTCCACGGGAGCCGGCTGCAATACGGTCTGCGAGCGCCGGCCTCGCAAAGTCCCCGCGCGTCCGGCGGTTGCGAAAGCCGGGTCTTTGTCCTCTTTACAGTTGAGCGGCCAGTGCCACTGCCGCCCCGGGTTCGGAGGGAGACAGTGCACCCAATGTGAGCAACTCCACTGGGGAGACCCGCAGGTGCGGTGTCGAGGTAAGTCGTCGGCTCGGAGAGTGGGCAATGAGGCCGTTTGTTTGAAAATGCGCAGCTCTAGCTACGAGGTCCGAGATCTTGGACGAGAAAAGAGTCAAACGGAAAAGAGTCAAACGGAATAGCTCTCCGTGTTCTCTAACCGGTTCACTCTCGATTGGATCGGCAGGAGACGCGAGCCTCTCGCTTTGAGTAATATTCCTGCGCGGGAACAAGGACGGACTCGGACGCCGGGTCGGTCTGCGCGCTTCTTCTATCGAAACGATGGCGCGACAAGCTCAGCCAACTCCAGCTGCCGCGAGCCGCAACGAGCGCTTGCCGCCAACGGCCTACCGGCGTCCGCCCTCGCGCTCGTCCTGTTATGGTCCTCGCTGTAAATAAGGCCGATACAAAAACGCACCTCTGCGCGTCAAAATTGGGCTCGTGTGACTGACGGATCGGCCTTGTTCGAACGCCGTCGCAAAAAAAGATAGAATTTTGAAGTTACCGTTTATAGGACGCGCCCATACTTTAGGCCCCAAGCCAGCAGAAGCGGGAGATGATGGTGGGAGAGGAACAGAGCAAAAAATGAAAACTGGGTGTTGACATATTGATTTCAAAACCAAACGACAGGTAGTTTGAATTTTTAGTTTGATTTAGTAGTTTTAGTAGTTTGATTTGCGCGTGTCGTCGCCCACCCCAGAGTGCAAGTGCCATCCCGAGGGCTCCCGAGAAGCGCAGTGCGACCGGGCCAGCGGAGCTTGCGTGTGCAAGGAGGGCGCGACGGGCGAGCGCTGCGACCAATGCGCCCGCGGCTTCGCCGGCGTTTTCCCCGAGTGCTCGCCGTGCCACGCCTGCTTCCAGTTGTGGGACGACGCCGCGTGTCAGCTCAAACGGGACGCGGAGCACATCCGCGACGCGGCTAACCGGATCCTGGAGAACGGCGTCTCGTCCGGGACGGGCCGCGCTCGCATCGGCCATCTGGAGGACGAGCTGAAGCGGGTGCGGGATCTGATCGGGAAGGAGGACAGTGAACGAGTCCGCCGACTGCTCGGACAGAGCATCGACGACCTCAGGTGAGCGGGACGCTCTTGCGCGTTTGCCTATCAGTACACCGTTCCTACTGACACAATAGCGCCAGGGTACTGTATTTCCGGCGCTTTTAGGCACACCGGAAAGGGCGCCTTCATTGAATGACCCCTTTTTAAGAGTGTTTTCATGTATAGGATGCACCGCATTGTAGGGCGCATAGAATAGACGCTACAGTTGTGGCAGAGGGTTGTGGATGGAATCAAAACAAAACAAGTCAGTCTAACTTTATAACTGCATTTTTCCAAAGAATGGCCGATTTGAAAAGTGTTTTCATATACAGGGCTCACCGTATTATAAGGCGCGTAGGATAGAAGCTAGAGTCGTGGCCGAGGTCGCGTCATGCATCCACTAGATGGAGCGGCGCTAAAGGGAAAGGCATAAAACGATCCGATAAGTCAGCCGACCTTTATTGACAGAATTCAATTGGAGCGAACACAGCATGTCGAAATCCCGCATATCAAACGTCTCGGACGGCGTGCGCGTTACAGGGCAGAGATCGCGTTGACGGACGGGCGTTTGATGGGCGCGGCTCGAGAGCTCAACGCAACGGCGCGGGACGAGGACGCCCTGAGACGGACGCTGAGCGAGGCGGAGGGCCGGCTGACCGAGCTCAACTCCGCGCTGGCTCGGAAACGGCGGCGGCTGGACGACTACCTCGCGTCGGGGTTCGCGGGTAGCCGAGCCGGCTCCGGCCGAAGCCTCGCTCCCACGCTGCTCGCCGGCGTTCTTCGCGTACCCAAAACGCCTCTCGCCCGCGTCTCCGTAGATCAGTTGAAAAAAGTGGAGAAATACCACGGGGAATCCCGGGAGGCGGAGCGCAAGTGCAACGCGTCGGCGTTTGGGCCCCTGGGTCCGGCGGAACAGGCCAAACGAAGGGGCTCGCTGACTGAAGACCTGCTGAACGCCAATCGAGACCGGCTGCTCCGGACCGCGGCGGCGCACGATAAATCCATGCGGGACGTGCAGCAGAAAGCCGCCGAGCTTGAGCGGCAGGTCCAGCGTCTCAGTGACAAGGTAAGCGTCGTGCCCCCCGGATATCATCCCCGACTCAGATATTTTCCGCCTCCCCGCGTGTAAGAGGCGCCCGCGCTTCGGAAACACGATAGAGCCGGGGATCAATCGGAATCAAGCTCAGCTTTTGTAAACGCTTCCTATTTTCCGGTCTTCGTATTGCTGAATTCCAACGCACGGTGTCAAACGTACGGCCCGCGGGCCGGTTCATGTGTCCATGTAAGCAAAAAGTCCATACGTAAAGGCGCGGGGCCAAATAAAAGACGGCTCCTTCCGTTCCATCAAACTGCTCCCGGTGTACGTTTTGTTGGCCGTCGTCCAGGTGTGCGGGGCCAACGGCAGCTGCGAGGACGGTCCGTGCGGCGGCGCCGGCTGCCGCGACAACCAAGGCAAGCGCGTATGCGGAGGGGACGGATGCGACGGGACGGCGGGCGCTTCGTCGGCCGCCTTCCGCGTCGCCGAGAATGCCAGCGACGCCCTGGAGGATGCTAAGCGGGAGCTGCGCCGCGTGGCCCAGAAGGTACGATGCGATCGAGGTTGCTAACCCTAACCCACACTTGCGACACGTCGCGTCTTGTTCGAGGGGGCTTTGAAACGCGGCGCGATACGGACGCTTGCTTGCCGAGGGTCTTTGCATCAGTCGCTTGTTTTCTGAAACGTGCCCGAAACCTTCCCTTCCTTGCACGAACCTTTCTGGAACTCGGCCCAAACTTGCCCAAACTTGCCCCTTCCCTTCCCTTCCCTTCCCCCTTCCCCCTTCCCATTCCCCTTCCCATTCCCCTTCCCCTTCCCCTTCCCCTTTCCCTCTCCCTTTCCCAAAGGGTTCCCTCCCGTCCCCAAAGGATTTCCCTCCTCGGCCAAAACGTGGCCCTCCTTACCTAAATGTTTCCCTCGGTCGACCAAACGTTCGCCTTTCTGCTTCCCACCCCACGGGACGAAATCCCACGGCGTGGACGAGCAGCTCCAGGACGTGGCGTCTTTGAGCCGCGACGTGAAGAATCGGGCCTCCGGCACTCTGGAGAGAGCGCGGAAGAACAAGGGACACTTTGAGAAGTCCAACGGCGAGCTCAAAGAGTTCATCAAGAAGATCAAAGATTTTCTCACCGGTACGTAGGGATCGATCTTTTGGCCGAAGCCGCGACTTGGGGATGCGCCTCGACTCGGGGTTGCGATTATGGACTCCGAGGGCGGGCGCCGAGCTTTCTTTGGCACCCCGGAAGAGGGGCGTCCGAAATGTTCCGAAAAATCCTCGGGACCGCCTACTTTTACCCATCAAACGGTCAAAGTCAATCAAGCAATTGTCGGCAGAAACGTACCGAGTTTATACGTCGAGAGCCATCCATTCCTTTTTGTACTTTGGTACTTTTAGCGGTTAAACCACCGGTGCTTTTAGTACCCAAAGTCATCGATTATCCAAGTACGCAGCCGATTTAGAGAAATTTAAATTTCTCAACCGCGTTGTACATTCGTCACTTTGGCCACGTTACGTCATCGAGGTCGGCACTTTACTACCTAAATGGATGACTTTATTACTGAAATAATCCATTCATAATTTCAACAATAACATACCTGCGCTTTGCGCTTTACCTTCCCGCGATGGCACCCCGCAGAGGAGGGAGCGGATCCGGAGAGCGTGGAGAAGGTGGCGCTGCGGGTCTTGTCCATCAAGCTGCCCGTCAACAAGACGGCGGTGGACGCCGTGACGGCGCTCATCCGGGACGGCCTCTCCAACCTCGGCGACGTCGACGCCGTCGTCGGCGACGCCTCGCGCCACGTGGCTCGAGCCCGCCGGCTTTTGGAAGAAGCCCGGGACGCCAAGTGAGGGCGCCGAGTAACCCTAACCGCGCGCCGCTTTCACGGAACCGACTCACAAACTCCCGGACTAGCGGGCATTTTTTTCAACATTCTGGACGTAGGTGGCCTTCAAAACAAACGCGGCAAGTAAGCGCGGGGGGACCTCCCAGCTTTTCTTTTGAAGTTTTTCCTCAAAACGCTCCCGTCGGCCCGACGCGTCCGAGTGCCAGTGAGAAAAGCGGACGCATTCCAATGCGGTCTGGAACTTCAAGCTCGTGCGGGATAAAAGGCCATAAAAGAACGTAATCTAAACGGGTGAAAAACAACATTGCTTCATGCCTGTCGATGCATTCAACATTCCTAAGAATAGTGACAATAATATTGTAAGGTTCATGTACTGCGAAAACATTCTCCTAGAAATTCGCTCCCCAACGATTTACAAGACTTGACCCCAAATAGTTATATGACATTATATGACACTATATTATAATCGGCAGGATAAGGCGCCCCGATCGATAAGGCGCGCCTCCAACGAACGGCATATTTGGAAAGGGTTTTCATATACAGGGTAGACGTTACGGTAGCGGCCGGGCTCGCGCTATGCATCCGCCAGATGGAGCTACGCGAAAGGGAATCAAAACCAAACGGTCGGATCGGGCAAAGTCCTTGACCGCGTTTTCGCGCAGCGGGTGATTTTAATTGCGCAAGCACATTCTTCCCGGCAGCCAGAATCACACGCGGCGTAAAGCGGGGAATCCTTGGCTGCCTTTGCAGGAGCCGAGCCGAGGGAGCGAAAGACGCGGCCCACGCCGCCAGGGCGGCCCTGGATGTGTCGGAGAGGGCCGTGGAAAAAGCCAAAGGCGCCCTGAAGGAAACCTTGGACAACCTGAACGGCACCGGGAAGGCCACGTCCGAGGTAGCTTCTTTTTCATTTCGGGTGGGTGGCGCCGTCCGATCCTGACCCCGCGGTTTCTCCGCAGCTGGACGACAGCCTGACACGGCTGGAGGCCAAGCGGGCGGAGGTGGAGACGCGCGTCCGCGAGCTCTCCGGGGAAATCCGAGCCCTGCGAAACAAGACGGAGCTGAACAGGGACATGGCGAGGGACGCCGAAGCGTCGGCCGGCGACGCCGCCTTCCAGGCGCTGTCGCTGGGCCGGGTAGGAATGGCCCGCCGGGGCCTACTCTGTCTTTTTGAGCCGCCTCCTCCCACCAGGCGCTCGTTGCTTTTGGGTTGTTGTTTAATTTATTTATTTATCTTTAGCGTAACCGTCCCTAACTTCTGAATGCCGCCCGGGTTCGATTGTACCGATAGTACTCGGAGACATGGTTGTGTTAGGGAGAAATCCGAAATCCGACGCTTGACGCCTTGATCTCGTCCTGCATCGGAGGTAAAGAAGACACTAGGGAGCTGAAATTTCACCCTAGATATAATTTACGTACCTACCTGGCATGATTTGCGCGCCGTAAAGCACACGGGATTATGCGGCGAGGCCTTTTCACACGCGGTATATGGAGCACCGCATTATGAGGCGCATAGAATGGAAGCTGCAGTCGTGGCCGGGTTGCCTGCTGCATTCGCTGGATGGAGCTGCGCTAAAAAGAATGCCAACAAAACAATCCCATAAATCAGTCAAAGTTTTGAGCACCGGATTAAAAGGCGCCCCTTCAATAAATGGCCTATTTGGAAAGTGTTTTCATATATAGGGCGTGGCGCACGGAATAGAAGCTACGGTGGCGGCTGGGCTGGCGTGATGCATCCACTAGCACTAGATGGAGCTGCCTTAAAGGCGGCAAAACAATCAGAGAAGTCAGTCAAGCTTTATGACAGTATTTTGCGCTCTATAAGGCCAGCTGTCAGCTTGAGAACCAGAAAAGGGAAGGTTTTCCGGTGCGCCTTATGCCACGGAAAGTACGGCAGCCGCTCGCTCGAGAGATGTGAAAATGCATCTATTTTGCATACGTCTTTCCGCGGCATTTTCTTTTGGTTTTCGCGAATCGGACCTTTCAGTGGACGCGGTCGGCTTTATTGCTACCCGCCGCGACTTAACGTTTGGTCGCAGAGCCTGAACGACACGGAGAGGCGCTACCGGGAGCTGCGCGACAAGGTGGACTCCCTCGGCTTGACCGGCGTGGAGCGGAAGGCGGAGGAGCTGAAGAGGGAGGCCCGGGAGCTTCTCGGCAAAGCCAACCAGGGCATGGAGCGCCTCAAAAGTCAGTCCCCCCGCCCCCAACCCTAACCCCCCCTCCCCCCGGGTGTCCGCCCGCCTTTCGCTAACCCGCCTTTATGATCGGCCCGCTGGGGCGGACCTATAGGCAGAAATATGCTTTTACTTTTATCCGCTCGCATTATCCGTACACAGTTTTAGTCATACGTATTTATTCCCAGGATGTTTCTTTTCCAAGAATTTTCATTTCGCGAGGAAAGAAAAACCTGAACGGCTATTCGGCTTTGCGCGACTAAGTCAGCGAAAAGCTTGCGAATGTCACAAGTGGTCATCTATCTCCCCCGCTGGTTTTGCGCGCAAAGGTGTCCGTCGCCCTCCGTCGGCGATTTGTCGTTGAAATGATTCATGCAAAAATTGGGGGAAACGGTCTTCAAAATGTCCCAAATTTCCAATTTTAAATAAATGGGCTGACGCCGGCTAAATTTGACATGGGCCCGGCCTTGGACACCCGCGCTCAACACGATTGTCCTTAGCTGCTGTCGGAGGGCCGGCGCGACAATCGAGTCCTGGGTGAGGGTTAGGTGAAGCGAAGCAAGCGAAGTATCCTCGGCGCCGACCTCAGCAGCCTTGGGGACACCCCCGACCGCTTGTCAAATCATTTGGTGGAACGCCGGTCACTCGCTCTTTCGAGTTTTGAAATCGGAGGTTGGCAAAGAGTGCTTAGCCGTAAAAAAATGCCTGTGCCCCCCCCCCCCCCCCCCCCCCATTCGTCAGAGCTGGAGAAGAAGTTCAAGAGCAACGAGGAGCGGATGCAGGAGCAGCGGACCGAGCTGGAGCAGCTGAAGGACAACGCCACCTGGGTGCGCGACGTCATCCGGGACCAGGTGCAGAAGTACGGCAGCTGCTCGTGAGGCCCCGCCCCTTCCCGGCCGGCCCGACTTCTCCACGCCCCCTCATGTCTCCAGCTAGCCAAAGTCAAGGAGGAGCAGTGGGAAGGATTTTTTCATTCCGTTTTACGTAGGACTACGGCGAATCACAAAAGGCATCCGTCCGTCAGTGGGCCGTATGTCTGATTTTTCAATATTAGGAGCGCAATTTGAGGCTGATCTTCTTGTATGCGCGCGCTATTAACAACATGTCAGCAACCGATGTTTGAAAAATGGTATTTTATTGCAAAAGGAGCTCTCGATTCGACAAATCTCGCATCGCGCGTTTGCAAAACGTCCTCGAGCGCGTCCGGCTTCGACGCGGAGAGGATCCCGGCTCACGCGCGCCCTCCGGCGGCCGTCAGGTTGAGCGCCAGCGCTTGTAGTTGCTGGATGAGCGCGGACGCGCGCGCGGACGCGGCCGCTCCGTCCCTCGAGGCTTCCGTCAGCATCCGCAACGCGCTGCCTTGTCGCGCTGACCATAAAAAGAGCGGAGAGAGCAGACCCGTCTCTTCTCGTTCAAATCTAGAGCCGGCGGATATTCAGAAGTTCCAGACCGGGACGCCGCCATCCGGACGCCGCCGTTTAGCCTCGTCAAGCGCCCGGGTTCTTTTTTCACGGCCAGCCACGATTCGGAAACAGGAAGTAGCCCTCGGTCCGGTCGGGTCCGACGTCAAAATTCCCTTCGCGAGGCTTCGTTTTGCCATCGGTAGTTTAGGCTACGAATTGCCGCGAGAGCTGCGTGATTGGGAAGGCCGAGGATACCGATCGCGTCCGCCGGACGCCATTGTCGTGCTTTCCCTTTTACGTCAGGAGATGGATGTCACTTCTCAGTTCCGCCCGCCCTACAACTATAGAAGACGGATTACACTACGGTTCACGAGCGAAACGGAGTATTGCCGAGAACCAAGCGGAGAAAAAAAATACAAATTTGGTCTGCGTTGGTTACCTGAAAGCGGGACTAAGACGGGGGGGGGGGGCGACTACAAGTAAATCTCCCGCAAAGGCAAAATCCGCAAATCCGAACGGCTTTGAACCTGGACGCCCGGGCGCCCCATCTCGGAGAAAAGCTTTCTCACCCAGGAAGTAGGAAACGAGCACTAGCGCGACCAGCAGCAGCAGCAGCAGCAGCGCGACGACGGCGCGGGCCGCGGTGTCGGCCGGCGGCCCGATCAGCGCGTCCGGCAGCCCGCGGCGCCGCGGGCCCGGTCGGTCGCGCGAGCGCGGCGTTCCGTTGACGTAAGGCGTGTAAGCCGGGCGGGGGGGGCCTGGTCCCTGCAAACGGACGGCTGTCAGCCTCCGCGGCGCGGGCGTCAAAGTCGAAGCGGCTCCCGAAAGGGCGCCGACGGGTCGCGCGCACCTTTGCGCTTGTGTTCGGGCTGCGTCCGATGAAGGTCGTCGATGGAGTCCACGGAACGGAGCTCGATCTCAGTCAGGTCCTTGTCGCGGACCCCGCCCGTCTGCAAAGGAGCCCTGGACATGTCGCCTACCCTGAAGGGGAAGACGGCAAACGGTTTCGTACGCCGGCGGCCCGAGGGATCTTCGGAACCCGTTTAGCCCACGGGGCTTCAAAGCGGGGTCCGGGAAGGTCCGGGAAGGTCCTGGGCTGCGGGGGCGGGGGGCCAAATCCTATGGGTCAGTCATCAAAAATACATCCGGTACCGTACGCTCGCGTTCACTTTGTGCTATTTGATATTCAGTTGGGAAAGTGTCCGTCACGCTTCGAGAAAGCGGACGATTCAAACGGTCGAACTCCTTCAACGCCAGGGACGACTTTTTAAGTCCAGACGTTCGATCCCAGATACTTCAAGTATCCATTTCATGCTTAAGTGCTTGGAATTCAATGTCCTTCATCTGGGATTTAATGTGCAGAAAATGTGAAGCCAATGAATGAGTTGAAATATTTTTCCAAATGCGAAGCTAAAGCGGCCGTTCGATTTGAGGATGATTTTGGACTAAATCATTGCAAATGATTTCAGTACAGCTGAAAAGTCCGTTCTTCTTCCCGCAAAGGAATATTACCAAAAGCTTTATTCACCGGAGTCTTTTGCCATATTCTGCACACGCGATATCATGAAGTCGCTGGAACGCGGCCGCTGCGCGACGACTTATTAACTTGAGCTGCGTGTGGAAAGAAAAAGGAAGAAGCGCTTCGGCCGCGCTTCGGCCGCGCTTCGGCCGCGCTTCCGCTGCGCTCGACGTTACGCTTGCGAGGCGTTGGCTGTCCGCTCACAATGCGGGAAAGCCTTTAGGACGATGAGACGGTTCGTGTTTTGGCCCCGGTTCCGACGTTGTTGCCAAAGTGTCGGCTAATGCTAACGTGCGCTACCGCCTCGAGGGCGCCGGCCGTCATCTCTTCTTACTTGCGGTAATAGTATGCGTGTCCGGCATAAAGAAAAGGCCTTGCGGCGCCGTCCTCTATGTCCTCATCCGGTCCCGGCGGGCGGCGCGCCGGTCTGGTCTGGCCGCGTCAGAAGACAAAGGGCTCACGGGGCGCGCGGCCTTATCGCGCTCGTCCCGGCAAGCCAAAAGTCCCCCAGGGAGAGACTGGCCCACGTCCCCGTAAGCTTTCTCCCTGGGGCAAAAAGGGAGCGAGGGAGGGGGGGAGAAGCCTTTCCCGAAGCCCCACGCCTAAAATAGCAGAAAATGCACAAGGTGATATTATTAGGCCGGGGGGGGGGGGGGGGGGGGGGGGGGGGGGGGGGGGGCGACACCACCCAGCGGAACGCAACTCACTCACACGCAGCTCGTACTAACTGAAAGGGATGGCGTGTACGATTTAGGCCGTTTTTCATCACGGCCAGCGGGAGTTGCCGTAGCTACCACAAACGCGCCCCGCCTCCGGAGAAGCGCCGCCCCCCCCATGCCCTATGGTTTCATGACGACCGGACCTACGATTGTTTTTCAAACGTACCGTCGGTCCGATTGCGAGTTTTGGAAATTGACAAGCGTTTGATTTCTTCCTTTTTACCACGCTGCCCCATATTTTTGGGACTTTTGGTCAGCCAAATGTGTACATTTTGGTTTATGAAAGCAGGACTAAGAAAGGGAGCGACTTCAAATAAAGTCGGCTGCGTTCTCGCTGCCAATGACAAGCGTTGGGTGGAATTTACGATCATTTAATGTGTTCCTTTTGAATGAAAAAAACGGACTAAATCTTACACACTGTCCCTTTAAGACGAGAACTTTCAACCCCCCCCCATACAGTCATCTATCTACCTTGTGATACAGCTAGAACTATCAATCTCGACCTACGTATATATCTATCTAGACCTCTCTATTTTAAATACATCTATGGGCCTATACCTGGCAGGCTAGTTAGCTAGCTATATCTGTCAATGTATATCTATCTATCTATCTAGTTAGCTAGCTTTAACTGTCAGTGTACGTCTACCTATCTATCTTTCTGTCTGTCTGTCTATCCATCCATCCGTCCGTTCGTCCGCCCGCCCAACTAAATCTAGCTCATCTATCTCGCGAGCTAGCTAGAACTATGTCGACCTATATATGAATGTACAGCTCTGTAGAATAGATCAATGTAGGTACACACGTGTATCTAGATCTGTGGCTATGAAGTTAGCTGGCTAGATCTATCGACCTAGCCCTGCCCCATCTCTCTAGCGCAGATCCATCCATCTATCCAGAGCTATCCAATCTCCTCTAGCGAGCTAGCTAGGCTATTGGAGGCCTAAATATCGACCCAGGTACCTCCATCCTGCTCTACAAACATAGCTGGGCAGCCAGATCCATCAACGTCGAGCCATCTATTTGGATATGTCCATTTAGATAAGCCTGAGCCCATTCATCCATCCCGCGAGCGAGTAGGTCTGGAGCGAGCGGGCCGGGCGGACTGCATTTCCCACAAGCCGTCGCGCGCCTCCCGAGCAGGAAGGCAGCAACGCGTTTCGGCCCGGGAGTCCGAAGTCCGAGCGGCAGTGAGCGACGCGCTTCTAGCTGGACTCGGCCACCGACATGTGGGCTCGCTTGTCGGCGCGTTTCCGAGCTCGAGCGCTGCCAACGCGATGGCGGCGACGAGACGCTTCGTCCGGCTCAGGTGAGTCGGGGAGGGAGCGCGCATCCCAAACGCGACCGGATGGAGAGTCTTCTCCCGGGTCCGCCCGTGGGGTGGCCCCTGTTCCGACATACGAGCTTCCCCCGTTCGATCGACTCGCTTTTGTTCATACGGAGCTTTTGGCCAGCGCGCTTTGTTTTTCTTCTGCGTCGAGAAGTTTTTCAAACGCGCAACGCAATTCTACATGTTTGCATTACTTTTAGTGGAACTTCTTTTATGACTCTCGTCACATGCGTGCGCGCATGCTAGGGAGGCGTCTCCCCGGTTTTTTTTTTCTTGAGTCCAGCTATTCGATCCCAGATACCTAGGTGGAAATTTGAAATAACCAGCAATAAATCAAACGTTTGCTAGCCCGCTCCCCCAAAGTGTTTCCAAGGAAGACTCTAAACCTGCAAATGGAAGTGAATTTCTCTGCGATTGGCTGGCGGCCGGTCCAGGCTGCACAAGAGTTTGATTGGCGTATGCATAGTAAGAGCCACAATGAAATTGTTTGCGTGTGGACTTTCCCCAGCAGCTTGCCGTTCCACACAACAGAGCGGATAATAAAGCGGGCCATAGTTCCAGGTCAAGGAGCGATGATGGGATGCGGACGGAGAACTAAAAGGGGCCTTGAGAAGCGGTGAACTCTGGTTCACTCTGCAGGCTCAGCATCTTATCGACGCTAATCACGAAGCCCCGTTTATCTTTTTTCTCTTTTTTTATCGAAGCGCTCTCCTAAAGGACCTTGGACTTGTGTTGAAAAAAAAAGAAGGTGACATGAATGCGGAGCGCCGCTCGTGCGCGATAACGTTCCTCGCCCGCGTCAAAGGTCAAACGTGTCGACGTCGTGCGGCTTTGACCTGTTTGCGCGCTCCCCCTGCGCCCGCCTCACTCTTAACAGGATCCTCGGCCATTTCCGATGGGAATGGCTGCGACGAGCCGGGCAAATGTTTGTTTAAAGCGCGGGGCCCGCCGCGTCCTTCGTTTTGACTTCCGAGTCGCCGGCGGCGGAATAGCCTTTTGTGCCTTTTGCCCCTCCCGCCGCAGGCCGCCTTGAAGAAGACGCCGCTGTTCGACTTGCACCGGGCGCACGGAGGCAAGATGGTGGACTTCGCCGGCTGGAGTATGCCGGTGCAGTACGAGGACGGCCACGTCGGCTCGCACATGCACGTCAGACGCCGCTGCGCCGTCTTTGACGTCAGTCACATGATGCAGGTGAGACGACCCCCCCCCCCCCCCTCTCCCCCGCAAGCGCCTCACTTTTTCTCTTGTTTTGGTCAGACCAAAGTCCATGGCAAAGACAGGATCCGCTTCATGGAGTCTCTGGTGGTGGCTGACCTTTGGGAGCTGCGAGACAACCAGGTGAGAGCGATGCCGGAAAGCTTTTCTTTTCTTTTCTTTTCTCTTCTTTTCTTTTCGGCAAAAGGATTATCCTTGGTTATTCGTTCCATGACTTTGTCCTTTGTTTTTTTTACTTTCTAGTCAAAGGGACGTTTTTTTTTGTTACTTGATCTAATGTGGACAAACCTGATCTAGGGCCTCACCCGCCATCCCCAATTACCGGAACTCCTCAACTATAAGACACTCTTTTTTTTTGCAAAAAATGAAGGCCAAAAGTATGGGTGCGTCCTGTAAACGGGAAGTTGTTTGGCGCTTTCTTTGTCATTTCGGCTAAGATGCCCCAAATGAGTTGGTTTGTCGAGCCGGCAGCTCGCGACTGCGGTCAAGGCCGGCGGCGCGTTTTCTATTGCCGCCCTTCTTCCCAGGCTACGCTGTCCCTCTTCACCAACGACAAAGGGGGCATCGTGGACGACCTGATCGTAACCAAAACCGATCGGGGCTATCTGTACGTGGTCTCCAACGCCGGCTGCGCGGACAAAGACCGGGCTCATATGGAGGTGAGCGGCGGCCGGCGCTTCCGGCTCGGGTCGGGTCGGGTCGGACGTCGCCCCGCGCCCGTTCCCCCCGATCCTGACCGCGCGCGACCTCCAGGCCAGACTGGCGGAGTTCAAGTCGTCGGGTTCGGACGTGGATCTGGAGTTCCTCGACCGAGGGCTGATCGCGCTGCAGGGTGAGACGCGGGCCGGTTTTGCCGACGGGAGCGCTCGGGGAAAACGTCCCCGTCGTAAAGTGGAGGGGGGCGGGGCCCCGGCCGAAAAACCTCAAGTGGCCCGCCCGCCCTTAAGGCCCCCCCCCCCCCTTCACGTCCTTCCCGACTCCCTGCTCCGTGCAGGTCCTTCCGCATCCCGGGTGCTGCAGGAAGGCTTGAAGGAGGATCTGGGCAAGCTGACCTTCATGACTTCCGCCCTGGCTACCGTCTTCGGCGTCCCTGACTGCCGGATCACCCGATGCGGCTACACCGGAGAGGACGGAGTGGAGGTCAGGTTTCCACTTTGATGTCGTCCGTATCGTCTCTTAACGTTATTTGTCCATTTCTACGCGTCCGAGGTTTTTCACCCGCGTTCAAATCCGAATAACAAATCTGCATGTCGAACCCGACGCCGAGAAAAAAACGGACATTTCCGGCCCAAAGTAAAAGGGGGCGGGAAAAATAAGTCTTGTCGTTGAGTCAAAGGAGTGGGGCCGACCTTTCAAGTTGGGGAAACACCTGACTTGGCGTGTATACAGTATATAGATTTCACTTTGAGAACCCCCGCTATAAACGCTAACTTTTGGAAGTGCATTTTTTTCCGACAACATTGGATCCGCCGGTCACCCTAGCAGTTTGGATGCGCGGGCGTGCATTTTTTAGATCGGTCCTATTCTTAATTCAAATAATTAGCGTAACGGGACTAGCTCCGGAACTGGGACGTAAGTCGGCCCTTAGCGTCGAGCGCCTGTCGCGGCTAACGGCGGCTACTGTTGGCTAAGGTTCCGATGCTATTATTTTCAGTAAAAGAAGCGGGCGGGCGGGCGGGCGGGCGGACCGAACCCACATCCGAGTCCATCCTCGTTCACGCGCGGGAACGGTACTAAAAAGTTACCGCGTCTCCATCCGCTTCACTTGCGAGAACGCGGAACGCTAATCTATTCGACCCCTTTCCGAATCGTCATCTTTTGGCATATGCGCACAATGGTAAACTTGGCCAAATGACCATGTCTCGCCGTGTCGGCGGCAGATCTCGGTCCCCCGGTCCCGAGCGGCGGAGTTGACCGAGAAGCTGCTGGCGCGCGACCCGGTCAAGCTGGCCGGCCTGGGCGCCAGGGACAGCCTGCGACTGGAGGCGGGCCTTTGTCTCTATGGCAACGACATAGACGAGACCACCACTCCCGTGGAGGCCGCTCTGCTTTGGACCATAGGTGAGTCGCTTCCAGTATTCCCGCGCTTCCAAGGTTCCGCCGAGCTATCGGCCGGTTTCGTTCCCATCCCCTCTAGCCTAGCGGGTGCCTAACGCGAGCCCGCCCGCCCGCCCGCCCGCCCGCCCGCCCGCCGCTGTGGCTCCTAGCCCGTGCGCCTTATGATGCGCCGCGCCCCATACACGCGAGACAATCATTCTCTGCCGTCCACCCGAAAAGAAAAAGGCCGTTTTTGTCGGACGACCTCGAGCCCCGGCCCTTTTTCACTAACCCGCCCTCACCACGCGGTCAAACGCAAACATGTTGCAGGAAAGCGACGGCGGCGGGCCAAGGACTTCCCGGGGGCCGACGTCATCGTTCCCCAGATCGGGGCCAAGACCGGCAGGAGGAGAGTGGGCCTGGTGTCCGGCGGGCCCCCCGTCAGACGGCACGCGCCCATACTCGGTCCCGATGGAAAGCTCGTAGGTCAGAAAAGAAATCCGCCTCGCGCCAAATCATAGAAACGCAGGCGCCGGTCCAGTCATCGGCCGCAAATCGTCTATTCGGTGGCTTTCATCGGTCGGACCGGTTGGCCATATACTTTGAAACTGTTGGCATCCGTTTTGAAGGGAGGGAGGGAGGGAAGGGGAGGGAGGGCGCGGTACGAATTGCGGCAGCCTTCGATTCCGCTCTCGCCGTAGGTGCGGTGACCAGCGGCTGCCCCTCCCCGTGCCTGCAAAAAAATATCGCCATGGGCTACGTGGACGCCGCCTGGGCTAAGAAGGGGACGGCCGTCCAGGTGGAGGTCAGGAAAAAAGTCTCCCTGGCCACCGTGTGCAAGATGCCCTTCGTCCCCACCAATTACTATTCGGGCTAAAAATGGACGGCGCGCCGGATCTTTGAATGGTTTTCCTGGACCGTCCGCGCTAAGGATGTCGGGCACGCCTGATCATTTGAGCGCCGAAACCATTTGAGCCCAAGGCCGGGCGCCGGCGCCTTTTTGCTCCGACGTCAGCCGTACGATACGATACGCGAATAAAATCTTTTTGCCACCAAGACGCCCGAGTCCGAGATTGGAAAGGTTTTTGGCTCGCTTGGCTCCTGTTCCAAACGCGGATACGGCGGACGTGACGTCGGACGTGACGTCGGATGTGACGTCTCTCTCGCCGACCGCAACGCCCACACGGGCTCTAAGCGCTATCGGGCGGGCGGGTGTCCGTCGAACGTCGCCTTTCTTTTTTCGCGACGAGATCGCCGTCGATTGCGCATCCTCGGAACGACGACGCAGCGCCGCGAACGTGTGAAGGAAAATCGCATTTCTTGTTTTGAATACGGCACGGGACTTTGAACGTCGTCAAACCCAAACCTATTTTGGCTTTCCGCCCCTTCAGATCTTCACAGGCTCTGTCGTGGCGTGATATCATTTACAATATTACCCTTGACACGTTTACTTAATAAAACTCAATTAATCGATGACGCTTTAATTATAAAATGGAAAATTTAAATAGTCATTGAACTTTGGCACGATCGGTCCTCTGTACGAGATGTAAAAACTCCTAATGTACTGTAATTGCAGTTTGTAGCCATGTATTTTCTCGTCGACTGGTGCGGAATTATACCGACGAGTAATTTTAGTAAATGTGAAGTATATTGTTTTGACGTTTACCATCTGTCTTGTAAGTACTTATGATTGAAGCATGCAAAGAATAATTTCCGTAGAGTACTTTAGTGGACTTGTAGGGTCTTTTGAAAATAAATGAACCAATGATGTCAAATGATTGTTTTTTATTGCAATTTCAATAGAGAGTGCGGAATGTGTATGAAGAGCTCGAAGCCAATAAAAGCAGAACATGTCAAATAACACAGACAATAAACCAAAAGACCTTATCAAACAAAATAGCGATAATAAATAACTAAGCTGGGGCTACCAAAAAAGATATGCGTTCGGTTTTTACCCTCGTTGTCCAAACATGTATATAAAAGAATGTATCATTTAATCCTGTTAGAAAACACGTGCATCCTTTTTCTCGAAGCTTTTCTCTACGACAGGTGAACTTTTTGTGAAAGATGCCTTTTGGTGGACACGGTAAGTAATTGAAAAATAAAAATATTCACTAAAAATCGGGGAAATGTTTGTTTTTTGACAAACGGGCCGACGTCACGTGAGGGCGGCGGGCCTTCCGTCTCTGCGTTCAAGATGGCCGATACCCTTTCTAACGAAAGAAAGTATTTTGCCTACGGAGGAAGGCTTTGGGTGGAGGATTTCATGTATCAATGAACAATGGAACAGAAATATGATGCATTTCCGCACACATTTTGACACCAAATCGTTGGGACCTTTTTCATCTACGCGACTGCAGCGCTAGATTGGCTTCATAATTTAATATTTTTACATATACATGTGTGTGCGAACGAACACACCTGTTTTATCCCTCGTTTTCCTTGTTCGGCCGGGGAAACATTGTATGTTTGCCAGCTTTTTCTCTACAGATGTTGGATCAATCATGATAGAATTCTTCTTTGCATAATTTGTGTGACAAAACATGAAAGGGGGTGTCGAAATGTCACGAATAAGCTCGCGGTGCATTCTTTTGTTTGACTCGACCCCCCCCCACAAGAGTGGTAGGGTCCGGCCGTCACGTGGTACGCAAGAAGCGGCCGGAGACCGAAGTTGAAGGAACCTTCGAGTGGGGAATTTGTTTACCGGCCGTCGCGCACCGAAGCGATGGACGGCGGACTAGCGGCGAAGCTGTACGGACAAATGAGCTCCTTCCCCGCACCCGTGTCCGCGGACGTGCGGGAACAGGAGCTGGGGCGGGGCCAAGCGGACGACGTTCGAGTCATCACCGTGACCGCAGGTACGACAGCCGCCGCGTCGCGTGTGTTGGCTACCGGGACCGGAAATGACCACCGTCAGTGTCGGTGACGTCTTTGGCAGTCGACAGCGCGTTTGCAGATATTTTCAGAAAGAAAACAATTCGGTCAAGTCAATGCCAGCGACGTATTTTTATTTTTTTGTTGTTTATTTAAAGAGTCCAGACATTCAATCCCAGATACTTGACTCGTTCAATGCCAGGCACTTAATTCTCAGTTTTTGTTTTTTTTTTCAAGGTTGCGATACTAGAGTGGAACATGTTCACCAAAGGGAATGAAACCGAATCTGGTGGAAAATCTCTGTTGGTTTGTTTTCATAAGTCGACATCAATTTTCAGGATGGTCGCAGATAGACGGCGTGAGAGCTTCCCGACTTTGCTACTCGCAGCAGTGGACTCTGATGTCAACTAATGGAGAGCGGCGCCACATCAGGACAGTGCTCCCGCCTGGACCGTGCCTCCCTTTGTCTGGAGAGTCAGTACAACCAGACGCCCGCCCGCGCAAGCGCGCCGTTAGCCCGTCTATGACTTTTGGACAACCGCGCAAAACGACGCGGCGGCCCCCGGGCCTTGACTTTGGCGTGAATTTGTGTCCCGGCAGATTGCTCAGCAGCGTGTCGCCGACGGGCGCTCTGCGAGGCGTGCTGCGAGACGCGGGCGGCCGCCAGCTGCTGGAGGTGGGCGCCCGGCCCCCCTCGCGTCCTTTGCCCGTCGCTGAGACCCTTTTCCCGCTTCGTAGGTCTGGGACCGTCACGGCTTGAGCAAATGCCTGGACCTGACCGCCCTCAACGTACACGGCGCCGTCTACGACGACGGTGAGAGCGGATGCCATTTCTGTACCATTTCTGTTCGACTTCATCGCCATTCCCCAAAGATGAGACGCGCTGCCCCCAAAAGTATGGGTGCGTCCTATAAAGCAGAGGTCCCCGACCGGCCCGGTCCGCCCGTGGATCAACTGGTCCCGGCCGCGCGGGCCACACCCGAAATGAACGGATTCAGTTACAGATGACCACTCGCAATATAAATAAACGCTCCAGCTCCATCTAGTGGCGGCATAAGCAAACCCCAGCCACTACTGTCGCTTCTATTCTATGCGCCTTCCATCGCAATGCGCCTCATAAATGAAAACGTCTTTAAAGTAGAAGGAAAAATATGCTACTCAAGTTTGACTGACTTATTTGATTGTTTTGTACCCGTAGCGGATGCGTAACGCATAATGCAGCCTCTATCCTTCGCGCCTTCTGACGCCTCGCGTAGAAAATGGGCGCGGACGTTAGATTTGGCCGTAGCAGCAAGCGATTGAGCGTCTTTGTTTTGTTTGGCCGCCCTCAGCTCAGTTCGGCGCGCTGTCGTGGTCAGAGTGCGAGAGCAAGCTCCTGTACGTCGCCGAGAGGATCCGGTCCGGCGAGGTGCTCGTCCGCCGCGCGGGAGCGTCCCGTTTATCGGCGGGCTCCGCTGAACGCGCTCCCGTCCGTCCGCCCGCCGACAGGACCGGAACGTGTACCGCGAGGACTGGGGCGAGGCCCTGAGCGACAAGAGCGCCCCGGTCCTTTGCGCGTTCTGTCTGCGCAGCGGATCGGTGGAGGTGTTGCCGGGCGTCCCCGCCGACGTCTCTCCGGGACAGGTCGGCCCGGGCCGGCCTTCTCGCTCGCCCGCCGCCGTCAATGTGAACGTGCGGTTTGCGTGCGCGCGCGCGTCTCCGCCCCCTCCAGGCTCGCTGGGCTCCGGGAAGCCAGTCGGTGTTCTTCGTCGGCTGGTACCACGAACCCTTCCGACTGGGACTCAAGTTCTGCTCCAATCGCAGGTCAGCTCGCGTTTACGTCGACGGCGAGACCCGTCAAGCGATTTGGCGCGGGCCGATAATGGCCGTCTCCCCTCCGCCTAGCTAACCGCAGCATTGTTACCTATGTTGCCGTCTGGCCGGCTTTACCGCTAGCTCTGTCCGTCTCTCCGTCCGCTCAGCTACATCGCTGTCCGTCTAGCGGGCCTAATTGCCGTCCGCCGGTCGGCGTCCTGGACCATTTTGGACTTTGGTCTCACCTGTGATCTCTCCACCGTCGCAGGTCAGCGTTGTTCCGGCTCCACCTGGACGCCCGTTGCGGTGAGTGGCTCGAGCGGCCCGTTTCATATCCTGCGGAAACGGGCGCGTCCGGAGGCCGGCTTTCCGCATACCTCCCCGTAACGCGCGTCCTCCCAAACAGAGCGCTTGACGGGGGACGATCTGGCGGTGTCCTGTCCCAGGCTGAGTCCGGACGGCTCGGCGCTCATCTACTTGCAGGGCCGGGTTTTCGGGCCGCACAGTCAGTGCCTCAGTCTGCAGCAGGTGCGTTTTTTTTTTTTTTTTTTGCGCGCGCGTCTTCGCCGATGCGCCCGTCGGCACTGACCCGGTCTTCCGCAGTTGGACCTGAACAGTAGGAAGACGTCCGCGTTGTTGGACGTGGTCCGTCGGCCTCAAAGCGGTGAGCGGCTTTTCCACGTCACGGCGACGACGGTTGATTTTTGGCTTTCGGCGCCGTGGCCTCCCCGCCGTTCGAGCCGAAGCCATCTTTTGCAAAAGAGAGCGGCGCGGGGCAGGTCTTTGTGTGCTCCTCCTTTGATCAGAACCGTGACAAATACAATAGCGGACCGCCAATAGCACGGAAGGAGTTGTTCCAGCGCGTTTGTGCGAGCGAGCTTTTGTACGATAACGTGTGCGGACGTCCGTCCGATGGTTGCGTCCTTTTGTCACTTTGTCTCAGGCGGCTTCGCCGGCGTTTATGAAGCTCTGCCGCCGGACTGTTGGTCCGCCGACGGTCGGAGGGTTGTCTTCAGCGCCGCCTGTCAAAACCGCAAGGTAGAAGCGGCTCGCCTCCCGCCCATGACGGGAACGCCCCCCGACAAACGTCCGTCGCTCCGCCGCGCCCCTTTTTGCTGACCGGAGATAAAAAAAAAAGTCAACCGTCAAATACGCGTCCTCTCTCCGACCGGCGCTATTTTTTTGTTGTGAATGCATGCTGAGCGATACTTTGTTTTACTTGCGGCGTATCTGACGGATGACATTTAGACAAACGTGAATCCGATCTTCGGCCAAGCGTCCGAAACGAAAAGCTTCAATCTTGGATCTCACGTAAAACATGATAACGCCGTCTGGTGGACGCGGTTGCCGACGATGCTCCCATCCGGTGCTTCTCAATTATATTTTGCCAAAAATTCCTCTTTTATCGACTTTCCAAAAACAAAGCCTTTTCCCTGGGGCGGCGCCCCGGTCCCGCCCTCCTCCGGCGTTTGCTCACGCCGACAGCTTACTTGACTTTATTTTCATCTTCTATCGCCGTTTTGCGTTTCAAGCGTAGTGGAGCGGTAGAGTCGCTTGACTTGAAGCGGAAGGGGGGAAACGGCAGAAAGGCTTTCGCCGCCCGCCCGCCCGCCCGCCACCGGATAATGACTTGCCGAGACGCTTTTTTTCAGGACCTTTTTGCGGTGAAGCGAGGCTCCGGGAAAGTCCGCTCCCTCTCCGCCGGTAAAAGTCCCTCCCCTCCCCGCGGGCGGCCCGGCGCGACGTCGGAGCCGACAGGTTTTTTTTTTTGTCTTCTTCTCCCTCTCGCCTCGCGCCGCCTTTAGGCCTGCCCGACGCCAGCGGGACGTACGGCAGCTGGAAACTGCTGAGCGTGCGCAATGACCTGATGGTGGTGTGCCGCTCCAGCCCCAACGCGCCACCCGGCATGGTGAGGGACGGGCTGGCCGCCGGTGTGTGTGTGTGTGTGTGTGTGTGTGTGCGCGTGTGAGAGAGAGATTTTGAAATATTCAGAATATTTCGCATCGCACGTATATTGTATATATCTTATTGTATGATTTATATTTGAGATTTCACTATATTTATAGAATATTTTCATTCCAATACGTAGAGAATTTTTAAAATACGACATTTGTTATGTATGTATATCATATCATAAATACGTATATTTTACAGAATACTTATATATATAGTGTACACATATATATAAGATGATTAATCAAACAGTGAATTACACTTAATGCATGAATGAAACATTGGATTTTTGACAATTTCATGAATTAAACAAAACAATTGTGGCATTAATGAAATAAAAACTATTCATGAAACGTTCGTCATTCACGAACGGGACTGTGTTTTCCATTCGAAAGGAAGAAATGATATGAATGTAAATGTCAAAAAGTGTCAACGGAATGTGTTCTTTTGAAATCTGATCCCGCGTCGAGTTGGCGTTGGATTACATTTACGTGGGGGGTTGCGCGTCTCCGCAGCACCTCCCGCTGGCCGTAATGAAAAACGCTCTCCAATCTTAGACGGCGCCCCTTCAAAAAAACAAGCACTTCCTTCGCGAATGACATGACTTTTTTCGTTTTTGTGTGGTGAATGACATGACTTTTTTTTTGTATTTGTGTGCGCGTAGCTGGTGGGGTTCCTTCCTCCAGAGGGCGAGGCTGTGACGTGGCACCCCCTCCAGGAGCCCAGCGCCACCTTCGACTTCCTCTGGACTCTTCTGGACCTCCAACCCCCACCGGAGGAAGACAACAAAAACTATCGTGAGGCAGACGCTTTCCGAAAGCACGCTAGCTTTTTTTTTTTTTGCCAGGGTGCCCATTCAAAGTCTCGCGCTCGTCCCCACTCGCTTTCGTAGCCGGGCTAAAGTTCGGCGCCATCCTGGTCCGACCGCGCCGTCTTCCCCCGGGAGCGCGGACGCCGCTCGTGGTCTCCGTCCACGGTACGGCCGATGAGGATTCACCCGTTTATCGCTACAAACGGTGACGGCAAAACCAAGCGCGTTCGATGTTTTCATCTTCCTCTAGAGCGGGGGTGGGCAACTCCGGGCCTCGGGGGCCGGCGTCCTGCAGGTTTTCCTGTTTTCTCTCTCAAACACACCTGAATCAAACGATTAGGATTATTCTCAATTTTTTGGATTATTGTTGATGAGCTAATGGTTTAAATCAGGTGCGTTAGGGAGAGAAAACTGGAAAACATGCAGGACGCCGGCCCTCGAGGCCCGGAGTCGCCCACCCCTGCTCTAGAGGGCGCTCTGGCTTCAAAGACGCCCCTTCCGTTTAAAGCAAGAGCAGCATCTAGAGGAGGGGGAAGAAAATCGAGTGTTTTCTGACGTTGGGTTCTCCCCGCAGGTGGGCCGCACTCCCAGTTTGCGGCCGAGTGGAACGCCACCGCCGCCGCTCTGGTCTCTCTGGGCTGGGCCGTGCTCATGGGTGAGACGCGTGAGACCAGGTGACTCTTGTCCAAGGGCGACCCCGCGCTTCTTTCTTCCCAGTCAACTACCGCGGCTCCACGGGCTTCGGCCAGGACAGTATCCTGTCCCTCCTCGGTCACGTCGGGAGCCAGGATGTGAAAGATGTCCAGGTCGCTGCGCCCACCCGCCGTCTTGGCTCATTCGCGGCGAAACGAAGCACCTTTGTATAGACGCTGCTTCTGGAGATCAATTGGCTTTCCGGCCCATATTTAAGCCATCTAGAGGAGGAGCACAGTATCAAAAGTGCTTGACCAGGCTTCGGCCTTCCTTCTTCACAGCGATGGGAAAACGAAGCCTCGCGAAGCACTTTATACCTCTTTTTTTGACCCTCGGTGGTTGTGCTCTTGGTTCAAATAACGGAGATGAAGCCCGTTTCCTAATTTGAACCGGGCGCGCCTTCCCGAGGAAGAAAACAATATCAAAAGTGCTTCGTGAGGCTTGAAGCTTCCTTCCTTCCGGCGATGGGAAAATGAAACCTCACGCAGCCAGCACTCGATACATCTTTTTTGGACTCCTCCGGCTCGTGCTCTCCGTTCAAACAAACGGAGATAAATTCGGTTTCCGTCTGGCGCGTTTAGAGCAAGAGTGCCACCTAGAGGAAGAAAAGGATATCAAAAGTCTTCGTTTGGCCGGGGTTAGGCTTAGGGCGACCGGTCCGGACGGTGTCCGAGAGGGCTCGCGCGTATTTCAAGCGGGAGGCTTCACGAGGCTCCGTCGGCCCGCTCGCTAGCTAGCTTTCTAGCAGGGGGGCGACGGCGTCTTTACCTTTGGCGTTTTTGTCCCCGCCCCCAGAGAGCCACGCTGGTCGCGTTGAGCGAGGAGCCCGCCCTGGACCCCGACCGCGTGGCCGTGATGGGGGGTTCCCACGGCGGCTTCCTGTCCTGTCACCTGGTGGCTCGGTACCCCGACTTCTACAGGGCCTGCGCGGCCAGGAACCCCGTGGTCAACGCCGCCACCTTGCTGGGTACCAGCGACATCGTGGACTGGTAGGAGCGTCCGGGCCCCTTTGGCGCCGGGAGGGACCGTCCGACGCCTTTTGCCCGGCAGGCGTTACACCTGCGCCGGTTTCCCGTACTCCTACGGCCAGACGCCCAGCGCGGAAGCCTTGGCCGCCATGTTGGAGAAGTCGCCCATTGCGCGCGCGGCGCAGGTGGGTATACGGGCCGCTATAAAGTTCCCAATGAGACGGGCCGGCCGTCGGCAAAGGGAGCCGGCGCCAGGAACCAAAACGCGTGTGGCTTTTCACTCAGATAAAGACTCCGCTGCTGTTGATGCTGGGGGCCAGAGACAGACGGGTGTCGCCCTATCAAGGCCTGGAGCTCTACAAAGCGCTCAAGAGTCGCGGCGCCACAGTCAGGTACACGCACGCCTTCGTTGCCACAAATTTCTTGAAACGCCGCCGCGTCCCCTCGGGTGTCCGTCGGACGGCGTGAGCACGTGACCGTCGCCTCTCGTTTGTTTCCGCCGGGCAGGTTATTGTGGTTCGCGGAAGACGGACACTCCCTTTCCCGAGTGGACACGCAGGCCCGGTGCTTCGTGGACTTGGCGCTTTGGCTGGACCGCCACCTCGGGCTCGGGCTCGGGCTCGGGCTCGGGCCCGGCGCCGCTCGCCCGCCGCCTTCCACGTAACTAGCGTGAGTCTCGTTTTATTATTTTAGATCTGTGTGCGGCGGTAGTCATATGGAGGGAGCGTTTCCAGGGGCGGGCCCGCTCACTGGGCGTTTCCATGAAAATTGCCTCATTTTTATGGCTATGAGACAACTTTTTTCATCCGTGCAGAAGACGGCGTTTCGAAGTGACCAAACGTCCAATTGGTTAAACAATGAGTGACGCATTTAGTGTATTTTGCGCGCTGTAAGGCTTCCAGTCCCGCGCGCCTAATACAGTGGGCCAGTTGTCGTTTTTGGGGGGCTCCGTGTCCATTCTTCACTTATGACCTCTGCGTTTCTGTTCCAAATGTTCTTTTGACCCAACTCCTTTGTTTTTCCAACACCCTGTTTGAATTTTCCGTATGCTACACATCCTCCGACTTTAAACTAGTTTATTGGAGGACAAGGCGCTAAAAGTGAGCAAATCCACTTGTGAAAAGGGCGCGAGGAGGCGCAGTTCCCCGCCTTGATCGGCAGAGGGCAGCCGCTGACCGTCAGCGCAATTGGCAAACGGAAGGAACCGCTTGAACTCGCTCGCGCGTGGGCCCCTCGGGCCCCTGGGCCCCTCGGCCCCTTGGCTTTTGCGGGTCGGGTCCCGGAGGAAAAAGTCCAAAGTTGCGACGGTTACGGCCAGAGCGGCGTTTGACAATTACGGCGGCGCTGTTTTGTTTGGTGTTTCTTGGCTCCGTATCGCGCCGCCCATCCCGCATGTTTTCATGTTCCCGTCGTCCGATGCGGCCGATTCAAACCGTCGGGTTTGTTGCCGACGAGCCCGTCGTTTGAACGGGGTGCGGTAGGAGGACGGAAAGCTCCAAAACGCGCCGGGTAGGCGGCCCTCCGGGACCGGCTTCGGACACGCCTGCCCTAAAGGGACGGGTCTTTTTTTCTTTTTTCGTGGGCCAGATTAAACCGGTTTGCGGGTCGTAGGGCTGACACTGCAGCTTTTTCTTTTTTAAAGTCTTTTGAAAGTTTTTTAAAATTCAGCTGAAATTCAGCAAACTGTCTCGCGGGCCGACCCCTTTGCGGGCGGGGCGGAACTGGCCCGCGGGCTGTCGCTTTGACTCCCCTGTTGTTCTTGTTTTTTTTTACTCTCTTTTGAAAACGTTTTGAATCGATTGCAAAAAAAAAAAAAAGCAACATTTTGACACAAAATCAGCTTTGTTTTTTTTTTAATATTGGCCCGCGCCCACTCGCCGTGGCGGCCGCCGACGAGTCCCCGACTTTGCGTCGTAGTTTTCGACCGATTTCAGCCAAAGGCGCTTACGTGTTTGGCGCTAACGTATCGGTCCAAAATGCACAAAGGTTCGCAGAATCCCGCGCGGTTCGATAAGTTTCAAATCAATCGATGACTTTAGCGAACACATTCTTTGTGTATAAGTGATGTGTATATTTGTGTGTGTAATATATATATATATATATATATATATATATATATATATATATACGATCGCACTAGTCGCCTGCTTGCGAACGATACCACGAATGACGGCGAAGAAATAAGAAGGCTCCGAGCGGTATTGGCATGAAGGCCGGAAAGTTTGCCGGCGGCCCCCGGGCCCCGAAAGGGCGAGCGCGGAGCGACGTTAGCAACGGCGCTAAATGGCGCGCGGGAAGTGGCCTCCGGCTCGGCACGGAAAAGTCAAGCGTTTGCTCCCAAACGTGAAAATCGCTGCCTTTTTTTTTTGGGTTTCGTCTTTGGTGTATTTTGCCAGCGGACTGCCGCGGGCGCATTTCGGAGACGAGCGGGAATGTTTTGGAATCGGGGGGGGGGGGACAGGTTCGTGTCTCCCCCGAGCGCAATGAACTTAGGTCGGAGGTGTCCAAACTATGGCCGCCGATTTGTCAGATGTGCAAAAACACTTTCCGAAAAGTCATTAACTCATTCAGTCGCGAAGGCGTGCTTTTAATATATATTTTCAAATAAATATGTTGGGGATGCAAATCCTTTTCTTTTTGCTGGAGGGGGCTTTGCAAAAAAAAAGAAAAAAAGAAATCCTATCCCTATATTCAGTCGATTTGTTGCATGGAAAGCCCGCAACGCACTGCGTACAAACATGTCAGGGACTTTTTCCAAAGTCTTGCGCTCTGAGGAATTTATGAGCAATAGAGTGAGCCGCCACAGTGCTGAAATATGTTTGCCGCCTGCGTGTGTAAATGACATGGTGAAAAGCGCCGCCCCCCCGCCCGCCCGCCGCTTAAATCCTCCCAAACCTCACACAAATCTTTCAGCGTTTTCATAAGTCTTTGCAAAGTTGTCAGTGAGCCATGATGCATGTGTCAAAAAGCCCCCCCCCCCAAATACAGGGAGGAAACCCACACCCCCTTTTTGACTTCGATTCGGTACCAGAAAACCGCGATTGCTCGGGTTTTCTTGGATTAAGAACATCCCAAGTAAGACGATCAGCAAATCGTCTCCATTTCAAACAAACGGTTAAACGCTGAGATCAAGTGGAAAAGAAGAACCGCCGACACCTTTCCCGGATACTGTCCAGGCGCTCCGGAGCAAGGCGCTCCGGAGCAAGGCGCTCCGGAGCAAGGCGCTCCGGAGCAAGGCGCTCGCACGCTCAACGTCCGTCCGCTGTTCGCGTGCCCCCGTTTGCTTTGGTCGACGTTTGACTTGCGCGGTCTCGGGAAAAGCCGCCGGCTTCGTGCCGGACGTTGGCTGAAGATGAAACTCTCGGTGCGCTTTCGTGGTGTCCTACCCAAAAGCAGGACAAAAAAACCAAATCGGGCCCAAGTGACAAACGAAACCCAAGGACAAGCGACTCTTTTACTCGGAAGGAGAACGGATAGAGACGTGTCTGGCGCGGGCCGCAGGGGAGACGTATGGCCGCGACGGAACGATCGGCTCGCGATTGGGGGGGCGGCCCTTACGCTATCGGTCCACGCAATCACCGCGCTCTTTCTTTTTTTTTTTTTTTTTCCCCCAGGAACGTGACGAGCGCCCCGTAACGCCCCGTAACGCCCCGCGGACCTAGCGCGCCGCCCGCTTTCCTCTTCCGGCTGCAGGAGATGTGTCGTCTCCTCGCGCTTTCTTCACAAAGAACTCCCGACGGAATATATCCATGTCTACCAATATACGTTCCGCAAACTCCCAATCCGTAGGATTATCCTAACCGCGGGAACCCGGGGGCCAGGAAAGGCGCGACGCCATTGGGATGTCCCCACCCGGCGGGGAAAAACCCTCACACGCGGACGTTAATCTTTCCGCCTTAACGTTCCGGCCGCGTCTCGCGCGCGGCAGCGATGCGCTTTTGGCACGAGCGCGTGACGAGCCGCCCGCATGTTTATCGGCGCCGCGGCGGGCGCCGCCATCGCCCGTTTCTATTGACGTTGATGTATTCAAATTCCACTCTTAATCCATCCCCCTTCAGGATGATTTCGACATAGTGCACGGGGGCGGCTCCGAACTTACTAAGCTGAAAAGGGCGTTGGCCGAACCGCCCTTCCTCGAAGGGTAATAATGAGGATGACCGCAGTACTTGCCGTAGTATTTCATCAAAGAATCCCTCCTGGGATAAAGCCGGCAAAAAAATCATCAAATGAGAAAATTGCTCCCGTTGGGGTCTTTGAACAAAACGAAACCAAAAAAAAGCGTTACGAGTCGTCGTCGCCGCCCGCGGAAATATACGCCAATGTTATTGAAACGGCCCCCCCGACCAATCCTTCAGCTCTCGCGCCGGCCTCAGCCGATCGCGGGCCGACGTGGAACTTGCTCCCACTGAGAGGCAAAACATCGTCCGAATTGCAAGTTCCTAAGACGGCCCCTCATCGCTTTCTTTAGCGCTCGGAGAGAACCGGCTTTTCTCATTCTCGTTTTTTTTGTTTTTTTTTTCCTTCCGAGTAATGGCGCATCTTTTCGGGCCGGCTGCGCCCCGGCGGGGGTGTCAAACCCGTTTAAGACCGCGGGCCGCGCGGAGGAAAATCTGCCACCAACAAAAAAGTACGCTATAGATTGATACGGCTTTCGGTATTATTGTACTTTCCTAGCGCCGTCCGAAAGAGTCACCGTTCGTCATCAGACATTAACGTTACTATTAATCCTAAAACATTTCAAGTTTTCAAGGGCCGTACGTTTGGCTTTCCGCCGCACGGCCTCTAAAAATCAACGACTGTTAATCGTAAACCATTTCAGCATTTCATTTATTTCTTTAAAAAAACACAACAACAAGTCATTTTTGCACTTTACAAAACGGTCTGGCGGGCTCCGCGGATCAAAGCCGTTTGCGAGCCGCGCGTTTGCCGCTTTAGCCCGCCGTGTCCCAAAGCGTCTCCGGCTGATAACGTCGGCGCGAATGTCGTTAAAAAGTGTCGTTAAAAAGTCATATGAAAGGGCTTGGGGGGAAAAAAACCAAAAGGACTTTCCAAACGAGTTGTTGATGACTTGTTGAGGAAACGCCAGTCGACCACCGTGCAAAAATTCCAATCCATATTTAGCCCGGCGCGTCCCCACGCAACCGGCTTTTGGGCCAGCGGGAATCGGGATGGTCCCGGGGCCGCGGGCGATTGTTTCCGACCGGGTGGGGGGGGGGGGGGGGGGTTTGCTTTGCTACTTGGGCTACTGGGGGCCGGCTCTGCTACTTGCGCCCCTTGAACAGATTGTCTTTGTTTGTCATTTACGATAGGAGACGACGCTTCGGCAAATTGATAAACGTCCCCTCGTGAGGATGTTGGGCCGCGCGCCACGATTGAAGGAAATATGTGCACTGCGGTAATGTTTCTCTTAAATAATAAGCGTAGCATGAAGACTTTTCACGTTGCGAAAAGGAATTTCTTTTCGGCGTGAAAAGCGGGGGCGCCACTTTGCCCATTTTCTCGCGCCGGAAGCGAGGGTCGGCGATCCAAGCCTTCATTAAAACCGGCCGGAATAGACATCGGACGGCGGCCGCGACAAAAATCTTTGTTTGCCCGCCCCGACTTTTCCAGCTGGTTCAAAAGCCTTCGTCGGAGCCTTTTGTTGACGACGGCGTGCCTCCGCCTGCCCGCCCGCCCGGGTCGCGGGGTCATTTGCTGCTAAGGCGCCTCTTTGCTCGGAGGCAAGGAAAAAAAGGCCCCCCGCGCTATAGCGAGCTGGGGCGGGGCAAGAAAAGGGAGAGAAGGCGCCGCGGACGAGCCGGAGTCGTCCGGCGTCCGGCCCGCCTTTGTCGGGGGCGCGTCCCGGTCCCGCGGCCGCGTTCGGATAGGATGCCTTACTTGCGGCGCTTCCGTGGGCTGGCCCGGCCTTTTGCGTCTTCCCCCCCTGCCGCGCGTTCGCAAGCGTCGCCGCGAGCTACCTTTGCCTCCCTCCCTCCCGCCCGACCGCCCGTACCCCCCCGCGCATTTTTGCTCCAAAGCCGTCCCTTTCCCCCCGGGGGGGGGAACTCTTTTTCACGCGCCCGTCAAGCCCGGCGCCCCGCCCCATAATCTCCCCGCCGTTCTTCCGCCTCGGGCACTTGAAACGGTAAAGGGTCCGGGCGGTTTTCTCCTCCCAAATTCTTCTTTTTGCCGGTGAGAATGTCGCCAACAATCAAACTGATATCGCTTCCCATTTTGCCGGAGGAACGGCCGAAGGCCCGCTTTTTGAATCGATTCCCGGGCGACGAAACGGCGACGTGGAAGTCAACGATCGGTAACAAACGTTTATCGTTCTGGTACAAGCCAGGAAGTGGACGCGATTGGCCGAGGCGGCCAAAGCGCATGAGCCACATGGAGAGGAGAGGAGCCTCCCGCTGCGGGCTGCCAATTGCCCGTTAAGGCAGTTGACGCCTGAGGGGGGAAAAAGCGCGATAGTGCCATCCAGCGAGGGGAAAAACAAGAAAATTGTAAAGCATGATAATGCCGATTTTTAACCGCACTCCCGTCCCCCGCATTTCTCAAACGGGGGATTCTAAACAGCCGAGGGTTGAACTCCCTTTCCTTTTTTGAAATTTTCGGTTACACTCGTTACACTTGTATTTCTGCGTTCCGTTTCGATTGCGGCCTAACTTTTGAAGCGCGTACATGGCGCCTGACGAACGGCGGACCGGAAGAGATATCTTCAAACGTCACCCTCTAACGGTGGCGGACGGTTGGGCAAAAATACACCGACGGACCCGATCTAAAAGCGGGCGGGCGTGGAACTCATTTTAACCGTCATCGCGGCTCTGGTTTTTGTCAAAGGGCCGAAAGAAAGCGTCCAAAAAAGTCAAATACATTTTGGAGTTTGTCGCGCGCTTTTGAAATCGGGGGTCGGTCAAAAGCGTTCAAAAGAAGGCCTGGGTGTTTTTCCTCCAAAGTTGTAGACATCTTGCGAGTTTGCGAGCCCCAAACCTGGAGTCAAATCAGCCTTGCGTGAGGCGGCCGAGGCCCCCGGGCCCCCGGTTCCGCACCCGCGCGGCGGAATCTTTGTCGGCCGGGATTTGGTTTTCACAACGGCCCGACGGCGGGACCGCAGTCAAAGTGTGATCAAAGTGTGACGCGGGCTTTGCGCTGTTGTGTTTTGCTATGCCACAGGCACGCGGCAGCGCAAACTTTTCCCACGGCAAAGCGGCCCGTGAGAGAGGAGAGCGGGGCCCGGAATGCGGAAACGCGAGCGCGCTTCTCAAGCGCGTTCCCTCCGGTCGGAAGGGACCCCCAAACACAACGGAATACGTGCACGCAAATGACACGCGAGGTATCGGTTTTCTTATTCGATATGACTTTCGCGGTCAGGCTGCGCTCTGGGCAAAAAACGGCATTGGAGAAGAAAGCGAGGCTTTGGCTTTGCTAGCTTATTTTCAAAAGTAAAGGTGCCCGATTATATTTGGGGAATCGCTGGGACGGCGACGGCTCGATCCCGGGTTTTGCTCTCTTTCCGGCGGACGCCGCGAGCTCGGAGCTCCATCCTTTTAGAGATTTTTCTACACGGCGGGAATCAAATCCTGGGTTGCCCTGTCTTCGCGGGGACCCCTTGACCTGGCGCGGAGCGCTTGGGCGTTTGAGGGACGAGATCGGCGCTTCGATTAGGATGCCTCTACGAGGCGCGGGCTAATTTTCCGCGAGGACCTCTGTTACATGCGCGCCGCGGCCTCAGTGCGCCGGTGGAGCAGGAAGCAGCGTCCCCGCCGCATCAATCATTCATGTGCACGTGCTCACGGATGCCCGCCTGTGTGCGGGTGGACCTTTTTGAAGTTGAAGCCTTAAATGATTGATGCGAATCAGAACGCAAAGCCATCATCCGTGCACCTTATCATTTCACAAATATTTCAAGTGTTGTCAGTCACTTTTCTCCGGAGTTTAATGGCAGGCACGCTAATCCGTCGATTCGGGGGACAGGTCTTTTGCGTTCTAGGAATGAGAAGACGCCGGCGGTTCAGCCCATCGCCGACCTCATTTGAGCGCCGCCCCGTACGCCGACGTCCGCGCGGACTTTGGATCGATACGAGGGAGAGCCGCCTCGGACCCGGGAGGGGGAGGCGGGCCGAGGCCTCCGGCAAACAGAAGAGCGCTCGAAAACAGCGGGCGTAGGATGCGCGCGATCGGAGCCGTAGCGCCGGCGGCTCGACGTGACGGGAATCCCTGCGCGCCCATCGTAAAGTACTCCAAAAACGCGGCGGGATTTTGCCGGCGACGTTACCGCACCCGACGCGCCCGTTTCCATCCTTTGTAACAGAGGCGTCCGAACCGCGGACCGGTTTGTTTGCCGGGGGAAATTTGGAGCCCGCCGGGCCTTTTTGACCTTTTCCGCGCGTGATATCGAGGGAAAAGCTTCCGAAAAAAACCGTCACAACGCGTCATCCGTCAATATGCCCCTCCTTCTAAAGACAGTACTCGCCAACGGGACGTCGAGGCCGGGCTCGTTTACGGCGCGCCACTACGCCAACCCGATCGGCGGTTGGGCCCGTAAGACGGCCCATCCAAACCTATTTTCAATAGCTGATGCGTTTAGAACCCCTGCAAGATCCAAATTGGTCATACGTATTCAAAATCGCAAACTAAATAGTCTAGCAAGTCCTACGTATGTATAATATACACGTGTGCGATCACAAACGTCAATAAAAAAAATGAAAGGATTTACTTACCTTTGTGTGGTGCTTGTTTTGCCCGTATTCCCAAGTAAGGGTAGCCTCGGCCAGGCTAGGCCAGCTTGGTACTTCTTCATTATCTCCCCGGCCAGCAGACCGATAGCGGGCCGGCGTTGGAGTCGCCTTTTTAGGTAATTGCACTTATTCAGTAGAAAGTGAATTAGTGCAATTACCTAAAAACGCCAGCGGACGGAGGCAAAACAACAGAAATACAGCCGAGCCCCTAGGGTCATGACGGTTGTTTTTGTGGCAAATTGTCATAAAGAGGGATGAAAAAACTCAGTATTCCACCTCGCAACATGAAAGCAAATCGATAAGCGAACGGATAAGTGAGGAATGAACGACGGGCCGAGGCTTTTGTAATAACGGGCCGCGAGAGCGGATGACGCGTGAGCCGGCGCCCGGCTCTCGATCTTTGGGACGGCGAACCCGGCCCGATACTTTTCACCTATTTCCGCTCTCTTTTGTCACGTGTCGCCAAATAGCGGTTTAAATTCACGGAGGGAAAATGAAGTGATGTTTTAGTCCCTCTAGATGGCGCTCTCGGTTTTCAATAGAAAGGTTGGCGCAGGGGTGTCAAAGTGGTTTTGTCAGCTCGTTTTCATGCTTACAAAATCATCCGGAATAAAGCCGTTTGCGGGTTAGGGTTAGGGTTAGGGTTAGGGTTAGGGTTAGGGCCACAACCGGCCCGCCCAGGCCAGTACGACGGGAATATACATTTCCTCTGCATCGTCGACGCAAGAGTGCCATCTGGAGGGGCCAAAAAGTACGGCAAACGTACGACGCCCGTCGCGCGTCTCGGTGAAGGGGGCCGGATTTCGCACCTTTCTAGAAGCTCTTTAGAAAATGAAACATCCTTTTTGAAAGAAACGACGTCATTACAACTCCTGGCGAGGTGAGCCTTCTCACCTTTGAAAATACACTCGGACGTCTACTCGGGAACTTGATTCCTTCCGGAAGGAATCTTTCAGAAGTAGGGCCGCTTTTCACATGGAAATCGCCTAATCCGTTCCGCGTGCGGTTTACGGACGCTGTAAGTTGTTGGTGGAGGGAGAATTTTCTCCGCTTACTAGAGCCCATATTTTTCCGCCGAGGCGTTTGGTCGTTTTGGTTTGACGGGAGGCGTTTGGGAGTAGAGCTGCCCCTGCGGCGGTTTTGCGGACACGGCCGTCCCCTTCCGCCAAGCCGACGGCGGCGCATTCCACCCGAGTCGGGACAGTGGAGTGCGCGCGGCCGGACTTTGGACGGGAGCGAGAAGGAAAGCGAGGGGAGCCGGGATTGGCTCCCGCCCCCTCCCTCCCTCCCTCCCTCCCTCCCTCCCTCCCTCCCTCTTAACCCCCCGCCCCCCCCGTAGAGGAAGGACGGAGAGGAGCCGAGCGCCGACTCCGGGAATTCTCCGGGAACCGGCGCCAAACACCAAGCCAAATACGCCGTAAAAATCCCGGCGGGGGCTCCGAAAGAGGAGCGCGCCTTTGAGGAAAGGGCGGGGGTCCGGACGGCCGTCGCCCCCGCGGAGTATCCGCCGCCCGCCGCCTCGGGGGAGTCAAAGGTGAGACGCGCCTCCAGCCTTCGCCCTCTCGTATCTTTGGCCGCGGCTAGCGGACGGGGGGGGGGGGGGGGGGGTTCGCGTCCCGTCGCTCGCCGTTCAACTTTTGCCGCGCGTCATTTGCAAATATCCCCGCCGCTTTTTGGCCTCCTTTCTCCCTTATCCTTCTGACGCTATTCGGGCCGACGCTCCGGCGCGCTCTCTTTTTCCCGCCCGTCCTCCTGTCTTTTTACAAGCCGAGCGGAGCGCGGCGCTCCGTGCGCGCGCGCGCAGGTGCGCCTTTTGTCTGCGGTCCGGCCCGTTGGCACCCGCTCTTTGTAAGGTTCCCCGCCCCGCATTCTAAGTCCTAACCCTTCCGTGACGGGAGCGCCGGTGACAGGAAAAGCGTAGAGCGACGTATCGGTCGTCGCCCGACGGCCCGTTGCGTTCGAGCAAAACGGAAAAGAGCGGACTAAAGTTACCCCGGTCCCACCTTCGAGCATTGCGATCCCATGTACAAACACGCAGGCGAAAACCCAAAAAATGGCAGACCACCAGGATCAACCCGCGCTTGTTTCGTCGCCGGTTCCCCGACCCTAACCCTAACGTCATCGCCAAATGCCCGACGGGCAAATCTCAGCAAAACGCACGCGAACCGCAGCGACGATATCGATCGCACGACCGAATTACAGACGCCGGTCGTTTCCGCGCGAAACCGTCGTTACGCGCAAACGCAAACCCGGGCGGGCGTATGCTAACGGGTAGCAAAGGGCGGTACCAGGCGCGAAGAAAAACGCTAACGAGCCAAAGGCATGCGAGGCGGCGCCGGATAACACGCCGCCGCGGGCCGGCGGGTCCAACGGACGAGCAAAGTGGTTTTGGGCGAAAGGCGCCATTCTTCCAAAACGCGACTCGCCGACGCTCGGGGGAGGCGCGCCACAGCGGGCCGAGCCGCGCCCTCCTTCCCCGCGATGCTCGGCTCCGCTAAATGAGTTCCGCGTCATTATTCTGGGCGCGCTTGGTGCGGCCCGAAAAGGGGCAAGAACGCTGCGGGAAAACACGTGGGGCGACCAAGGTCACGCCGCGAGCAAGCGCGCGTCCTTTATTGCCGCCGGCGATCTGGCGGATTCGCTCCGGCGCCGCCGTTTATTTAAGCCCCGGTTTGAGTTCAAGGTGACCGCGGCGAAGGCGGCCCGGAAGCCGTTAACCCCGAGCGGTCGGCGGCCGTGAAAAGCCATTAACCTTCTTGGCCGACTCTCCCGTCAGGCTCCGGCCGCCGCGCGCCTTCGGATGATAAAGGATTTCCGTTTTGCCGCTCGCTTCTTTCGCCTTTCCCCCCCTCCCTCCCTCCCTCCCTCCCTCCCTCGCTCCCTCCCTCCCTCCCTCGCTCCCTGCTCGCTCGGGGCCGCGCGATGAATCTATCGGTGCACATATGCAACGCGTAATACGTAAGCAAAGGTAAAGGGGATCTTTCCGCCTCCGGCGAGGGAACCGATGGCAAGATCCCTCGCTTTGAAATATTTAAGAAGCGCGTCTTGAAATATCGACTTTGGCTTTCCCGCCGGAGGGGGCGGAGCGGAGTTGCGCTCGTTCCCTCGGTCGGATAAAAAGCAAAAGGCTGTTTGCGCATCCAACTTTTATTGGGCTCTTTTATTCATCCTTTCTTTGAATCCGTCTTGTCGGACGGGGGGACGTTGCGTCGGCGGCGCGCCTTTTCTCCGAGTGGCGGGCGAGTATGGTACGAGTACGAGTACGAGTATGAAATCAAATACAAAGAAATTGGCCATTTTTTACGTCCGACTCTTTGGTTTGACGAGGAGCTGGATTTCATTGGATTTCGTTTGCGAGCGCGGGCGCTTACGACTCTTGTTTATCTTCCTCTCGGGTTGATAAGTAACAAGGTGAGGAGATGCGATGGGGCCAAATGAAAATAGCGGCGCTTTGTCACTGGCGTGGCCTTTGTAGGAACAGGTATGAACGTCCGCCCTCCCGCGAGCCGGCCGGCCCAACGGCCGCGTCTGCTTTTGCCTCTACGTGTTCGAACTTGACACAAACGATATCTCCGAAATCGACAAGGGTACAGCGCCGATCGGGATCCCTCGTTTTCCAGAAAAGGGCCTTTAAAGTTGGCCGGGGAATATTTTTCAATAGGTTTTGCTTGGCGCGGGCTCCCGCCTAAGGAAAAGGGCCCTTTTCCACCATATGTCAAAGCCCCTCGGGCGACGCGCGCTGGCCCCTCATTTTTCACATTGGAATTCCGCTGGGGAATTCCTCTCGCTCTTTGCCTTGAAGTCAGCCCTTCCAAGCATCCCGGGTAGCGTCCATCAGGCCCCCCGAAGCCCCCCAAGGGCTCTTCCCCGCTCTTCGGCCACTTGGCGGTTCCGGCAGGCGGGCTGATTGACTCCGGGGTCCCGGAGGGGGCGGGATCGTGCCGCACCCCCCCCCCCCCCCCCCAATTAAAAGCAGCGTCCCGCGCCCCCCCGCCATGTAAATCGGGCGCTTTGCAAAAATAACCCATTGAGATTAGAGCGCGCGAAAGCCGGCGGCGTGGTTTTGGCAAAACGGGGACTCGGACGCCGACTCGAAACACGTATGCGATGGGCACGGTCCTCCGCGAAGCCGGCTTCGGGACGGGCGCGCGGACAAGGAAGAAGGAGGGCGCTCGGGGCCCGGGCTTGCGGGGCCGGCTTTAGATGACATTTACAGATGCGCGCAGGAGAATTTGGGTCGCCGGCCCGCCTCTGGCGGAAAAGGCCCCGCTTTGCTTTGCTTCGCTTTGCTTTTCACTCGGATTCCCGAATTTCAAGCGTAGCGCAAACGGCGGAAAAATCCGCAAGAGCCGAGACCCATTGCGTTTCGCTCGGCTTTTTGCGTGGGCCGGTGTGGAAAAGGGCAGGGTTCCGCCCCCCGAAATGAAGGCGGGCCGCGCATCTTCCGTTTGGGACTTAGGTTTTTCAAAGACGGACGCGCGGGAGTAAAGGGCTCCGTTTGGAGTGCCGGGCTTGCCGGGGGAAGCGCCGGCATAATGGAGGGACGGCGAGAGGACGGGAGGGAAGGCTTGCGCGGATTTGCTCGCCGGCCCGTCTCCCTTCCTTCCCGACATGAAATAGTCATTAGCCATGAAATAGTCATTAGCGCCGCCCGCGCGCGCGCGCGCGCGTCTTTCCGCATGAACCCACGCGCAATCCGAGCCCGTTCCGCCTCGCCTTTGCCTTTCCCGCGTCAAGTTTTGCCGCGCTAAAGTCGACAGGCGCTAAATAATGAAAGCGCGGCGGAGGGAGGCGGAAAAGGGCGAGCGGCCGGATGGGGCCGGCCTCATCCGGCGCTCTCCGTTCCCCAAACCCTCATCCCAAACGGGCTCGTCGGCCGAGGGTTCGGGGGCTTTGTCGCCCTCCCGCCGGGGGGCCGTGTTTGCCGCGCGTTCGCGTGACCCGAGCTTCCGCTTTTCTCGCCCCGATATACGATTCGGCCGCCCGTTGAGAAAAAATCCCATCGGCCGCAAATTGCGACGGCTTTGCTCTCAAATGACGTTTCGACGATTCGAATTCGCCCCGCTTCTCGGCGGGCACGCAGAAGAGGCGTCGACGGCGATCTAGCCCAACGCCATCCCGCGATTCCCCAAATATAGGACGCGCCCGTGTCGAGGATGCGTCTCGGGGGCCTTTTCCACGTGGGCGCTTTTCCGAGTGGGCTCGGGGCAAAATCGGTTCCGTCATATAGCCACGGAAGCCGCGCCCGGCCCCCGGCTCGTCCCGGCACGCCGATTGTCGCCCTCGCCGATACTCTCGTAACCTCTCCGATTTGCACAAATAGCTCCGCGTTCCGGAACAAAGGAGGCATTTCCAATTTGGAACGGCGCTAAAGGAGCCCGACGCGGGCTAGGCCTCCAGATGGGGCGGCTTATCGAAATTCCCGCAGGTTTTGACAATCTTCGTCTAAAAGCCCGAGTCGGGGCCGGAAGAACGGAAAACGGCTGAAATCCCGGCGAGGATTGGGCCTCCGGGGTAGCAAGTGACCATTTGGGAATAATGCGATCCGGCGGCAAAACGCGCCGCTGCTCTTTTGCCGGCCGTCTTGTGAGAGGGAAAGGAAAAAAAGGCGTCCGTCCGCCTTTTGTTTTTTGACGGCGCGGCCGGGGGCGGGGGATGTCCGCGGCCTTCTCGGAAAAAGCATCATGAGATAAGACCTTTCTTCGGGCTGGGTTCGTCCCGGGCTTCCGCCGTTGCCGCCGTTGCCGCCGTTCCCGCCTTCCCCCTTGTCCCCGGCGGGGAGCGCGCGCTGGTTCTTTCCGCGCCCTCGCCGTTTTGAATCTTTTAGCCGCGGCGGGATCGCCGTCGCCGCCGGGAGCGGAGGGAAGCGGTCGGGACATTCGGGAAGGAAGACGAGCGGCGAGGGGAGCGCACGGCGGGCCCGCCTTCTCCCGTCCCCTTCCGGTGGGCTCGCGGACCCTTTCTTCCCGCCCCCCTTTCTTCCCGCCCCCCCTTTCTTCGTTTGGCGAGGCGGCGAGCGTGCGCTTTGCCGCCCTCTCCTTCGCCCTCCCGGCAAAGGACGGAAACCCCCGTCCGCGTTACGGGCCAAATGCAACGGAAGCGCCGTCGCCGGGGACGGCAAACTTCTCCCGGCCCGGCCGAAAGCTAAATAGCTAAAGGCTTATTTTCTCACGAGACTTTTGCAAATGAGGCGGGCTGAGGATAAGGGGATTTGCGGCAAATCCCGTCCGCCCTCTTCCTAAGCGCTCCCGTATCTCGGCCCGCACGCCGGGATTACGCTTTTCCGCCGGGAAGACGAGAGAGAAGCGGGTTCCGGCCGGGCGTCGCTTTGACTTTCTCTTTCGCTCGGACGTCGCCGGGAAACGGCTCCCTCCTGAAAAAACCAAGGTCGCTATCTCGCTTCCGTTTGATTTGATACGGGATTGGGCAAGTATCGCCCAAGTGGCTTTCCTTTTCCTTTTCCTTTCAGGAAAGCCAAGCCGCCTCCAAAAACGCCGCCGTTTCAAAGTGGAAGCGCCTTCGCGTCTACAGGCGCCGGCGCGGCGGCCGCTTCTTTTTTGGACGGCGGGCGGATGCGTGTCGCGCCTCTTGGCGCGGTAAGAGCCAAGCGCACCTCGTTCACGGGCGCATATCACACTGTGGAAAATCCGAAACCAGTCAGAATGCGCTTGACCACAGATTGCTCGTGCGGCGATGAAGCCGGCAAATGACGGCGGTCATTGTGCGACGGCGGTCATTGTGCGACGGCGGTCATTGTGCGACGGCGGTCATTCTGGTCTCGGGACCGGCTGACTTTTGCTCCCGTCCGCAACGGCCTCCGTTTGTATCGGCCACGGTTTGCGCCCTGCGGCCAAGGGATCAAATGTGAGCGAAGGAGCGGGAGCTACGTGGAACAGGGCCCGTTTGTTTTCCGGCTCCTCCGAACGGTGCCGCGCTGCCAAATTGGACACGTGCGCGCCGGCCTCCTTAGCTAAAGCGCAAGCCATTTGCCTTTGCTTTTCTTCCCAAAGCCAGATGCCGCAAGCGCGCGTTTGTCAAACTTTTGCGGCCGATCCGATCCGGTTGGTCCGCCGCGCCTCGGCTTTCCCCCGGCCTTGCCCTTTGCCGTGCTCCCTTTGAAAGCTGTTGCGGGCGTTGCGGCCGACCGCCGCTCCTCGGCCGTTTCTTCCAAAAGGACGCGTCCGTACGCGTACGCGACGCATCGCTCAGCCCCCAACCTCGTTCGCGACCAACCCTTACGCTTACCGTAAGCCGTACTCTAAAACGGGGCCGCGAGACGTACGGTATACGCGCCTGCTTTGAAAGGCCCTCAAAAAGCGATCCCAACCACAGAGAGCCCGCCTAAATGTGGCACCCATTCGAAAAGCGTTTTCGTATACGGGGCGCGGTGCATCATAAGGGCATAGAATAGAAGCGGCGGTAGAGGCCGGAGTTGCGGATGGCGCCGCCTTAGAGGGAATCTCAATGCAACAATCAGATAAGTCAGTCAAACTCTACGACCGGATTTTTCCAGTCTGCGAGGCGCGGCGGATTTGAAGGCGCGGCGGATTTGAAGGCGCGGCGGATTTGAAGGCGCGGCGGATTTGAAGGCGCGGCGGATTTGAAGGCGCGGCGGATTTGAAGGCGCGCCTTCAACCCAGGGCCCGTTTGGACCCAAATCCCCCCCCCCGGCCCGTCCCGTTGCGCTAATTGGTGGAAGTGCGGCTGTTGGAAAAGCGCACGGCGAGCGACGGATCGCCAAAAGAAAAAGGTGTCGAAAAAGGGTTTGGATCGGAGATTTGGAGAAGGAATATCCTGGAATACGCGCGCCAGCCCGGGACATCTGCTCCCACTGCGCTTTTTGGACCGCTTCCAGCTTTGTGCGTTTGGATGCCGGCGTATGCTAATCTCGGACGTCGCCCGCGCGATAACGAGGCCCGTTGCCACGTTTCCGTGGTAACCTCCAAGCGTCCCCTTCCTTTGTGCGTCGCCTCGATCCGCGTCGCGTTTCTCATAAAGAAGCGAAGGGCCCGACCCCAAGTCGAAACGCGAGGGGAGCGGCGAGGGGAGGGGCGGCCGGGCCGGGGGGGGGGGGCCAGAAAACGAGACCCGAAAGACCGGACCCGGACCGAAACCAGAGAAAAGGGAAACGCTGGAAAAAGGGAGACCCGGCGTGCCGAGGGAAATCCGTGCGCTCAAAGCGCTTCGAGGCCTCGGGCCCGGATTCGCTTTGGCGGCGCTCGGCCGGCCAAACGCTCTCCTCCCGCCGGCGTGTGTTTGACACCCCCGACGGAGCGCCACAAAGGACGTAAAGTCTCGTTGCGGAGGAAATTTCCTGCGGGAGAGTGCTCTCAAAGGTTTTGCTCCCCGTGGAATTTGTTTTTTTTTTGTTTGTTTTTTTCCCCCGGCCGAGCGCCTCCCAACCAAAAAGGGCTTGGGTGCGCCGCGTCATCTGTGTCTAATTTCCTCCACCTCGGAACTACGTACGTTTCTAGCGCTATCCGGACGCATATTTTCTTCGGCGACGGGGAGCGGGGTCACGTAACGAAATACGCATTATTTCTGGCCCCGACGCCAAAGGTCGCCGAAGTCAAAAGGTCCAAATCATACATGTTTAATCCAGGTGTAGTTCTGAACGGGGCGACCCGGGGTGCGCGGACATGGGGCTTTACAGTAAAGTAAAAAAAACCCGACAGGACGCAAAGCCTGTTTGGCGAGTGGTACCGGGCCGCGTTCCTTCCCTTCCGATGGAGATTCCTGGCGTGGGAAGCCACGGCACGTCCGCAAATTACAGTGGGTGCGTAACCACGCCGGCCGGCGGCGGCGGCGCAGCGCAGTATTTAGAAGACGGGGTGTATACGAAGCAGAAAAGGAGACCCTTTTGAAGCAGCGCGTCCAATCGTTGCTCGCCGGATGAAAACGCGTGAGGAAAAAGCAGGTCCCGGTCGTCTTCGAAGTGATTCGGGGCCGGCGCTCGGCCCGCTTTTCCCTGGTTTCCCGAGGGCCGCTGTATATTCGGGCGGCGAATCCGGGCGACGTCCCCGTTGTTTGTCTCGCGGACGTGAACGCCGTCATCTGGGCCGGCCCCTCGCCAAAGCGAAGCGAAGAATTGCGAGCTCGCTCCGTGAGTCGGGATGCGTCCGAACGCCAAAGGTCGGCGCTTCGGAGACGGCCGCCAAAGGTCGGCGCTTCGGAAACGGCCGAGGGACGCGTCGCTCCATCGCCGGAGACGCCTTCCTGAGCCGCCGTTCCGCGCTACGGCGGCGGCGGAAATGCCAAATTGCGCTTTGCGTGCGAGCGCGTGAAAAGGGCAACGCCGCGGCCGCGCCAGGTGTCCCGATCCATCGCGTGACCTTCAAAAGTTGATTTTTGCAGCGCGGGCCGGCGCCCCGCCCGACACCTTGTCCTCCTTTTCTCTCAGACCGGCGTTATAAGACGCGTGGAATAGAAGCCACGGTAGCGGCCGGCCTCGCCTTCCGCGTCCACTCGATGCCCCAAAGGGAACGTCACCAAAACGGTCGCGATCTAGGTCCGCCCATCGAGCCGTACCCGATTTTACCCGCGGGTGGACCCCCGCCGCTCCGGCGCCTTTTTGGTAACGCCTCCTCCGAGGCGCACTCGGCACGGGAGGGAAATGCACTTTTACCGCTGATTGCGGAGTGACGGCGACGCCGGCCGGAAAAGTGGCCCGAGGCCCTTTCTTCAATGAGTCGGGGGGGGGGGGGGGGGGTCATATGGCATCGCGACTTGGGTCTTCGTTCCTTCTGGCGGCGACCCTCAAACAAGCCCCCGGGCAGGGCAGGGCAGGGCAGCGTACCCGGTCGGCGTCCGCGCTACCTTTTCTTTTTATTGGCCTCGCCCCCCGCCGACCCGTCCGTGGCAAAGCCCTTTGGTGTCCTTGCGGGCCAAAGACTTTTGTCTGGAGCTTTCTGCTTTGGCGAGAGAAAAAGGGATCCATCCGCCTGTCACCAAAAAATCCCGTGTTTTGTGGAAGGTCAGCGAAGCGCCGCCATCCCCACAATGGGTGCGGCCCGTTTCCCCATCCTCCCGCCGCTCAGATTTGCACCTTTGACTTCCAGAAGACTTGGCTGAAATGACAGTAAAATGCCCAAATACGGCAGCGCGGTTTGGGCCGTTTGCCATTTAGAAAGTGAAAGAATGAAAAAGTTAGGTTGGTTGGCGGCATTCTGACATTTGATGACTTTATGTCTGTCTGAAGCATTTCGATGCGTTGTTATGGCCGCCGCCCCGGAGTGCCAATCACGCAACAAACCAAAGTTATTCTTCGTTCTTGACGAGAATGAAAGACCGCGCGCAAAATAGAAGCGCAAAGCAAAAAAGAGGCGCACAATAAAAAGAGCAAGGTGAAAAAAAAAAAATCAAACAACAAAAAGACGTCCGCATATTAAACAACGGAACAATTTGGACGAAAGGCGCCGTACGCTAATGGCTATTTAACGCGCGCCGGAAGGCTGCGGCCCCGCCCTCCCTTTCCTTTTCCCTTCCGCATCCGTTGCATCTTTTTGACCTGCCGGCCCCATGCGGAGCAGCGAGGGGTTGACGCTCAAACGGAAACGCGCGCCGCTAAGAGAAGAGCCAGGTCTGGATTGATTGGCGCAGATGCGACAGAAAAACGCTTTGCGCCGTCGCCCTCCGTTCCCTCCAGCCTTCCGCTCCGGTTCATTGATCGGGATGGATTTTTTAGGCCCCGTCTTATCTCCGGCACGTGATCAAAAAGAGCACGCCAAAAAAAAGGGAGGCGCGCCAGAAAAAAAAAGCACACGACTAGAAAAGAGCGCACATTCAAAAAGAAGCGCGCAATAAAAAAAGAACGTCGAGCGACTTCCCCAGATGTGAAGCCGGCGTAAAAATCGTCGGCTTTTTCTGGCGCGCTTTTCCCGTCGCCGTTTGAAGGTACGGGACAAAACGCGCAAAGGCGCAGCGGTACGCGGACGGACGGGAGACGCTCCGGCCCCGTTCCGCTCCCCTCCCCTCCCGCGTTTTCCCCCTCCCTCCCTCCCTCCCTCCATGACTCCCTCCCTCCGTGACTCCGCCCCTCCCCGCCTCTCCCCTTCTTGAATGGGATCCATTCTTCGTGCCCGCCCTCCCTCAGAGCGCTCGAGCGGCCCGTGTGACGCCGCCCCCCTCCCCCGCCCCCCTTCCCCGCCCCCTTCCCCCGCCCCCTCACTCCCTCCCTCCCGCGCGGACGTCAAGAAGACTTTTGTGCGCTTTTCTAAGTGCGCTGGGAGCGGGGAAAGCGACTGCGGGATCGGGGGGGCGAGACGAAAAGTCAGCTGCATCCGCTCCTTCCTTTTTCTCCGGCAAATGTTGGATTTTGGGAAGCCGCGGTGACGCGGCGGCGGGCGGGCGGGCGGGCGGGCGGGCGGGCGGCCGGGCTCTCCTTCCGGGGTTCCCCTCGAGGGAGCGGGCGCACAATGGATTTGCCGGGCTCGGGCTCGGGCTCGGGCGCGCGGAAGGAGTGAACCTCCTGGGTGCCGGCAAATGGACGGGTGAGTTGACTCCTCCGCGGGGAAAAGCGCGGCGCTTATGGGACGGATCTGGACGGGCGATTTTGTTTGGATCGCTCTTCCTGGACATTCGGACCTCATTCTCCGCACGACGAGGCGCAGCTTTATAGATCGGCCTCTGATTGTTTTGTTGCCATTCTCGTCAGCTCCGTCTCGTGGAAGCGAGCCCAGCCGCTGCTGCAGCTTCTATTCTGTACGCCTTATATGCTGTGCGCCTTGCATGCGAATTCACTTTTAGGCCGTTCATTGGCGCTGCGCGTTCTAATCCCACGCGCCTTACAGAGCGGAAAATTCGGTGCTAAAGTTAGACCCGCTCGTCTGATTGTTTTGTTGCCGTTGCCTTTACCGCAGCGCCGTCCGGTGGCCGCGTAAGGCCGCCCCAGCCGCCGCCGCGGCTTTTATTCCGTGCGCCTTATAATGCGGCGCGCCCTATAAACGAAAACTATTTGAAAATAGGCCACCGACTGAAGGCGCGGCATATCCGGTGCTAACGATATGCGATGGATCGCTTGGCAACGAATTCGTAAGATCGTAGAAGATATTCCCACTTAGACGAAAGCCGCCGCCGCCGCTTCAGGCTTTTGATTTTTCTCTTGGATCGTCCGCAGCAAGACGCGCGGAGCCGCTTTTTCTGCCGGGGAGCCAAACAATTGTCCCGTTTGTCCGCGTCGGCTCGCGTCCGGCTCCTTGGGTTCGGGACGTCCCCATCGTCGCCTTTTTCTGGGGGCCGAAGCGGAAAGCTGGCGTCTCGCGCGGCGTCGGAAAGGCCACCGGCAGGAAATGGCTAACGGGAAAAACGCTAACCGTCACTTGCGGAATACCCAGCTCAGCCACTCAAATCAAAGAGAAAAGAAATGTGAGCAGCGCTTTATTCTCCGTACTCGTTTGTCTTCAGATCAGATGTAGCCTTTTATATCCTTGAGCTCTGGTTTTTACGCCGTTCTTGTTGTTTGGTACAGCGCTTTGCTCAGCTGCGCTCATTGGGTCGGACAGCGGCGATTCGGGCCTATCGCAACGAACTCGACCGTTCTAAATAATAGCCGTCGGGACTTGGGAAAACAAAGCCGGAAATTGCGGTCCTTCCGACTAGACCTTTCCTCCTCGTATTTTCCGTCGGGCCGGACGCGCCGTGATTCATATGGCCGCCGAGGACGCCTTTCTGGAGTTTGCCTTTCTGGAGTTTGCCTTTCTGGAGTTTGCCTTTCTGGAGTTTGCCTTTCTGGAGTTTGCCTTTCTGGAGTTTGCCTTTCTGGAGTTTGCCTTTCTGGAGTTTGCCTTTCTGGAGTTTGCCTTTCTGGAGTTTGCCTTTCTGGAGTTTGCGTCTCTGGCTTTCCGTTCAAGAAGATGTGGGAAACGTGGCGGCGCGCTAATACGCGGGCCGGCTCTCCGGCCCGGCTTTCGGAAAAGGTCATTCCGCCCGGGAGCCCGGCCCCGCCCGGCCCGGCCCGCTGTTTTTTTTGGTTTTGTTTAGATGGGACGCCCCGATCCCCGGCCGCCGGAAGGAATTCTTTCTTTTTTTTCCTTCGTGTCTGTCGGAGCCCAACCGAAGCAAAGTGTCGGCGGCCGGCGCCGGCGGCTTTTTCTTTTTTATCCAGGCGCATTACGGGGCCGGCCGGGAGTCGGCGCGATTGTCCGGGGGCGCGCGCGCGGGCGGTTAAGTGCCGGCCGTGCGGCGCTTTCGATAGCGGTCGGACTCCGCCAACGTCAAGCGTCGCGACGTGTATCCTTAAACCTAAGCGTATCGCCACAGATTGCCCAATTCAAAGCTATAGTCTAACACGGCGGTGTCAAACGTACGCGCCGACGTTCGTTTCGCCGCCTCGCCCGCCGGAGGACGCCTCGGTCGGGGGATCCGAGCCTCGCCGCCCCGCTTCCGGGAAACTGGCGCCCTTCGCCGAATCGGAGTTGGTTCCCATACGAACGGATCCGAAGCGGAGCGGAAAATAAAGACAATTTTGCAACCGTTGAGCGAAAGGCATCGCCGCGTGCGGTATAAGGCGGCGAAGCGGAGAGCGAAAAGCACGCGGGGAAAATCTTCTCGCCGCACCCTACCGTCGCCGCCGTTCTCCGGATCGGGGCGAATTCCCGGGCCCGTTCCCTCCCGCGTGTGTTTTCTGCGTTCTAACCGACACGACGGGAAGACTTTGGCCTCCGCGATATGCGCGGCGCTCGCGCATCCACGCGCGGGCCGCCGACACGCCGTTTGGGTGAATAATCGAGCTATTGAGACGCAGAGACAAGCCGCCTCTTGTAAGTTCCCGCAGCTCCCCGCGGCTTCACAACGGGACTTCCGTGCCCGGCTCCACGCATACGCGCGGACAAAGGTGCGCGCGTACGCTTTTGATACGACGCGCGCTTTGCTTTCCTCTGCCACGTTGCTCTCAAAGTCAACAAAAGCGCTCTCGCCGTCTCCTTTTCAGCCATCTACTCTTTTGAAAAATCAAAGCGGGACATTCCCCCGGCCGGGCCGGAGCCACGGAAGTGATTAAGAAAGTGCGAAGGCTCTTTTCCTTCGGCGACTTTGTTTGCTTTTGCGCCTCGGTGTTTGCTGCGTGCTGGGGACCGAATTGTGGCTTTTACCACAAAAGTCTTTTTGAGGGACTTGCAGGTTTCAGCAAACTACAGCCCGGGGGCCATATGCGCCCCCTCGAGCATTTAACTCATTGGATGCCAGGGAGGTCACCGTTTTTTGAAGGGTCCAAACAGTCTATCGCAGATACAGTGATCACTCCTACTTCGCGGTCTCAGATATCCCGGTCTCAGTACTTCGCCGGAAGTACTTCCAGGAAAAATTAAAAATATTTCAAAATAAATAATTTAAAAATGCGCAAAAACGGAAAAAATTGAAAAAAGCAATAAAGTACATTATACAGTACTGTATTCATCAAATAACTAAGTAATATTAGTTAATAACTATGTTAAGAATTCTTCAAGCGTTGGAGTTCGTGACGTTTGTTTTGAAATGCACGTCGGGTCGCGTTGCATTTCCGTTTCCTGTTTCAAGTTCTCTGAGTCATTCGGCTCGTTACTGCGACGTAGCGAATGACAACGTAAGCTCATATTTATAGTTTATTATCATTTATGCTGATAACGCACGTTACTGCCTATCTTTAGTAAGCCGTGAGTGTTTATTCTGTTTGTGTTCGTGTGTTCTGTTTGTGTACAGGTTGCACTTTATAGTTAGTAGTTGTTGTTGCTAACCGCTAATGTCGGCTAAAAATACAGTCAATTCATAGATTAAGTGTTTATATGTTAGTTGACTGACTTTGTTGTTGACTTATTATTCAACAGATACTACACGATACACCATACATGAGCCAAAATAAACGTGAAGTTCAACGTGATGACTCTTTCACCGGAGTCTTGGTGCAGATAACAGTCCTGAGAACAAATTCTCAACAAACTCAGTAGTATTAGTTATTTAACGAAGATACAATAATGTTAATAAGGATAATGTAATGCTAAATGATAGGAGAAAGGAAATAAAATACAAAAAAAAGGATTGTTTATGGTTACCTCGGCTATATTGGGGCGTACATAGAAATCTAGGAACTGATACCCCCCCTTCGCGGGGGGTTGACACCCCCTCATTAACCGCGAAGTAGGGGAGATCACTGTACTTGAATTTCAAATTGAATACCTAAGTCTCTGAAACTTCATGTCGTCGATGTACTCAGGTACGGTTTTAAAACTCATTCAATGCCGGGGACGTATTTTCACCTTTTTTTAAGAGTCCGGACATGAAACCCCGCATACTTATGTCTTCGAGCCGTACTTAAATACGCGAATGTGTAAAAATAGACAAATCTGGATCCGGCCCGTCTTGTTCTATTTCTAGATCCGGATCCGAGAGGTGAGCGGCGAGGCCGGCGGCTTTGGCTTCTCGCCGGGAGAAGGCTCCGGCGCCGAGACGGCGGGTTCAAAAGAACCCCGGAACGGCGGCCCCGAAAGGCGATTCCCGGACTGAATATCTGTCCTCAAGACGCGCGCGGCAGAACACCCCGGGCTTATTTCCCGCCGCGGACCTCGGAAGAAACAGCGCGGCGCGATGATGACCGTGATGGCGGCCGCGATGGTCACCTGCAGCTCTCTGTTCCTTCTGGGATTGGCCGCCGCTCACGCTTCGTCTTCCTCGTCCTCCTCTTCCTCGTCCTCGCCTCGAATGAAGCTCTCGTACAAAGGTGAGGCGGGGGGGCGAGGCGCGGGGCGAGGCGGCGCGCGTTAACCCCATTTTGCTTTCATCTGGACATCAAAGGCATGAAATTTCACCGGGACGGTGACAACATGTCAAAGTGGAAGGTGGTGCGACCGCTTAGTTCACAGGTGTCGAACTCCAGTCCTCGAGGGCCGATATCCTACATGTTTTCAAACCTTTTCCCTCAAAAACACCTGATTCAAATGATTGGGATCATTTTGAAGCTCCTGCAGAGCTTGCTAATGAGCTAATCATTTGAATCAGGTGTGTTGGGGAAAGAAAACCGGAAAACATGCAGGATGCCGGCCCTCGAGGCCTGGAGTTCCACACCTATGGCTTAGTTGATTAAACGCCGCTAAGTAGAATGTGGAAGAGCGCGTCCAAAAAAACGGACGCCGCAGAGTTAAGGAAACCTCAGAGCGGCGCCGGTAAGAACGGAAGGCGCCGGCGGTTTCCAAACGGGTACTCGGCGTAACACCCCACGCCAGGAGGCGTTTTCAGACGTAAGCGACACCCGAGGCGGCGGCGTAGAAATCGGAGACGTGATCTTTGCCGTCCGTGTCGAGGACTCCCCCGCCCCCCTCCCGAACAAGAACGCGAGGCTCGCCTCTCCTAAGATAGGGTCGCGCCAGTCAAAGTCATGGCGAGGAGATGAGCCGCGCCGAGAGCGCCCTTCGTTCAAAACAGATCAAGAAGAGCGAGGAATGCAAAGGGCCGGCAAAAGTTGAGTCGGCCCTCTCGTTCGGGGGACGGGATGGCAAAATCCAGCCTTGCTTTCCTCTTATAAATCCCACCGGGCCGTAACCGGGTTACAGCCTTTACGAGGGGCAGGGTTTAGGGTGCAGCGAACCTTCTAAGGGGCGCCGGCTTCAAAGGTTTTGCGCGAGCCGGCTACTACCGGCCCCCGAGTCAAGAATCGTAGCGTCGGTTCGCCGCGTCGTCGGCGGAAGTTGGGTAAGGCGCAATTTTCCAGCCCGCGTCTTACGCAACCCGCACAAATTGAGCGAGCGCCCGGAAGTCGTTGTTTTCGGAAGGGGAGGCGGCGCCCGGGGCCGCGGCAAAAATAACATGCAAATCGAACGGATGATCTTTTCCATCGGCCGCGTGACTCTGCGGGATGGAATCTTCGCGCTTGTTTTGCGGCGGGCCCGGTCTGGGGTCGCTGTCAAACGTACGGCTGGCGTGAGTTGAAAAAAATACAATTATTATCGTGATGATTTAGTTTAATATTCATCCTTTTTTTTCCCATCAAATTGCAACCCAAAGCCTGTATCGTTTTGTCGATTTCAAAGCAGTTCTTGCATTTATTTGAGTAAGCGGCGCTTTATTTCCCGTTTGTCCCCCTATAAATTGCTTGAAAACAACCTTTCAAACATATATATGTCTATATGGTTTATATATATCGTCGAATAGATGTAGAAATTCCGGTATTGCCGAACAAAGAATTTGTAGGTCGCGGCCCGGTTCGCCTTCCGTCTTTTGCACTCGCCGGTCCGGCAGAAGGGGCCGGCTGCGTCCAGTCCTTTTCGGTTTTCGGCGGATGGGTCGAGCGATTCGGAGGCGGAGAAGGAAAGGGAGCGCGGCGGAGGCGCTTTCCTTGGCTTCCGGTCGCCGGGGCGGGCGAGCGGCGCCCGCCTCGGCTTAAGAGCGAAGGAGAAGCTACCGCCGTATATCTCCAGAGAAAATGAAGGAAAGCCTCCTCCTCATATGACGTAAATCCCCAAGCCGTCGCTTGAACTCGTCCCCTCAGAGCTGCAGCAGTCGAACGGAGTGAGGCGCCTGGATTTGGAGCGTTCGTGCTGCTTCGGCGCCCTGCTGCTGGACGAGGAGCGGGGCCGACTTTTCGTCGGGGCCAAAAACTTCTTGCTCTCCCTCTCGCTGGACGACATCGGCAAACGGGAGCGCAAGGTCGGACCAAAGCGCCGGCCGGCCGGCGCCGCTCGCCGAGGCCGCGGAAAACTCATTTTGGGCTTTGCAGATCCACTGGCCGGCCCCCGTCGAGTGGAGGGAGGAATGTAACTGGGCCGGCAAGGACATCGCGGTAAGTCTGCTCCCGTTCCCCGTCCGGAGGTTCCTTTTTTTTTCTCTCCTTACGAACGTTTGTCGAGCGCTCGGGAATAACGGACCTTCCCGTTTGGGGCCCGGCGCCAGAAACGGCCCGACTCCTCGCGTGTCGCGCGGTACCCGGGCGCATTCGGTAATCGTCGGCGGTCGGAATATGGTGACGGGCGCCGGCGCGTCGGCGACCCTAGAAAATGGATGGAAAGGGACATTTTTTCTTTGTTTTTCTTTGTCTTTATTTTATTTTCAAAAAGCTTTTATTTGGAAACCTGTCCGTAAGCTGTCTCATCTGATTGTTTTTTAGCACGGCTCCACCTAGCGGACGCAGAACTCCAGCCCGACCGCTCCCGTGGCTTCTAGATAGGAAAACCCTTTTAAAACAGACCGGCCGTTGAAGGCGCGCCTCACATAGCGCGGAAAAGGCGGTCAGCAAGGAAGGCGTCGAAATCCACGGACGCTGGAAAATCGTTTAGGCTCGCAAACGAACATCGGTCCGTGAAAACGTCCGCGGTGCGGGCCCTTTCGTATTCCGCTTGAGGCCCGAGCGTCAAAAGCAAAAACCGGCTTCCCCGGAATCCAGCCGAACGGGAAAAGGCAAGGATCGACCCAACCTGTCGGAAAGGCCGCTCCGCCCCCGCCCTTAGCGCGAAGCCGCGACGGCTTTGGTCCCGCGGCCGTCGGGGACACGATGGGCTCCGTTGGCGGACAAGGACGCGGGGGTGAATAAGGCCCCCCGGCCGGCCGACGCTTTAGCGAGCGAGCGGGACCGGCGCCGGGTTCTCTCCCCCTCCTCTTTTCGGGCTTTTCGGGTCCACGCCCGATCTTCGATTCGCCCTTCGGCTCCCTTCTCTCCGGAAGGGCAAAAACGGAGTCGGCGGCGTCGGGAACGTTCCTCCGGCCTCTCCGCTTTCTGTAGCGTGTCTACGCTTCAGTAGGACTACGCCAACGCGAGAGGAACGCGAGCGCTTTTGGCCAAATTGGATTTCCAGACGGGGCTTAGACAGCGCTCGCGCCGGCTGGCCAAAGTCAGTCCGGGACATTTGAACGGGAAAAGTTGTCCCGCAGTTGTTTTACAAACACGCACGCAAACTCCCCTACCTTAACGCATCCCGGATCATAAGGCGCGCACGTCAATCAGAAACGAAGAAGAAAGACGACTTGCGATGGTAACGAGTGGGAAAAATACCTCTCGATTACCTCATCTTTTTTCACGTTCTTCAGGCAATTCTTTCCGCAAATCATCTTGATTCATATTTTACGACTGACTGATAATGAAGTTCCTTCGGCTCGTCTCCTTCGGCCACCACTTTAGCTTCTATTCTATGAGCCTTATAATGCCTTATATCCGGAAACGGTTAGCCGTTGGTTGAGAGTTTGCCGCATCGTCTGGTGGGTGGGCCGACCGTCTGTAAAGTACGCCTTTGCCCGGGATCTTAGGAGCGAGCATCGACGGTTAACTTTGTTACTTTGCGAGCGGCTTACCCATCCGGAATCCCTTTCGGATAGCCGCGCGCGCGCGCGCCTCGCGCTTTCGTTCCGTTCGGCGGCGTGCCGAGACGAGAGACGTCAGCCGGCGCTCTCCCCCTCGCTCTGGGGACGTCCCGAAAGGAAGCCGTAAATATCCGGGCGCAAAGTCCTTAACGGGCGCGCGTGTCTTTCAGTCCGACTGCGTGAACTACGTGAAGATGGTCCACCACTACAACCGGAGTCACCTGTACGCCTGCGGGACCGGAGCCTTCCATCCCACTTGCGCCTTTGTGGAGGTGGGCCACAAGATGGAGGTGAATACGCAACATTTAGCTTATGGTTTCGTTCCCCAAGCGTTAAAGCTTTGAATTTTGCGTTCTGCTATATACGCATCCGATTTTGCAAGCACTCTACGCGGTCTTTGCGAAAGACGTAGGTTGCTATAAGATCGGCGCGATGTAGTCCAAGGTTTGAAAAAATCTCAGTCGAATATTTCGTCGAATCCCGGTTGAAAGGATTGAGGAAAAGTGCCGTCGGATGTAATCGGGAGATATTTTTCCAAAATACGTTTCTGCATTTCGGGAGTCGACAGAGTTGCGAGTGCGCTTATATGGGAGGGAAACAAAGTTGTCCGATGAGGTCGTCGACATTCCCTTTGGAGCGGCTCCACCGAGTCCGCGCGTAACGTAACTGCAGCCGCTACTGCGGCTTCTATTTTAGAACGCGGCGCGCCCTGGAGATGAAAATACGTTGAAACGGGGCCATCGGTTGGGGGAAAAACAGCGCTTTGTATACACGCTGCTGCGTATACGCCGCGCGCGCTTTCAAATGTCGGGACGATACGCAATTTCTAATGCCGATGGTGCATCGTTCCGAGTTCGAATACTTCATCGGCATCCGGATGAAAAGTAGAACGCAGATAGAGGCCGGCGGGATCCACACGAGTGCCGCGGCATCCCGAGACGCGCGAGCGAGGTCCCGCTTAAGAAACGCCGCGTCCCCTTCCCTTGCGTCCTCCCCGCCAGGACCACGTCTTCAGGATGGACCCCTCCAGCCTGGAAGACGGCAAAGGGAAGAGTCCGTACGATCCTCGCCACGCCGCCGCGTCCGTGCTCATTGGTAACTTTTTTCCCTCCGGTTTTCTGTTTGCCTTGATTTTTCAAGACCAGCGGGGTCGGAAGTAACTGGACCTTGTGTTTCCCAAGGCGATGAGCTGTACGCGGGCGTGGCCACGGATTTAATGGGGCGGGACTTCACCATCTTTCGAAGTCTGGGGAACGGTCCCTCCATCCGGACGGAGCAGCACGACTCGCGTTGGCTCAACGGTGGCCCGCCGCTCGCTCGCTCGCTCGCTCGCTCGCTCGCTCGCTCGCTCGCTCGCTCGCTCGTCCACCTTTTTGAAAGAAAATGCCGGTGACTTCCATTCATCCGTTGCTTCTTTTTCGTGTACCAGAGCCCAAGTTCGTGGCTTCCTTTTGGGTCCCGGAAAGCGAAAACCCGGATGACGATAAGGTCTTCTTCTTCTTCCGGGAAACGGCGGTGGAAGCCCAAGGGTTAGGGAAGTCCACTTACTCCCGTATCGGACAACTCTGCAGGGTAAAGCATTGCTCTCTTCCCGGGACGTCTCCCCGTCCCACGCGCGTGCGTCTAACGAACGGGCCGGTGTAAGAATACGCTTGGCCGCTCGCAAAGTTGACCCGGGGACCGCCGGGGACCTACGCGCCGCGGCCGAGAAGACGATACCTTCGCTGCGGCGAGCCGACGAGTCGACGGCGCGGCCGCTCCCGCTCAGCCATCGCGCCGATCTCCGCCGAGGGCGATCTTACCGGGTGGCTCTCGGCTCTTTTTTCCAACGGGGAAGGCGGATTTTTGGAGGTCCGGTCATCGCGGCGACGAGGCATCGTCGGCGCCCGCGGGGCCGAGCCGACGGGCCGCCTCTTTGAAACCCTCGCCTCGGTCCTCGCCGGTCGAACCAAAACGAGCGCCGACGCGGCGTTTTCCCATCCTGCGAGACGGCTCTCCTAACCGACCGCAAACGCGTTACGTTCTAGCGTTTGGGCTTTCGGAAGATTTTTTTAGTCGCCGGACCTTTGCGGAAACCGACATCGGCAAGGTATTTTCGGGGCACGCGTTTCTCCGCGTAGCGAGCGTCCGACGGAAAACGCAGAGGCGCCGTTCAACGAGCGCGACGGGATCTATCCGCCCCCCGTCGGAATGGAATATCCGACATCGGGCCGGGCCTGCTCTCGCCTCGACGTCGATGTTTGATGTTTTGTGAAGCCGTCTTGCCCCGCGAGGGACTCTGAAATGTCATTGAAACAGAACGACGCGGGCGGTCGGAGAAGCTTGGTGAATAAGTGGACCACCTTCCTGAAAAGCCGCCTGATCTGCTCGGTACCGGGAGCCGACGGCGGCGATACGTATTTCGACGAGCTGCGTGAGTGCGATGGGAACGCTTTCCGCGCTTTTGGCGGCCGATACCTTCGGGCGGGACCGAGGCGGCCTTTGCGTAAGTGTGCGTCCGTCCTCAGGCGACGTCTTCCTGCTGCAAACCAGGGACAGGAAGAATCCTCTCATCTACGCCGTCTTCACCACTTCCAGGTCAGGCTCCGCTCAGGAAGCCGTCCGCGCGATTGCGTGCGTGCGTGCGTTTTGTTTTCTCGTGTTCTGCGTTTGGACTTTTTACCCTAAGCCTTAACATTCGCGCGGACCTCTTGTTCATTTGCGTGTTTTTCCGCCACGTAGTTGGGCTCATCGTGGGGGATTTGACCAGGGACATATACATATATTCTGGGTTTTGACTCTGTTTGCGGGGACATCTCGTCCCGTTTTTTTGCGGGGACCTCTCGTCTTTGCGCGACTCTGTGTATGTCTTTGCGCGCCTGCGTACGTCTCTGCCCGACTCTGCGTACGTCTTTGCTCTTTGGGGTTCATCATCGGGGGGTTTTCCGTGATCGGGGGGTTTTCCGTGGTCGCGGGGACTGCACCTTTGTCTTTTTGCTCCGAGCGGCGCGCGCTTCTTGAACCATCTCACGCGCCTCTCCCCGTCCCCCCCGCAGCAGCGTATTTAAAGGCTCGGCCGTGTGTCTTTACTCCATGAATGACATCCGGAGGGCCTTCCTGGGGCCCTTCGCTCACAAAGAGGGGCCCAACTACCAGTGGGTGCCGTTCCAGGGAAAAGTGCCTTACCCCCGCCCCGGAATGGTATGTCAAAGCGCTTTCGGCCCGTAAAAGAAATGAAAAGCGCTCGCGCTTTGCATCGCTGAATTCCGCGCCGCTTTTGCGCGAGGAACGAAATACGTCAATAAACGAACATCTAAACCATTCATTGAAATTGCCGGCGATCGGTCACGTTCGTCCTCAATGAAGTCGTCGTTTCCTCCATCGAATACGGCGCTAAATACCTTTCGACGAACGTGTCGTTAAACAATCGATGAACGAACGAACCGTCGCGCGACGTCACGGGTTAATCGATATAACGAACACAAACGATGATTCGACGGCACGTTTAATGAAACGTGAACTTATTTAGTTCCGCGTTTAACGTTTGGTGAATGAAACAGGCCCTTTGGAATTCCGCGCGCGCGCAAAAGCGCCGAGGAAGGAAAGGGCCGAAACGAAATCAAGCTTGTACCTTTAAATGGTGAAGTCGCGAAGGAACGCGCCCTAAAAATTCAATGAGTCAAACGTGGAATTTCGTCAACAAGCCATTTGGCGATCGCTGACGCGCTGATTTAAATCACGAGCTATTTGGAAAAGGGACGATACATCGAATGAAACATTGACTTATTTGGTTCCGTCAAAGGAAGGGCTTTGCGCCAAGCCATCCGTATTCGCGGGCCCAAAGCAGTTTTCCGGCTTTTCGACAGTGTCCCAGCAAGACCTTCGGCAGCTTCGAGTCCACCAAGGCTTTCCCGGACGACGTGCTTCAGTTCGCGCGTCACCACCCGCTGATGCACAACCCGGTTTACCCCGCGGGCGGACGGCCGGTATTGGTGCGAACCCACGCGGACCGCAGCTTCACGCGGATCGCCGTGGACAGGGTCAACGCCGCCGACGGACAGTACGACGTCATGTTCATCGGCACGGGTATGCTCCCGAGCTTCCGGCCCCACTGAAATCGCTGCGGATACGTCCCCGCGCTTTTTGTCCCGCGACTGCCAATTTCCCTATTGCCCCGATCCCAATTTCCCCCCGAAGGAAGGAAGGAAGGCCGAAAGCGCGCCGGGCCCGTCCCACAAGCGCCGATGATCCGTGGGGCCAATTAGCTAGCCGGCTTTTGGCGTACGGACGTGCCTTTTTCGACTGCCGAAAAGAATATCACGCCGTCTATAAAGGCTCTCCTTCCGCTCGTAATCGTCCGCAACTAAACAAACCCTACCTGAACGGAGGGGACGGCGTCAACGTTCTGGTGCCTCCGGCCGATTGGATCAAGAGCCGCGCGCTCGGGTTAGACAAAGGACGCGACAAAGGTATCCCTTTTGACCGCCGCTCAATTGCCCCCTTTGGGAGCGTTGGCGCCATCGTGAACTTGCTAACGATGGGGGGGATCGCAGTCGACACCCCCCCAAAAAACACTAACAAACTAATGGACGTGACCGCAGGAACGCGTTTGGAAAAGGCTTTGGGAAGACCGACGTTTTTCTGTCACGCTATAGATTCGTCGTTGCCGTCGCTCCGCCAAACGCTCATCGCGACCTCGGCCTTCTGCCTGAAACGGTCCGCGTTGAACGAAACAGGCCGACTTGGTGCCGCTCCCGACATGCATTCCGTCCGCCCCTCCGGAAGTCCCTCGACGAGTCGGCGGAGGCATTATGACCGCAAAGGTTTTTCTTCCCGCACCTGCGGGAGACGCGCGGTCCCCTCGCGCTTTCTTCGCAAAGAACCCCGACAGAAAATAGCCGTGTCGACCGATGTTCAAAATAAGGGCTTCCTTTTCCCATCCCCGATGCGTTGGTTTGGTGTCTTATCGTTCAGACAAGGGGACGGTACTGAAGGTCGTCAATGTCCCCAAGGACAGTTGGAACAACATGGAAGAACTTCTGTTGGAGGAGCTGGAGGTCTTCAAAGTAAGAATGAGAAGACGTCCGATGGACTCTTCACCAACGCTGAGGTTTTTTTTTTTTTTTTCTTTAGGACGCTTCATCCATCATCAACATGCAGATCTCTTCAAAACGGGTAGGTCCGCTCAGGTCTTCATCAAAGGAGATCCCTAGAATCAGCGAAGGGAAAACAAAGCCTCACGAAGCGCTTGCCGTACGGTGGTACCTCTCCGCCGCCGGTGTCAAACTCGAGGCCCGGGATCCGGCCCGCCGCGTCATTTCACGCGGCCCGCCCAACGCCCGTTCCCATTCGAGTTTCCGCTCAAAATATCACATTTGTGAGTCCGTTTGAAATGGTTTGGGGGGGAAAGCAAGCGCTTCTTGCCCTCGCCCTCTCTCTGATTTCAACTGGTCGGAAGTGTGACAAACGCACCCGAAATGTATTTTATCGCAGTCGTCCCGGCCCTCTGATAGAAAGGGCGACCGCAACGCGGCCCTCGATAAGAATGAGTTTGACACCACGCAGCTCTGGGCTTCCGTCGCCTTGACTTCTGGAACAAATTCATTTTGGAAGCGGAGGTACCGCTGTATTATTGTTTGTTGTTATCTTTTGAATTAAGGGCGGCGCCATGGAGAAGCGATGAATTTCCGTCGTCGGGTCACGTTTATTTGCGCGGCCCTTAATCGAAACCCGAACGGGGCAAACCTTGGGGAGGGATGGCAGGTGGGAGGGGCCCCCTTCCGGGCTCGACGGGTCGCGCGAAAGCAGAAGTGAGAAAAATGTCCGTCGGCCCCTTTTTGCTGACTTGAACGTCGTCGAGCTGACTTTTGCGACTTTTTTGAAATTGTCCAATTTCGCCCTCTAGAGGTCGGCCGAAGTAACGCATTATATTGCGCCGTATCGAGCGGTAAGCGTCCAGCGCAGGGGGAATATTTAACATGCGAGCGCCATCCAGGGGAGGAGAAACAACAATATCCCGAGGGGGTCGACTAAAAAAGCTAACGTTGTCACTGACGCGCGGCGGCGGAGCGCAGCAGCAACTGTACGTGGGCTCGGACGCGGGCGTGGCCCAGGTGCCCCTCCACCGATGCGGCGCGTACGGGAAAGCCTGCGCCGAGTGCTGCCTGGCCCGAGACCCTTACTGCGCCTGGGACGGCGCGTCCTGCACCCGCTACCTGCCCAACACTAAAAGGTCTTGCTTTTTTTCTTTCTTCCTTTGACGAGAAAACAAACGCGAGTCGCGACGCGCCTTACCGACCGGAGACGGTCAACCGATCGAGCTTTCCGATCAAAGGGAAGATTTTGCTTTCCAGGCGCTTCCGCCGCCAGGACGTGAGGAACGGCGATCCCAACGCCCTTTGTTCGGGAGGTAAATATCGCCACTCTTCCCCTTCCGTCCCAAAGATGTATCGGGAGCCTTTTTTCAGACCTTTCATTCCGAGGAAACGGAAGACTTCGAGTGAGAACTTTACTTCTGTAACTTCGGGTCGGCCCCCGCGGGGGCCATAGTTTCTTTGAGGGCTCCCCTTAGGAAAAGTGCGTCCATGTTTACAATATTACATGTAACGCATGCATTACGTGTAACGTTTGTAAACGGAGGTTCGATTTTCCCTCGGCGCAGACCATCACAAGGACAACGTGGCGGAGAAGAAGCTATACGGAGTGGAGGGAAGCAGCGCTTTCTTGGAGTGCGTCCCCAAGTCTCTCCGGGCCCGAGTCACCTGGACCCTTCGCAGACGGGCCGACGAGCCGCGGGAAGAGGCGAGATGACTACCTCCTTGTCCTATCCAAAGACGAGTAGACTTTTTCCGCCGCTAAAATGCCTTTCCGCCGAACGAACCCTTTTAGTTGAAATCCGTTTCAGGCGCTCCGTTAGCCCCTGCGACGTCCGGCCCATTTTCAGGCCGAGGTTTGCACGGAATAGAAGCCGTTGCGAGCTCGCTTTATGCATCCGCCGCAGTAGGCGGCGCCGCGCCGCGCCGCGCCGCGCCGCGCCGAAGGGAATGTCCACAAAAGAGTCGCCCGAGCCGTTCCAACTTTAGCGGCGTATTTTTTTTTCTCGGACGATAAAGCGCACCTTCGACGAAGGGCCTACGTTCCCACGTACGGGACGTATATAGGAATAGAAGCTACGGCGGTGGCGCGCGTCCGCACGCGATCAAGCGAAATCAGACCAATCGCTAAAACGTACTTAATAATGAGAAAGGATTCGGTGACGGCGCCGGTTCCGGGCAACATGCGAACTTCTCAGCGCCACAAACCGTCCCTTTGCTCGGTACGAACCTTAGGTTCACCTTCAAAGGAGTTTGAGTTTTTTTCGCCCGGCCCAACTGGAAGCGACGGTCACCTTGAGCGGAATCGACCTTTGCCCCGCGCGCGCAGGTGCGTCCGGACGAGCGCGTCCCGCAGACGGAGCGAGGCCTACTGATCCGCCGCGTCCTGAGGAGGGACGCCGGCCTTTACCAGTGTCACGCCGCGGAACACGGCTTCAGCCGAACGCTGCTGGCCATCACCTTGGACGTCATCCGGGCCGAGGCCCCTTCCCGAGCCGGGCCCCCGCCGCCGGCCGGCCCCAAGCTCTGGTACCGGGACTTCATGCGGCTGGTGGACCACCCCGACCTGAGCGCGGCGGACCGGATCTGCGAACAGGTCTGGGCCCGGCGGAATCCCGCCGGCGGCTCGGCCCAGAAGCAGCTTCCCGCCCCGGGCGGGGACTCGCCGCCTCCCGGCCCGTCCGCCGATAAGAAGCGCAAGCATCTCCGGGAGCCCGGGAAGGGGAGGAACCGGCGGACCCGCGACGGCAAGCGGAACCCGCGGAGCGCCGGCGAGTAACGGAGAGCGAGGCGGGATGGCCGGAAGCCGTCGGCCGCCGCTCTTACAAAGGGACCGCGCCGAGACAACTTCGGCGGCGCCTCCTCCGTCGTGTACATTTGTCTGTGGACTTCCTGGCGTGCCAGACTGGCGCCCCGCGACCGTCCGCCACTCTTTACTCCCTCCTCTAGGCGGCGCTCTTGGTTTAAAGACGAGAAGGGGCTCGAAACTAGGCTGGAGGCTCGAAACGGATCGCGTTCCCGCCCCGTTTTTGAGCCGAGCGTGCCGTTGGAGGGGCGAGAAACATGGCGGGTGCTTGGCGAGGCCTCCTTTTCTCATCGCTCGTCCGGTGTGCGACAAGTCGCGTGAACCGCGGCCGTTTGATAGCCACTGTAAAAATCAATGTACGCTCGCTTGCTAGCACCCGCCAAAAGCGGGCTGCGGCCTTGTGACAGACTACACTCTAGAAATAGTGTGGCCTACTCATGAGAAAATGGAGCTTCGTGAAGCACCTGTCATTTTTTTTTGGACTCCGGGTTGCTTTACGTGCTTCTTTTTTTTTTTTTATTCCCCCCTAGGTAGCTTTTGCTGCCCGGTGAAGCTTCGTGAAGCGCCGCGATACTTTTTTGATTGTTCTCGGTGCGGCGCGAAGCACCCGAGGCATCGCGAAGCGCCTGTGTTTTACTCCTCTAGGTTTTGCCCTCGGTTTGAAGATAAAACTCTTGTGAAACGTATTCCGTTTCTTTTGTATCTTTGAAGCAAGAGTGACATCGAGCGCAATCGAGATGTATCACACTGCTTCGCGAAGCACCCTCCAGATGCTTTAAAGTATTACATTTCTTTTGTCTCTTTGAAGTAAGAGTGACGCCGATGTATCACAGTGCTTCATGAAGCTTCGTGAGGCGCCCGCAAATTTTTCCTTTACTCCTCTCGGCGGCGCTCTCGACTGAAACCGCCGGTGCGGGGAAAATGTTTTTGGTGAAGCCAGAGGGCCGTCGAGAGGAGTCCAAAAACATAGCGAGTGTTTCACCAGTGTTTCACCAGTGTTTCCCGCAAACTTTGGGACGAACCCGCAGCTTCCCTCGCCCGCGCGGACCGGGCGAGCGCGACGGCGGACGGGGGAACTCGGGAGACGCGACTGGGATATTCTTGTAGACGACGAGACGCTTTTCGACGTCATCGGGACGGAGACGGCGGCCCGCAAAGGCTTCAGGAGACCCGCGTTGACGGAACGCCGCTGCGGCTCGGACAACGGGCGGAGAAAACGACTGGCTTTTGAACCGTATCGGAAGGAACTCCGCTGTTTACGCGACATGCGAAAGAAGCCGTCTACCGAGGGGCGGAAGGGCCACGCTCGATGCCGAAGCCGCTGGCGGGCGGGCGGGCTCTTTTTTCGGAAAGCGCGGGACCGCGGGGGAAGGTGGCGTGCGTCTCGTCCTAACTCGGGCGCGCCTTTGACATCCCATTTTTGACGGATGGATTTTTTGAACGGCCAGTCGGCAGGGGACCGTTTCGCGGACCGACAACGTTTTGAGACGGAGAAGTCACGAGGACACGTCGAGCTAACCGGGCGGCAAACGACGCCTCGAGGAAAACTTTGAAAATAAAAGGCCGCGTACCGTTCGGTGCGTTCGTTTGGAAACGGTCCTAAACGGTGTCTCGCCGGTATTTGTCGTACGCTTGCTTCCTTGTCCGCGCTTCTAAATCGTTGCGTTCCCCCGGTTCGCCGCTAGACGTCGCCAAATCTAACAGATTGTCTTTTGGAATTCTTCGTGGCCGCGTAAAGTTGCGCGAGTCGAGCAAAACGGTCCTATTATTCGGGCTTCGGTCTTGTTTTTCGGATTTTTGTTTTGCCTGTCAAACACGTGGCCCTTCTACTCCTTCCTAAGCATCGGATGATACGCCGTCGAGACAAAAGTGTTGATGCGCACCCTTGTAGCCGGTGAAAAATGAAGTCAGCGGGGAGCTATGTTTTTCTTTGCGGTTACTCCTACGCTTTTGTCGGTGAAGAACGACAACTCGTGGGCCGGGCCGGGCCGGGCCGGGCAGGCGATCGGGTGCGTCTGGAACACCGTGCCCAAAATGACAAGTCGCGCTTGCGGGCTCTAGTACGTTATCTACATGAACGTTATTATTGTTCTATTTATGGGTGTTACTATAATCTCCTCTTTTATTTGTATTCATGTCCCTTCGCGGTTTCGGATGTCGTCGTATATGTCGTTTGTGATGAATTAAAAAATGTCAATGACAACAATGACATTCAATTTGGAGTGACGTTTCTTTATTCGTAAGCGAGGACTACGCTGGCCGCGAGAAGCTGCGCGGAAAGCAGGAAGCGGAAGGCAGGAACGAATCATGGCGGCCGCTTCGCCGTCACCGGGAGCGATCCGACGCGCACAGCTGAGCTTTCGATCCAAAACGGAGCACTCACCTGGCTTGGACAAAGGCGGAAGAGGAAGGGAGAACTCGGGACCACTGGTACGTGCAGCGTATGCTTCCTTTTTTTAACAGCTGTCGAACCGTAGTTACTGTGCTAAGCTAACGATAGCGCAGCGCTGACAGTGCAGTATTTAGCGCGGTATTGGCCACTCCAACTTTTTTGGGCGGACGAGTATTGCCGTGAAAGCGAGGTGACGCGCAGTGTAAAAAAAAAAATGATAAAGGTGCTGTCGGAGAAAATATTGGCTCTGCCGTATCCCGGAAAAGTGGACGTTCTCAGCAACGCTCTCCTTTCCGGATCCGCTGGAAAGTGCACAGCGGACCGTTGGTTTCAAGAGGCCGGCGTCCGGACATCTGGGACGCGCGGCCTCGCTTCCGTCCAAATTTTCGAGCGGATGCGAGCGTTCTAATTGCGATGTTTGAGACGCCGCCGATTTTCCCGCCACGTTCCCTTGACCGCGTCGGCAAAAATCGTTTGGCCTTTCTTCCCGAGAGAGAAGGTGGCGATAGAGAGCGGTTAATAACCCGCACGCATACGTACGGATGGGAGGGATACCGCCCAACGATTTCAGAACCCGAATCGCGCCTTTCGAAGCATCGGCGGGAGGCAAAAAACAGCGGACGGTGCGTGTAGTTCGCAAGCCCCTTCGAGTAAGGTAAAGGGCGGGAGGCGGAGGGACGGGGCTTACCGAGGTCTCGGACGCTCCCGTCGCGTCGGGCGCCGCCTTGTTCACTTTGCTAGGATCGTCCTCAGGAACGACTTTGCTACGTTCCGTTTTCCGCGAATGTTTGAGGACGCCCCGCTCCGTGTGTTTGGATATCTATCGCCCGAGATCAAGCGGCCCGCTTGGATGCGTCGAAGCGCTGGCGCCCATTGCCGCCAATTGGATTTCGTTTTCCGACCGAGAAAGGCTAATGAAACACTTGCGCGAGTACGAGTTTTGACTTAACGGCGACGCTCGATACGGATGAAGCCGGAGAGCCAAACGCTCCCCAAAAAATCGGAAATCCACCCTTGGCGAAACTCCTCCGCAAGAGAAAAACGTTCTCCGGTCTCGCTCGAGTGATTTGCTTTTCTAACGAGAAAGCAAAGGGCACGAGCCGCGCCGACATTTAAAGGTGTGCGGGCGGGCGGGCGGGCCGCGACCTTTCCCGGCATACGCTCCCGACAACCGATAGCGCCGGGCTTAAGAGAAGAATTGCGCTCGGCGAGTCGGTCCACGCGCTGGTAAGCCGCCGCGTTCCGGGAGATTAAAACGGGCTTTGTCGGGAGCACGTACCGTACCGAAGCCTTCCGTGACGCCGGACTTATGTCTCCCTAATTGAAAAGGGAGCTAACGACGGATTCAAATTCTACCCTCCCGTTCCCTTTAAAACCATAGTACGGAAGTAGCGAGCTGGCGGCGGAGAAACGCGGGAACCCTAACCCCGAACGCGGGGAAGCGCTGGGAAAAAGCGCTGGGAAAAAGCGCTGGGAAAAAGCGCTGGGAAAAAGCGCTGGGAAAAAGCGCTCGTTGGACGTGACGGCAAACGAAGCGGCAAAACCGTGAAATAACATCACAAATAGAAACCAGGAACGAGGAAAAAAGCAGCTTTTTTTCGAGCGCCCTCTTAGCGCCGCGCCGCTAGCAAATACGGTACGGAAGCGCGGCCTCAACGTGGCCGGATGCGACGGCCGCCGCTTGGGCTCAATTTGCCTTTTTTTATTTGGATCGACGACGCCACGAAAAACACTTCCAGTGAGATGGCGTCAGAGGTTTTTGGAGCGCGCCGAGGCAACGATAAGAAATTGGGTGAGGGGAACGCACCTTTCTGGACCCGGGTCCGACAAAGGTTGCCTTTGGGCGCGGGCGGACCATCGGGTGCGCTTTACGGCAAAAAGCGCCGCTCCGTCATTTTACGTCCGTACCCGTTTGTTTACCTTTACGTTTCCTCGATTGTGCATTTTCTTCATTCTGCGCGCGGACTGCGACGCCGCGACAAGGCACGTTTGTCTACATTTATGTAAATATATCAAGATCACCATTTAGCATGAGATTTGATGGGCCGCGGTAGAGAAAAAAAAACCATGGTGAAAAACAGTCAAGTGAAAGACCTTTTTTTTTTCTTTCGTCTTCCTGTTTGCGTCCACCGCTCAGTGCGCAATGACTTTCCGCTTGTTTGAAGCGGCGCGTGTTGAGAGAGCGGCGCGTGTTGCGAGAGCGGCGCGTGTTGAGAGAGCGGCGCGTGTTGAGAGAGCGGCGCTTTACGGGGGCATCGGACGTACTTCGAATGCGCTCGTATCGTCGGAAAATACGTCGGCCGCTCCGGTCACGTTTTTCACGTCGACCTTTCTTGTTTTGTTTTGTTTCCTTTGCTTTTGTTGGCATTTGGTAGCATAAGAAGGTGGAACGGTAAGGAACGTGGAGGCTTCAGGTTCAAAGCGCCGTTTTGAGGCGCTCCGTATCATATCTCAAAGGTATCCTTACGACAATGCCGCCGAGGCGGACAAAGTCGACGGCTTTTAGCGGCCGGAGGAAGCCGGCTTGTGTTTTCACCCGAAGAAGCGGACCAAAATTCATCCGAAGCGCTCCGCTTGACATCCTTCTTATCGTTAACGGAGAAATGACGCGTCATAGTAATAACTGGGTCGGGCGGGACGACTTTCCGCCGCCGAGGTCCGAGTCGCCCAGGGCCTCGGCGTCAGCGGGCCGTCTCTTTGACGACGTTGCTGGAGACGGTGTGGTTGCCGGAGACGGTGTGGTTGCCGCAGAGGCTGGGCGAGCGGCGGGCGGGGCGGCGGCGGGGCACGCACGCGTCCCGCAGGGCGGCGAAGAAGAGCCGGCGGAAGGGCGCCGACACCAAGTTGTAGAGCACGGGGTTGATGGCCGAGCCCACGTAGAACAGGACGTTGGTCAGCATGTAGAAGTAGTGGTAGAAGTCGTACAGCTCGCTGCGCCAGAGGAAGGATGCCGTTTGCCGCTTGCCCGGATTCCGTCCGGGTCGGGACGAAGGAAACCGACGTCGGCGGAGAGGAAAGGAAAGCAAACTGGCCCGACGGTTGCCAGACGCTTTTTTTTGGTATCGCTTGCTGGAGAGCGACTGCCAAGAGAACCGGCCTCACCGTCCGATGTTCGGCAGCGACTGATCAAATAACGTGGGCGCGGACGCCGTGGGCGCGGACGGGGCGGACGCCGTGGGCGCGGACGGGGCGGACGCTGTAGCCCCAGGCCCCCGCCGAAATAAAGCGCTTGAGCAAAGCTTCGGATTCTTTCCGCTGGATTGCGAGCGTAGTTGGCACGGTGGTAACGTTGTGGTAGGTTGTTAGCGGAGTTTTCGGAGTTTGATTCTGGGAGCCGAGCCCCATTTTTCCCCCAAAACACCGTACTGTATACGCGGGCCTCCGGAGCGTCTTCCTACGGTGCCGCTTGCACTCCTGAAACGAATCGGCAAGGCCACCCTTTCGGAGCGCCGTCCCTTCAAATAGCCCGACGGGCTCCGACCCCCCCGAAACGCGATCTCGATCGTGCGGACTCGTACCTGCGCCGTCTTTCTCCGTTCTCTTCGTGCGTCCTTTTTTTTTTTGCGTCTGGCAAAGGTCCCGCGGGCGAAGGCGACGGAGAGAGAGAAAAAGCCGTGACTCACTCGGACCATTCGGAAACGTAGCAGAACATGAGGCGGCGGGCGTGGTAGGGCAGCCAGCAGACGGCGAAGGCGATCACCACCGCTCCTGAATGCAAACCAAGCATCGGAGCGCGCACAAACGCAACCAGAACCCTTCTTTTCCACAAAATGCCGCTCGTTTCCGATGACGGGACACCCGAAGAACGAAATCCACGACGCTAGGACGAAGTCCGGATTCGATTTGGGTCCCCCGATACAAGCGAAGGTTTTGATCCGCACGGGAAATAGCTCATCCGTCCGTCCACGCGTTTGTGCGTCCGTCCGGTAATCCGTCTGTCTTAGCGAGATGTACGGAGCTGTCTGGGGACGGACGGACGGACGGACGGACGGGCGGGCGGGCGGGCGGCTAGAAGTGCAAAGGGGGACCTCGCGCGCGCGTCCGACGGGGTCCAAAGTGGACGAGGCCAAGACTTACGAAGAACCAGAACTCCGTGGCGGAGCGACCGGGCCCGCTCGGGCTCCACGGAAACGTTGAGTACGGCGGCGTCGCCGGCGATGACGCAGACGCGGTTGTCGCGCTCGGCCTCGTGGAACATCCGCAGCAGCTGCTTGGCGATGACCCCGTTCAGTACCGAAATGGCCACCATGGGGACCACGAAGGACAGGAAGGCATTCACCTGTTCGGAGGGACGCCGACAATCTCGTTAGACCCTGTACATATACGGTATATATCAAATATGTCGCCGCTGTGGCAAATTCCCCGTGTTGACGGGACCCTTCGTTTTGGGGTCAAATTCCGGTACTTTGTTGCCGCGAATAAGAGGAGGCCTCAACTTTGACGCCATCCTCTCGGTTTCGGTAATATTCCTGGGCGCCAACGAGGTCGGACTCGGACGGCGGTTCAGTCCGCCCGCTTCTTTTTTTGCGATTAACGCCGTAAAAACCTCAGCCCGCGCCGGCGGACGTTAGCTGCAACCGGCCAACCGCCGCAAACGGCCGACTGACGTCCGCCCTCTAGCTCACCCCGTTACCGCAGTTAGCGTAAGTAAGAACGCGTCCCATATAAAAACGTTCATCCGCGCCTCACTCGGGTCGCGTGGCTGACGGATTCGTATTCCGTCGATGAAAATTCTCACGGTTAAGTTCCCGTCCGGGGGTCTCCGGGGAGCGTTTTACTGCGGCCCGGGGAGCCCGCTCGCCGCTGAGCTTCCTCACCGCAAAATGCACCAAAAGGCAAAAATCAAGCCGGGCCGAGCGCAGAGCGACGAAGCGCAAGATGCCCAACCAAATCCCTTCCAAAACGTCCTTATTTTGGTGCGCTTGAACGGCGGAGGAAAGCTGGGGAAAGTTAAGACTCGCCGGCGATGCGGGGGACCGCCGATGAAAAAATGTTAATGGCCGTAATGAAGAGGAAGGCTGCCTTCTCCGACTCCCGGACGGCCGGGGTTGATTAAAGCATTGAAGCTGAAGGGGGGGGGGGGGCAAAGGGAACATTTACAGCCGGTGGCACCGGTAGGGGTTTAGAATAACGAAGGACCCGCTGTTACGCGACTCCATTGGGCGGCTCGGGCGGATGATGCGGAGCGTTGGTATTCGGGGGGAAAAAAAAGAACCCAAAACATCGGACGGGGGTAAAGTCGAGGCGCGCTTTCGTCACGTCGGTTTCCCGCTCGCCCCGCCGCCGCCTTTAATCCCGAGCCTTATTCATTCCCCCTGCCGCGTGAGGGTGGCGAGCGAGAGGCGGCTGAAGGGAAGGCGGCGCGCCGAGCGAGAGCCCCTCTGACCGCGCGCGTACGACCGAGGTCCGCGTTCCGGCGGCGGGGCCGGCCGCTTGTAAAAGCCCGCGCGTCCGTCGGTCACGCCGTTATTTTGAAGCGCTTGATAAAGGAAGAGACCAAGTCGGGCTGGGCTTCCTCGCGTTTAGGGCGCCGCCGCAAGGTATTTTGCGCGCCGGACGGGAAGGCCCATTTTAAAAAGGCAAGCTTTCACCCGATCCCATCATTCTCCTCGTCTTTTCTGGCCCGCGCCAGCCATGTCGCGCATCCGTTTGCCGTACGCTCCAATTTGGCAGAGCGCTTCCTTTCCCGCCGCGTCGTCGCCATCCCGGCCCGGCCCGGCCCGGCCCGACCCGGCGCTTTATTTACGTAGCGCAATTCAAATCAGTCAAAAAGAATCAAATAAGATGAAACGTGAAGCGGTATCGTCGACGGCCGGCGCACGGTCGAGAGCGCGCTTGAAAACGAAGGAGAAAATAGCGGACGCGGCGCTTTAAAAAAAAGGCAAATGAAAAAACAACAACGAGCGAGCGGCTTCCCGAAAGAATAAACGGAATCCGTTTATAGTTTAATCATTTCCTTCGGTCGGCGCTAAGCGGACCCCCCGCGCCGTAGTTCCATACGCAGGCCGGGTGTTATTTTGCCGTCAAAACGCATCCGGACCTTTTTGCTCCCGTTTTATCCAAGGGAAGGACCGCTGAGACGTTTGGGACGCCGCCGAAAAAAAGGCGTCGGAGCGTATACGTGCGAGGGAGAGTCAAACGGCCATTTGTGGGAGTCTGGGAATTCCAAAAGGAGTCTGGGGGTGGATCTTAACGTCCCGGCGGGCCGGGGGGGGGGGGCTTCTTTTTTTTGGGATGCTATTAAGAAGCGGCGGGGGGACTGTTTATCTTTTCCCGCGGCGGCACGCACTCATAAACGCCGCGACCCGGGACTTTTTATCTCCGGGAACATCGATCTCACTTTCGGCGGGGAGCAATGCAAATATTTGCACAAGTCGACGTGGCTTACGCGGAGACGGCGGGGCGCCGGCCGTCGCGCGTCTTCTCGTCCGGTTCGGAAGCGGGCCCGACCGGCGGGAGGCGACGGCGTATCGGTTCCGATCGAGAGACGGCCGGCGCATCCCGCCGCGCCGTGGGAGCGGAACGCCCTCGCCTTTTCCAGCGCGATGGCTTGACGTGTTTGGACACGTGATATTTGGACATTGCGCCCTCTTGAGACGCTCTCCGTCAATTGCGTGGAAATTGGGGGGGGGGGGCGCGAAAACAAACGTTCGGAAACCCGCCGTAACTTCATTTCTCTTATGTATGGACGAAAACAAAGCGGCTAATGGCAGCTTTTTTCATCTGGGAAAAGGTGACAAAAGAAAAGGGAAGAAAGCATGGCTCCGCTGCGGCGGCGCCCTTGGATTTCTTGCTTTTTCTGCTCCACCTTTCCAAAAAGGTTTGAGCGTTTCCGCTGGCTCCGATTTGGATTCGGCCCCGTCGAAACGGCGATTTCGATTACGATATTTGGTAGACTACGCCGGTGACAAAGGCCTTAACCCCCGCGGAGCCATTGGCGCCTTTTTGGAGTATTTCCACAGTATTTTAGCGTAGCGGCGACACACTCCCGATCAGGCTAAAGCGTTTTTCCGCGGGGCGCCTCGGAAGTCCCTAGGAGCGCAAAGGTCCGGGGGCGAAAGGCGGCCCGCCATCCCGTCGTTTACGTGGGGCGCGTCGGGGAAAGGGAGCCGGAAAAGGTGCGGGACCCTCGCGGACCCCCGACGTAGAGCGCCGTCCGGCGGGCACGGTCGCTCGCGGCGTTTCCTCGGACGCGGGCCGATAAACGCGAGAAAGAGAACGGGTACGAGCGCAGACAGAAGGCGGGTGACGGGGCGGAATCAAAAAGGAGGGGCCGAGGACCGGCGCCACTTTCCCACGCGCGAGGTTGACAAAACACGAATCGCGGGCCGCTATTTTGCCTCGGCGGGCCGACGAGCGGAGGGGGGGAGTCGGCGCCGGGCTTTTCCGCCCGCGCGCGTTTGCGTCAAAGCCGGTGCCCCGACATAGCTGCGAAATTCACGCGCGTCACAAAACGTGTCATCGCCTCAGCGCGATCCGGGCCCCCGCCGCCAAGAAAAAGAATTTCTGCGCCCCTCGCTTGCCACGATGACCATAAATAAGAAAAACTAACACGCGCGCGAGGAAAAGGAAGGCGATCTCCATTTCCGCACGTATATTTATACGGCTCGAAGCCAGGCGGGGGTGTCAAACGTACGGCCCGCCCGATGATTTTGCGACAAGAAGCCGAATTTCCGAACGAGGGAAAACGACCCTTTGGAACGTTGAGGTCTTATCGCGACTATTTCGGACGGCTCCGTTTGAAGCGGCTGCCATTTGAAGTCGCTTTGACGCTCCGAGCCAGGGGCGTGCGTCTCATTCTTACGGAGGGTTACGGTTTCCGTGGGAGGGCCGGATTCGGGGTGTATTTGTCACGCTCGCGACCGCTTTTGAAACGAGGGAGACCGTTTCCAACGGACTTCCGAATTTCGAGGGGAAACTCGACCCCCCGGGCCTCGCGTTGGACGCCCCGAGCGGAAAAAGGGCGAGCGGGACGCCGACCTTAACGCGCGGGGACCGCCGACGGGGAAAGCGAGCCCGAGCCCGGCCCTCGGAAACGGCGGCGGGGGGCCACCCACCTGGAGCGCGGCCCTGAGCGCGGCCGGCGCCACGGCGGCCGTGCACACGCTCTCGCCCAGGCGCGTCTCCTCGCCCATGACCAGGAGCATGGGCGCGCCCAGCGCCAGCGAGGCCAGCCACACGGCGCCGATCAGCTTCTTGGCGCGGCCGGGCGACAGCGCGCTCCTGGCCCGGAAGGGGTGGCGCACGGCCACGTAGCGCTCGGCGCTGAGCGAGGCGATGTTGAAGGCGGTGGCGTAGGAGCAGCTGTCGCGCACGAAGTAGTAGCCGCGGCACACGGCGTCGCCGAAGGCCCACGGGTGGTGGAACCAGATGAAGTTGTACAGCTCCACGGGCATGCACAGCAGCAGGATGAGCAGGTCGGACGCGGCCAGGCTGGCCAGGTGGTAGTGCACGGCGCCGCCGCCGCCGCCGCGCAGGTTGCGCGGGCTCTTCTTGCCCAGCAGCAGGTAGAGGGTCAGCGAGTTGCCCAGCGAGCCGGCGCCCAGCAGCAGCAGGTAGATGACGCTCACGGCCGCCTTGGAGTACGCGTCCGTGTTCACCTCCAGCGAGTCGCCGCTGCCGTTGGCCGCCGGGAGCGCCGCGTCGCCGTCCATCCCGGTTGCGAGGGCCCGGAGCCTTCCGAGGGCCGGCCGGGCGCGTTGCGAGGGCCGGCCGGGCGCGTTGCGAGAGCCCGGAGCCTTCCGAGAGCCTTCCGAGAGCCTTCCGAGAGCCTTCCGAGAGCCGGCCGGGCGCGTTGCGAGAGCCCGGAGCCTTCCGAGAGCCGAGCCGAGCCGTGAACGTTCCGAGAGCCGATGCGCGCCGAACGTTCCGGGGGCGAGGCGCGCGCCGAACGTTCCGGGGGCGAGGCGCGCGCCCGCGCGCCTTTGGCCGATGACGCGCGTCTCCGCCTCCTTTTTGCCGTCCAATTATGCCCGAAAACAGTTTCCTTTTTTTCTTCCCGTTTCATCGCCACCTTTTCGGGAGCGGCCGTCGACCGTTGGTTTCGACCCGAGCGCTAAACGTCGCGGGGAAAAAAGACAAACGACCCCTCAAAACGTTCATCGGCACCAGCCCTGCACGTACGCGTGCGTGCGTGCGTGCGTGCGTGTTTATTTTGTAGCTGGCTGGAAATGCTGCAAATCGGACAACGCTTCCTCGCTCCGGAATGAGTACGTTACTGTGAAGAAAAGATCAGACCAAAAGGCTTGCAACATGACTTGTCTGTTGCCAAGTCATTACGGCGCTCACATGCACCGCACCGGTTTGTTGTAAAAAACACTACACTTAAAAAAAAAAAAAAAAGATGCGTCCGAATCCCGTTTGTTCATGTAATGCGCGTCCTGCAAAAGAAGCCATCTGTATCGCTGCGTTTCCATAAACACGCACACACACATATGCAGTGTGCGACGGGATATCGTCGGCAGTGTGGAAATACATTTTTTCTTCCAACTGTGAGGACGTTGCTGTATCAGACAGGAAATCTTTATGACGAATCCAAACAATATGTTGTTTTGTTTTCTTTGCTGCGTAAAAGCAACGACAAACAAACGCCTCGCGACACAAAACTAAAGTAAGCTAGGACCCGGTTTCCCGTAATCGGCCTTTGGCGCGAGTTGGTCCAAAGCCTCCGTCCGGCCGTTAGTTTGGACCGTGAGCGCGCCCCGGTTTTTACATGAGGCCCCCTCACGGCTGATCCAAACGGTTACGGCCGGCGTCGACCCCTTTACAAAACGGACGCCTTTTGGCAAATTTAGCACATGGCGTTTGAATCGAAATGCCAAAGGTCGTCGGGTGAGGACAACGGCGAGGAGGGACGTCCCCGCCGACCTCGCTCCTTTCTTTCGCCATTTATCGGCCTAACTTCTTCTAACCGTCGCTGTTGTTTTCTATTCGCTAAGGCCGCGTCTCATTCCGGTTTGGTCGTCGGCGCCGAGCGGGGACGGTCCTCGGCTTACGCGGTACCGCGCTCGACCTTGCGAGGCGGCGCGCGACCCGCGCCTTCTTCCGCTGTCGGCTTTTGAAAAAAATTGAAGGCTATCAGGTGCGCTTGATAAAGAGGAATGGCCCAAAAGCCGGCGCCCGCGCACGACAATGACCGAAAAATACTCTGGAGTCAAAGTTTGGAGCAAACCCTTTACCATTTGCCTGAAAAACTTGTGACGTCATCGCGCCAATGCTACGGCGTCGGCAAACGACACCATCCTGTTTGAGGATCTGTTTGAGACCTGAAATTCCAGGTGGTCATGGAAAAACGAAGCCTCGTGAAATACTTTTGTTCTGTTCATTTCCCGCTCTAGATGCCACTTGCGGTTTAAATATGCGAAGCAAACAGAATAGCCCGTGTTTCCACTGCGCTAGCCATATCCGTAAACCAAGAGCACCATCTAGAGGAGAAAAGGGGCCCTATTTTCCATGGCTATTTCCACAACTCTCAACAAAATAAAACAAAGAAACGGGTACAAAGAACGCCCCGCTTTGTATTTTTAATCACGTCAACATAACACGTTACCAGTCCCAAGTCTGTACCAAATCGTGTCTCCGGATCGACCGGCCTTTCGGCCTTTTTTTTTTCTCTGGGGTCAGAAGCTTCATCGCCTATTTGGAGGGCCCGCTTTCATTCCAAGGCCAATAGAAGAGAAGCCGCGGCAGTGCAAGGCCAATAGGAGAGAAGCAGAAGAGGCAGTGGGCGGCCAATAGAAGAGAAGCCGCGGCAGTGCAAGGCCAATAGGAGAGAAGCAGAAGAGGCAGTGGGCGGCCAATAGAAGAGAGGCCGCGGCAGCGGGCAGCCTCGCGTTACGCAGCCACTAGGTGGAGCCCCGCTGAAGGGAATCAAAACAAAACAATTGGATACGTCAGTCCAACTTTATTCATAGAAAACCGGAAAGGAAAAAAGACCATTTGCGGGAAGTGCTAGCTGAAGGACGATACCTCTCGCTTGCGTTGCAATTGCGTTGGGAATACAATTTTAGACATATCTATGGGATCTTAATAGACAATGATCTGAGAAAGTGGGCTTTTGGGAAAAATCATCCAATTCAAATGTCCGACCCGTTTGAAAAAGAAAAAGGCCTTCCACGCCACACGTTTGACAGTTTGACCTTTGTTTTTGTCGCCAAATTTGGGAAACGCCGTAATTGACGTTTGGTACGGAAATGAGTGGCACGGATGACATCCGTGTACGTTTTTGGCCTTCGTTTTGGGGGAAACGAAAAAAAAAGCGTGTCTTGCGTTTGGGGACTTAAGTGCTTCAAAAGAAAAAGGCCAGAAAGAAAATGGGCGCTTGTAAAACCTTCACGCTAAACGCGCGCCGTCGCCTAGCAACTGCCCGGACAGTTCAATTGGGTAAAAACTCATGTGGATGCTCCGGGATGTGCTGGGGGCGGGCGCAAAGGGGCGGGGCTATAATGCATTCAAACTTATTAGTGAAAAGTCTATCAAAAATACTGTTAACTCTTTTTTTTGTTTGTTTTGTTTTTTTCGGAGAAGTAAAATACACAAATGCTAACACAGGATGCTAATAGCACATATACATGGTTCAATACAAAAAAAATCAAATCCGTATCGACGCGGAAGCTAAAACTTCAAAAGCGAAAAAAAAACCAAAAAAATACTCTTCTTTTCAAAAAGTGCTAGAACTCAGATTAGCTCAGAAACCCGGGGAGGACAAACTCCATACGTCACAAAAGCTTTTCCTTTCCCAATCGTATTTATATTGATGGATTTTTTTACATATATAAAATTTGGGGGGAGGGGGGGGGTTGTATAACAGGTTCAGTTTGATTGCTGCCACCATTTGGCTTAAGCCGAGAGGGTTTTGATTTGAATCAGAATACGGATCCATTTTGAATGCGCCTTTGGGAAGAATTCCCTACTTTGGGAAGAAGCGCGAGACGCTTTGGAAGGATTCATTTTGAGTTGGAACAGCCACCGGGGGGCACTCTCCACTAGTCGACGCCACCGGTCGTGTCGGTGCAGTATTCTACCGGATTATTTGAATAACCAGAGACGTTTGTGAGGTCCCGCCGTTTCTCACTTTGAACTGCTATTTTATTCTCCACTAGTAAACGCCAACGGGCACGTTACTGTCGCGTCGGCGCGGTATTCTAATAGCGCCGCGCGGGAGTTGCGTTAAATGTCCCGGCGCCGCTGTGATTTCTCAACGCATGTTGGGGTCCGCGTTGAAGGCGGGATGCTGCTGTAACCGGGCAGTTTGAAAACAAAAGTTTTCAACTTTTTACGTACCATCTTTTTGCGGATACAGTATATCTGATCCGCCGCCGACTTGCGACTTATAGTCCGGTGCGGCCTATGCGTGATAAAAATGGATTTTCCCTTCCTTGTTTTGGCGCGGGGGGAAAAACACGGGCGCTAGCAGCCCCGGGGTGCGCCCTCCGCCAGTGAACGCCACTCGGCGCGTTACTGTTGCGTCGGTGCGGCATTCAAGTGGAGCGGGCCACGCGCGGCCGAAATCGGTTTTCTCTTCTTTTTTTTTGCCGTCGCGGCTTAATAAATCCGGCGCGGGTAGAATATGGCCCTTTCATCTCCCCCGGTCAAAATGCGAGACGGCACGTAGCGTCTCATGCCAAGCAATTGCGCAAAAGTTGAGTTTCTTCTCCCCAGGTTTTGGTAGGAAAAATACAAATGAGGTGATGTGTTGTGTTTTTTTTCTCTCGAGGTCCTTTGTACAAACAGACGATAACAATATCAACAAACGGACAAGACTGCAAAAAAACAAAAAGGCCGCACCCCGCCATAGTTTCAGACCCCCCCTTTGTTTTCAAAACTACGAAGCAGCCGCCAGAGGTTGAGGTTGAGGTCGAGGTCGAGGTCGAGGTCGAGGTCGAGGTCGAGGTGAGGCGAGGTCGAGGCGAGGCGAGGCGAGGCGAGGCGAGGATGGGTTGGGGGGCCGACGGTGTGGGCCGCGCGTCCTCCTGTCCGTTTTGCAACAAACACACAAACTAGAGGGCTGCGCTTGTTGGCAACCGTAGCTACAAGCAGCGATATTCCTTTGACTTTTTATGTGCCGTCTTTTCCGTTTATTCCATTCGTCGACGGCTCCGAAGCGGGCGGGGCTCGGCCCCAAACCGAAAGGGCAAACCCGAGCCCCGCGAAGCCTGTTTTTTTGACTCCCGTCACGGATGGAAGGCGGCGCCGTTCCCGGAACATTTTGACACCGGAGCGCCATCCGGAGGACAGATAAAACCATCGGAAGCGCTTCGTTTTCCCCTCGCGTCTTTTGAACGTTGCCGTTCTTTGACCTTGGCATCAAAGGGCAGGCGTTTGAAAGGAGGCACCAGGGAGCTGAGATTTCACCCAAACGGCGACAACGAGTCGAAAGCGGCGCGCGGGAACGACGCCGACGAAAAGCAAAACGATGAAAATAGCGCACCGGGGTTAAAGGGGCGCACGTCTGGTGGACGCGAGAATCTTTGTCCCCAAAAAAACGCCTTTTGTCAGAAGGGCCGATCGCTAGGGCCCGCCGGCGCTTTTCCTTCCTATCTGGATTCGGACGCGAACCAAGAGCGAACGGCGTCGCGGGCGAAGACGGCCGAAGCCGAGGTCTCCCGTTCCGCCTTTAAAAGCCCACCCAGCAAAAGATTCTTTTTTTCCTGCGCCGAAGGATTTCTTTCCCCACTGGCCCCCGGGGTCGGAGGCGCTGCAAGCGCGCGGCAAAAATCGCCCCCCAAATAATGGGAAGGGACCGAAAAAAGGATCCAAAGAAAGGAATTCACATCACCGCGACGCAACGGTGCCCAAACGCCGCCGCTAACAAAGCGCAACCGGCGGAAGAAAACGGCGAGGATGCCACCGCTTTGCTTCCGCGTCATCGCGCCCGGCGCAAAGTTTCTTTGCGAAGGCCCGCGGCTTTTGGAGACATTTGCGCGGGTGATTTTTCTTCTTTGCATAGTTGCTTTTATTCTCGGCGTGTTGCCGTTTTCTTTTGTTTTAGTTTGCGCTTCTACGGCGCGCTTCCAGTTTGTTTCGTTTTTTGCCCCCGTCCGTCGCGCGATCGCCGCCGTTTTTGAACGGAGCGACTTTGCGCATGCGCCGTACCGCATGCGCCGTACCGCACGCGAGCTTTGGAGGCGGCGGCGGGAAAGGCGAAAGACGCATCCCTATGGACGCGCGCTAGCCAGCCGGAATCCCCAGCCGGCGTTAAGCCGCTAAGGGCCCGCTACGAATACGCCCACGTGACGGAAAGCTTGAGGGAACTCGCTCCTACTTCATCCGTGGTTAGTTTTCAAAAATAAAAAGGCAAGATGCCGTCACTTTGCCTAACTACCTAAAATACACATTTACCGAGATCAAAGTACGTAGGATATTTGAGATATTTCGTACACTGCCGTAACATTCTTTTACGCCTTTTTTTTTTTTCCTCATCTGTAACTTTTTGTTTTCACATATGTCAGGGATCCTCATGATATTTTTTGCAGAAGAGAGGGAAAAAGCTGGCCCATTTTCACGCCGTCCGGTGTGAATTCGGCGGGGGAAAAAAACATGTAAAAAAGCCGAGCGGGAGTCTACGCCGCGCTCTTCCTCCCGGGCTCTCACAAGAAGGGGCTCTTTTGGGACCCCTCGGCGTAATTTCCCAAATATAAGACGCACCCGCGCATAGGACGCGCCCTTTCGTTTCGCGCTGGAATTCTGGTATTTTTTAGCGTCGCCGCCGGTAGATTACCATCGGTGTAAAAAACCTAACAAAAGCGAATACGTCTTCGCACCGTCTTGCGTTCGTATCCCTAAGTTCGATATTTTTGGCGCTTTAGGCCAGTGCGTCAAATGTTTATTCAGTCGCTTGTTTCAAGTAATGCCCCGTTGTCCGTTGACACGTGTACAGGGAGGGAAGAATGAAGTCATCCGCCGCCGGCCCGGGAAAAATGAAGCTTCGACGACCGCGGCCGCCATTGGCGGCGAATGGCTCCGTTGAACGGGTCGGAGTCACGGCGACCTTTCCTTTTAGTACTATTTTTGCGCGCGGACGAGGACGGGCAAAGGAACGCGGAACATCGTCCGCTACGTCCATGTAAATACGGGCGGCGCCGTTGAAAGGATGACTTCCGTACTTCAGTTGTAGGTAACGGCTGAAAACGCCGCCGTCCGACGCCGGCAGTTAACGCTACGGCGCTCGTGTTGGGTAAGCATCGGTCAAGGGTGACGGCTCCTCTCCGTAGAAAAAACCTCTTCCACCGCAATCACTATTTTCAAAGGCACCGAATGAGTTCAGCTTATTATTAAAATAAGATTGTAAAAAATACAACCTAATCTTTAAGCTTTCGGCTTTCGTTTGAAAGTGCGTCTTAAATTTGGGGAGTTACTTGGAAGGGAGGACAGCTCGTGTAACGTGGATCCAAAAGTCAAGTGCCTTCTGCTGGGGAAAAAAAAGTGCTTCTCTTGAGGAAAAGTTTTCGACAACAAAAAAACCCGGCACTTTTCACATTGCCCCCCCCCTTTTAAACGCATCCCTTCTTCCCCCCCGGAAGGATCGGGTTGGCGCTCACAAAGGAGAGCGAGTCGGAGGCGGGTCGCGGACGAGGTCGGCCGGAGACCGGGCGTCGTAACCGCGCTCGCTCGCAAAGAAAACAAAACGCATATCCACTTCAAACGCTACTTTTTCAAACTGTGCTATATCGGCGCCTTTCTAGCCGTTGCGCTCGCTAGACTACCGGGTAAGGGGATGCAAATATAAGGGGGCGTGAATGACCACATCGGGGGCAAAAATGCAACTTTGGGGCGGGCGGGCGGGCGGGCGGGAGCGGTTTTTTGGACCGGAATCGGGAGCGGGCGCTTTGAGGAGGAAAGTCACTGAAAGGCCTGGTGGAAGCGAGGCAGCGTGGTGCTACTGAGGTTGGAGCCGAACAGCGGCGGAAGAGGGTGCAGGGGTCCCAGTCCCAGACCCCCGCCGGAGCCCTGATGCTCCTGAGGTTGCGGTTGCAAAGAGGTAAGAGGCGCCGCGCCGGCGAGCGCGGCCGAGGAGGGGGACGGGGCGTAGCCGCCCGCGGCCGAGGAGGGGGACGGGGCGTAGCCGCCCGCGGCCGAGGAGGGGGGCGAGGCGTAGCCGGGACCCCCCGCGCTCACGGCCGGCCCCCCGTAGGGCGGGAGGCCGAGCGGGAAGAAGCCCAGCAGGTGGGAGAAGTCGGCGTTAGCAGCAGAAAGAGACCCGGCCGCCGCGGCGGCGGCGGCGGCGGCGGCGGCGGCGGCGGCGGGGCTCTTGGACAGCAGGGCATCCCCGCAGAGTTCTTGGGCCAGGCCGGCGGGGGGCTCCGCTCCGTCCCCGGGGGGCTCGGCGGAGGGGAGCGGGCCCGGCAAGCCGCTCTGCAGATCCATGAGGAAGCTCTCCATCTCCGCCTTCAGGGGTTTGTCCAGCAGGTATGAGGTAGATCCCAGCTGGTACTTGGGGGCTTGCCGGGAGTGGTGCTGCTGCTGGGGGGGCGCCGGGGCGGAGCGCTGGTGGTGGAGGTGGTGGTGGTGGTGGTGGCCGCGGGAGTGCGGGCGCAAGGCCCCGGCCCCGGCCGGCTCGGCGTGGCAGCCTATGCCCGCGGACAGGGGCGGGGACATGAGGGCCGGGTGGGGGCCGGCCGCCCCGGAGCCGCTCTGCAGGTGCGGGGGGTTGTAGGCGGCCGGCGGGAAGGGGGGGGGCGCCGAGGAAGCGGGCCTCGCCCGCCGCGGGCTCCCCGCCGCCGCCGGCGCCGCCGGCGCCGCCGCACATCATGGGGCTGAGCTCCTCCTTGACGCAGCGGGGCGGCGACCCCGAGGCCAGGAGGCCCAGCACGTCCGGGGGCTCGGTCTTGATCTTCAGCAGCTCCTGCGAGTGGCTCTTCTTGACGTGGCGCGTCAGGTGGTCCTTCCTGCCGAAGCGCTGGGCGCAGTACTGGCACAGGAAGTCCTTGCGGCCCGTGTGCACCACCATGTGGCGCCGCACGTCCTTGCGCGTGTAGAAGCGGCGCTCGCAGTGGTCGCACGGGTGCTTCTTCTCCTTGGCGCCGCCGGAGGACTTCCCCGAGTGGCTCTTGAGGTGCTCCAGCAGGACGGGCGTGCTCTCGTACCTCTGCATGCAAACTTTACAGGTGAGGTCGCCGGCCGTGGCCGAGTGCATGGCCACGTGGCGCTTGTAGCCCAGCTTGGTGTTGTAGGGCTTGCCGCACTCTTCGCACTTGAAGGCCTCCTTGTTGGGGTCGTGGGTCTGCAGGTGGTTCTTCAGGTGGTCCTTGCGGTGGAACATTTTCTCACAGAACGAGCACTGGTGGGTCTTCTGCGGAGAGTGCGTGGCCATATGCCTGTAGGGGAACGCGCAGACGTTAGCCCTCAGCCCTCAGCCCTCGGCCCCCAGCCCGCCCTCCGATTTACGCGCGCAGGTTTAGCGCTCGCTACCGTGCTACTCGGCGCGGCGATTCCTCGCCTCCGTATTCGCCGGACGTCAAGGCAAAGCGATGCGCTCATTTATTCGCGTGCGGCGACTGGCTGATACGACCTCGCCAGGAAGCGACGGGTGTTGAGAACCTCTGCGAGAGGTCGCCAGGTTTAGCCCGAAACCTCTTCCAAGTTGGCTTTTTGAAGTCGATTGTATCGGTGCGCCCGCGAGCTCGAACCGATTCCGAAGCCCTGCTCCGGCTAGCGCGGCGGCTCTCGAGCGCTCTACCTTTCAACCCCTTAAGTCCCGGGCCAATTCTTGTCAACCGTTCCTATTCGTTTCACGGAAAAGTTGCACGGCGGACACGTTTGTCCTTACTGAGGTTCTGGGATCTGTTTTTTGTTTTTTTCCAAAGGCAAACGTCGGGAAGGCGGCGCGGTTTGGCAACGCGGTATCACTAGTGCCTGCACAGTTGACTCGACAAGCCGCCTCTGAAAAGAATTAGGTGGAAATCAATGCTCGGGACGGTTGGAAACCAGAAGAATCAGTTCCGAAGAACGTACTTCGAGTCTTTCGGAATCCCGAGCTAGCGAACGGAGTCTCGAGCGGAGTCGGGTCGGCCGCGTCTCTCGGCGCGCGACAGAAGGCCGAGTACCTGAAGAGTTTGTATTTGGAGCTGAAGGCCTTGGGGCAGTGCGGCTGCGAGCAGCGGAAGGGTTTCTCTCCCGCGTGACCCGAGGCGTGGAGCTTCTCCTGAGAGGCGAAGAGAGCCCCGCGCGACGAGCGCTCGTTCCCGTTCCCGCTCCCGCTCCCCTCCTCTCGGTCCTCTCGGTCCCTCTGGCCGCGTGGCGGCGGGCCGGCGCCGGCAAACGACTTGACGGCGCTCCGTCGTCCCTCTTCCTCCGGCGTCAGCGCGGTAATACGGCGTGAGGCATCGGCGGCGGCAGCTGCCATGGCAGCCCTAGAGCGCCGCGGCCATGAAAGGCCGCCCGGGGTTCCCCTGCCTCGCGGGCTCAATGTCGGACGTCGGGGGGGTGGCCTCAGTAGACGCCGGGCTCGAACATCGAGGCGGGCGCCGATCTGCGCGGGGACACGGGGACGGCCGCCGTAACAAACGTCTACTTGCGCAAAGTCGCGCCCTTACGGGACTTTGCGCTTGTGCGCGAGAGCCCTCGATATAAGCTCGATGGAAAAGAGAAACGGCGATGAATGACCCTCCGAAGCAAATTCGACCGCGTTGCGCAGAGGCGCGCGGGGATGCGAGGCGAGTAGCCGCGGGGGGCGGGGCTTTCAGCGCCTCGCTCAAAGGCCGCGGCGGAGATGCCGACTCCCGTGTTTTCCGCGCTTGGAGGGGCGGCCTATTTTAAAAGCCGCCTCGCATCAACGCCGCGTAAAATAGAAGCTGCGGCGGCGGCGGCGGCGGCGGCGGCGGCCGGGCTCGGCTCGCGCACCCGCCGGAGGGGGATCCGATCCGAACCGAACCGTCGGACGAGTCGGTCCAACCTTACTCGGGGACGATCCGAAATTTTGGAAGAAAGCGCTAACTGAAGAATGGGGGAAAATACCGTTGGGACGGATGCGTCGAGAAGACGGATTTTAAAAGAGTAGGATTGGGATTCGAGTGGACGTTAACTCTCGAATGTATCGTTTGGTTGATTCCGTTCCGATTTCGACGGCGTACGAGGCGCACTGTCAGCTTTTGCGAAAAGCCAAGGCTTGGGCTTTGGCCTTACAGTGCGGAACATACGCCGTGCCCGTCGTTTGCGAGACGGGGTCGAAGGTGTCCGTCCGCCAGTTGCCGGCCGGCGATACCCTGCCACGCTTCTCCGGAGAAGGCGGGCCTCGGGGCCGCCGGGAACGGCGCCCGGGGACGCTCGGGTAGCGGCGCGGCCCGGAATAAGCTGGGCTCGGCGGGCCCTAGGCCCTGACGGCCGTTTGGTCGGAAACCCGGCGTCTTACCTACCGATTCTCGTCTTTATTCCCCCGCCGCGCTTTTGGTCCTCTTACGTCTCCTCCTCAGCCCGTTCCGACAGCCACGCTCGGCGGCGAGTGCCCCAAACTCCTGCGCATCTTGACTCTGGGAGGGAAACGGAGACGGAGTTGAGAAAAAGACGCGACGATCAAGCGCCCGCCGAGACTAGCCCAAGGTTTTTTTGGTGGGCGCGGCGCGAGGGATGACTGAATCGATACCGTTTCCGGGCATGCGGCGGGCGGGGGGGGCAAAGTGTTTTCTCTTTCCGGGGGGCTTTGGAAATAGACAAGCGCCGGTCCGTGACACGTAAACCCGAAGGGATGCGCGCGTTTGCTCGGAACAGCCGTGATAACAAGATTGAAGTCAGTGACGTTTACTGGAAACTTTCCCCCCAAACGATTGTAAACGTTCCTCCTCTTGGCACTTCAAGTCTCCTCCGTCAAACGGCGACCCCGCTCGCGCTCGCTAGAGGGCGCCCGCCGAAGCGCAAGATGACCCGGAAGCGTAACGTCCTCACGTTTGGGCGACGGGCTGCCCGTACCCTTTGAGCATACGGGAACGCGAGTCCGTCCTTGAGACGCGCGCGCGTCCCCGTATGCCACCTCCAGTTCGGGTCGTGTGACCGCAGAGGCGCGTGAGCGCTTTCCGTGCGAGAGGGTTAACCCTGGAGAAGCCGCGGGGTCGCTCGCTAATTGTATTTTGTTAGGAGAAAAGGGTTCAAAGGCCACATTTGCTCCAAGCGCGTTGACATATGTGGAAGAAAACTCGCGATATTATTGATTGAATATGAATGAAAGAGTGGTTGTTCCTTGAACGCGAGTAGTTTTGAATAGAAAACTAAAGGTACTGACAAACACTTAGAATATAGAGTTATGAAAAATATGATCGTTGTAAAAAAAAAAAATAAATAATTCCAAGCCAACAAAGCTGCTCCTACGACACGGATCGCCACTACGCCTCTCCTTTCGTTCACGTTCACCCAACAGCAAGCGTAGTGCCATTGAATTCTTAATATTGCTCGTAACCCGATTTCAATCGAGCAAATGCAATGTGTTTCTCTTTAGATTAGTTTTTTTCTTGTAACGGTTAACCAACCTGAATAAATGAACACACTTTTTCTAGCGATGAACTGCAAATATTGCTGTTATAGATAAGAATTGCAAAGTAGGTAAAACACTGTTGAGGATAGGGACGGGGGCGGAGCAAAGCCCGCTTTGGGTGGCGGGCCGGCCGGCCGGCCGGCCGTCATTTTGAGCTAGGAGATGGATGCTAGGAGATGGATGCTAGGAGATGGACGCTAGTTTTTTTAAGAAAAACCCCGAAAGAACATGGCTAAGTCCTCCTCGCCAGTAGTCGGCGCTATCCCGCGGCCGCAAAAGTCTTTCTAGGCCCGGTGCGCGCGCGCGCGCGCGTGTTTACAGCGGCGGATAAGAGGAGCTGACAGCCGTAGTATTGTGCGGTGGTCATCGCCCGGCAGGGGGGGGGCCCGGGGGGGCGACGCCCGCTCCATTGAGCGCCCTCGGGGAGCCCGGCCGGCTCCATTGTTGCGGCCGACCCACGTGGCGCATTCCTGGCCTCGGCCGCGCCGTCCCGCATCGCCCAAAAAAAGCAAGTCAAAAGATCCAAGCTTGTCCAATATCATCAGCAAATTTGCTCAACTAAAATGAGGCAAAAGATGAACGAAATATGAAAGAAATGAGGCCCTTGATAATCATGCATTAAATGTGTGCTCGCTAAAAGAAAACAAAAGTTTATGACAACCATCGACGCTGCAAATGTGTAAATGTTAACAGAAGGAATACGCATTACTCAATCGAAATGAATGAGCTACATCCACGTTATATTTGATAAGGATTTTGGAGTGTCTAACAATAAATGTATTACTAGAGCTGAAACTTTTCTCCTTTCAACGCGTTCCCGTTGATGTGAAGTTGACACGTTGTCAGCGCCGAGGTGAAATTTCAGCCGCCTAGTGTCTCCCTTTGATGCGCTCCGTTTGATGTGAATTTGACACGTTGTCAGCACCCGGGTGAAATTTCAGCCGCCTAGTGTCTCCCTTTGATGCGCTCCGTTTGATGTGAATTTGACATGTTGTCAGCACCCGGGTGAAATTTCAGCCGCCTAGTGTCTCCCTTTGATGCGCTCCGTTTGATGTGAATTTGACATGTTGTCAGCACCCGGGTGAAATTTCAGCCGCCTAGTGTCTCCCTTTGATGCGTTTCCTTTGATGTGCAGTTGACATGTCAGCGTGCGGGTGAAATTTCAGCCGCCTAGTGTCTTCTTTCAACGCGTTCCCTTTGATGTGAATTTGACATGTTGTCAGCGCCAAGGTGAAATTTCAGCCGCCTGTCTCCTTTCGACGCGTTCCGTTTGATGTGAATTTGGCACGTTGTCGGCGTCCGGGTGAAATCTCAGGCGCCTAGCGTTTCCCTTCACTGCATTTCCGTTGATGTGAAGTCGACATATTGTCAGCGTCCGGGTCAAATCTCAGGCGCCCGCCGTCTTCTTTCAACGCGTCCCGTTCGATGCCGATTGAACACGTCGCGGCGGTCCGGGCGAAATTTCGGCCGCCTGGAATTTCTTTTCGACGCGAAACGCAAAAATCAAAATAGGATATCGGCGGGTCTCCCGGTCGGATTATTTTTCACGGCTCGAGTTCTTCTCTCGTCTGATCGCTAGTCGGCGAGGAGTGTTGTTGTTTTTCTCTTTTCGGGGGGCGGGGCTTAAGTTTTCAGAGCGCAAACAAAAGACGGGCATGGCGCGACGCGCTTTGCGGGCGGGCGGGCCAAAGTTTGCTTTTTCCTAATCAGGAAGGCCGCATGGAAGCGCCGCTTTCCGCCTGGGTGTCTTTGCTTTCCGTCCCGGATGAAAGAGCTTCCACATTCCTTTCCAGCGGGGTCGGAGGTCATCCTCTGCACCGCGGCGCGGCGCCCGCCCGCCGCACGCTGAGCGACTACCGTTAACCCCTTCGAGCCCGGGGAACGTCGAGGGCGAGCGGGAGGGACGGCGGGCCGAAGGACGGCGGCTCGGCTAGACTTTGGCGGGGTCGAAATATATAAGAGGCTGAGTTCACCGAGTGGAGCCGAGGTGACAACGGTGGGGGGGGGGGGGGGGCAAAAGGAGCCGCGCAAACACGCCACTTTGGCGCACGCTGGATCGCGGGGCACGCAGACGCCGACGGGCATCGCACCCGAGGACAATTTACTACGTGGCGGGGAATCTTTATGAAGTCGTAGACCATTCCCACTTTTGCAAGACGGGATCGCGGGCTAAGCCGGTGGGCCGAGTCGCCGAAAGGCCGGCGGACGGCGGCCGCCTTTTCCAAAGGCTCAAAAGAATCGGCCCCACGTTTTCTCCTTTCGTCCAAACGGTCGTTACGAAAGAACGGGATCGGGGAGAACCCGCCTTTCTTTTCCCGGCTAAAGATCGCGAGGCATTCCGATCCCCGCGCGCTCACGCGACGGAGGGTTCCGCCGGCCTCCGAAGGCGCGTGGGAACGCCCAAAAGGGCCCGCTCGCCTTTTCGCTTAACTTCCGCCGCCGAAAGCCGATCGAGCGCCCATCGAGCGGCGCGGTGTTCCCGTAGCTCTATCCGCACGCATGCAAAGTGTTATTTTTGCCATGCCTGTTTTTCTTCGGGGTAGAAGGTAGAATCCGTCTTTCTTTTTCCAAGAAAGGGACGGATTCCAAAGCACGGATACGGATACGCCGCACAAGAATACAAAGGTACCTTTTGCCCTTCCGTTCAGAGAGAAACTGCAATTTTGCTCGAGTATTCCAAAAGAAGCGGCCGCGGCAGAGAAAGGAAGCGGATTAGCGAGCGCTACACGCTAACAAGCGGCAAGGCTCAAACTACGCATTTCCCTTTCGCTCGCAGCGAAAGTCGGGTCCCTCATTAGCTCCCGACGGCGTGAGAACCGCCAGCGAACACCGTAGTTCTTTCCCCCGTCGGAAGGCTGACGCCTCATCGCCTGGGAGCGCTTGGTCAGAGGTCGCCGTTTGCAAAGTCCCCTCCTCGCGTACGCCGGGAAGGACGCGTCCTTTGACTTGCCAATCGGACGCTTAACGCACGTGAAAAAAGAGCAAAAACAACAATGACCGCATAACAGCCGTACGGATGAAAGCGAGCGCTTTTACATCCACGCGATACTTAGGAGGATTACCCTAAGGGGACGGACGTCACTTGGCCGTTAGCGTCCAGTTCCTGCTGCGGCGAACAGCGGCCCGCGTTAGCAGATGTTCTTACGGAGGGCGTTGTTTCCGATACGAAAGAAGCCGGCGGACCGAGCCCGTCCGAGGCGGAGAAGACGGAAAGCTAGTCCGTTTGACCGGATGAATGGCGGCCTTCGGGCACGTACGTACGGGCGTCCACTTGGCGAACTCCGGCTGCGTCGCGAGGAAAGGAAAAGCCACCGCTTCCGGCGTATTCCGCGCTCGCCGCCCGCTCGCTCGCAATGCGGGAAATCCCAAGTACGCTTAACGCGCGACAAATGGAACCCAAGAAACGCGAAGATGAGATGTATTACGTTTTGCAATCCACGCCGTCCCAGTGATCCCGAAAGACATCCGAAAAACAAATGCGGCGCGCTGCTCTTACCCCGTTGCCGATGGACACATGGCATTCCTTCTCAATTTTACCAGCCGACATCATTACCGGCACCATCCCTCAACAAAGATTAAAAAAAGAAAAAGGGCCATTGAATGGCTGCCATGCCAGAGGGTGGTCTTCCACCTCACTACCTCCCCAACACATCAATACGCACGCACGCCGTAAGGCGGGGGTGGAGGGGGGTCTCTATAGAAACTTTAGCTTTCCAGATGGGGATTCAAGTAGTTTGCGGACCATTCAGCGAAGCTCAAAGCTCCTTGGGAGACACCTTCCCCTTACTTTCAAAAACCCCAAACTAATCCAAGAGAAAAGACAAACCCGATTCCCCAATTCCGCGTTAGCCATCGCCCCGTTATTTTCGACGAAGGAAGCGAGCCGACCGAACCGACGTCCGAGTCCGTCGCGGCTCGCGCGCGGGAACGTCGGCGAAACCCGGAGGATGGCGCGAGAGTGCAAAAAGGGCGACCTCGAGGGCACCGACGGCAAACTCGGATGGCCGCGATGACCCTGAAGTCAAATGGACCGTTCCTCGCACGCCGGCCTAAGTTTCAGAGGCCGGTAAAAACGGTTGAAAAGAGAGATCGGGAAGAAAAAGAAAACGGTTGCTTGCTTTTGTTTGAAAAGGACGTCTGGCGAGTTGGGTTCTTAAGGCGGAAACCTGAAGCGGAATGAGAAGGGGGCGGAGGCGGCGGAGGGGATCTGGCCCGCGGGCCTCGCGTTTGCCACCCGCGCTCCAGAGCGCCTGCCCATCTGTAGCATTTTCACTCATCTTTCGAGGCCGACGTACCGTATTATTGCGCGCTCGGTCTACACGGGTGCTACCGTATGAAAGATTGATTTGCGTTTCTTGCAATTACAGCTGTGTCACGTAGTACGTGCGGCAACGCTGCCATCCAGCGGTCGCCGTTATCACTACGGGGCTCGATATGGGTCGAGCGCCGCTCAGGTCACTTCCTCTCCAATTCAGCGTCATCACCCATTACTACGGAAGGATGAACAGGTGAGCTTTGGTCGGCGCGAACGCGACCGTTAAGATCGTTCCTTCATTTATGGCGCGTTCATCCAAAATGATTCTTTTGATCTTGTCAAAGATAGACATTTCCATGCGTGGCGGTTTTCAGACATTTTTCCCACGCGCGTAACGCGAGATTCCATTCGATACGAAACCTTATTTGGACGCGAGCGAGGCTTGTTCATAAACGAAAACGCTAACAAGGCGGCGCCATATGACACGCTAACATTAGCTAGCATGATATCCACTGTCGCAAGTTGTCGGGTCAGCAAACAAAGTCATTTGGGGCGTCTTGTCGTCAATGGCAACATTACAAAAACTCACAGAGGCTGGCGGGACACATTTCACAGAGGTGCAAAAGAGCGCTCTCGAGGAAGCCGCGCCATCCTCCCTCCCTCGCTACAAAACGGAATATCGAGTGCGGCCGGAGGCGGCGCCAAAATATCAAAGGTCAAGCCAAACAAAGCGCAAACGGATCAACTGTTAAAGGAGAAACGACTCGCCGCGTCGCGTTTCAAGTTTCGCCATTTTTGAAAAAAATCCAAATCTTCAACAACAGCAAAAAAAGAGAATGAAAAAACTCCATCTCCCATGATGCCATTTCTTGCGGGCCGGGTTGGCTGTCGTCCGACCGGCCCGGGCCCGCAAACTAACGCGCCGTCCGACAGCCAGTTCTGGCAAGACCGACCCAGCGGCTTGTCATTTCTCCAAATTCGGCGGACCGGGATTAAAAAGCTTAATGGGCCGTACTTTGTCCACGGAAGACATAGAGAACGGAGCGATCCCTTGCTGTGATTTTTCAAAACCAAAAAAAAAGCCCCCAAAAAGCACGAAACATTCCAAACCTTTGTAAAAGGACGAAAAGAAGAAAAAACTCCGTTTTCCATGATACCCTTTCCCCGAGACGGCCGGTTCCGGCAGATGGGACCCGACCGAAAGCGAGCCGGCGACGCGACGGGACTTTGGGAGGAGGGGCGTTGGGCTCGGGCGGTCGGCGGTCACGTGACCCAGCCCGGCGGAGGGCATTACAATACCCCCCTCTGGGGCTGAGAGGCGGAGCCCGGATCCCGACCGGAATCCCTTTACCGCACACAGGCCGGCCATTGTTGCCTATTCGCGCCGCTCCATCTCGCCCCGCTTTATCATTCAATTAGGACGGCTTTCACGGCGCGCACCGCGGAAGGGGGGCCTTCCATCAAACCCCGAACTTCGCGCCGGCCCCCGACTCCTTGTCCCGGGCGGGAGCGAGGGCAGGGGAGGAGGAACGGATGCGGGGATGCGGGGACCGGGAGGAAGCGGGAGCAAGTGTGTGGAATGCCGAGGGGCGGGGCGGGGCGGGGCGGGGCGGGGCCGGGCCTGGCGGGCGGGCGGGCGGGGGAGGCCCCCGCGCGCACGAGTGCGCTTGAGAAACGTGGCAAAAGTCAGCTCTTTCCGCACCTTGACTCCAAACTTTTTTTGTCCGGCAAAACGCCAGGATGCCTTCGGAGCGATTGCTGGAAAGGCCTCGGTGGAGGAAGCCCTTTCGCCCGTCCGCTCGTTTTCTATGGCCGCCTCTCCTCGCGAGGGCGCCTATCCCGGCCGGCTCGGGGCAGCGGGCGGGCGGGGGACCCCCTCCGCCGGTCGCGCCCGATGACGGCGGAGGGCTACGACCAATACGGCCGCCGCGCGCGTTTCGGGAGTTCGGCCGGAGAGAACCTCGCGGAGGAGGCGCAAACGCCGGGCGGTGCTTTCTCCCTTTTCTCACGACGCAGCCGATTTAGCCATAAATAGCCAAAGTCGCGCAGCGTCCGCGTTCCCCCGAGTTCACGGCTGCGTAAAAGACCGCAATCCATAAAGGAGTGGAACGGAGTAGCTTTTTGTGCTCATCAATAATGCCGTAAGAACCTCGGCTACCCCGACACCCGCCTCTCGCTCGTCCCCTTACGCTAACTATCGTATGTAAGAATAGCGCCGCGATAAGAATCGCGGCGATTATTTTGGCCGGTATTGAAATCGCCGTCATTCATCACGTTTGGCGGAAAAGGGTCAGGGTTAGGGTCAGGGCGGCCGGAAGCACGGCGGTCCCGAAAAGCCGCAGCTGCGTGGCTTTTCCTCCAATGTCCGCCACAAGGAAAAGTGGCGGAGAACGCCCTCAAGCGTCTCGCAGCCTTTGACTATTTGCGGCCGCCGCACCGCAACGCGGCCTGACGTACGCCGCGTGGGAAACCGGCATGGGCTCGCGCGTTCTGGAAAGGGCGTCTTTGGGGGAAAATTACGGGGAAAAGATAGAAACGCTCGCTTCGGATCGACCACGCGCCAAACACGACCTCTCGTATCATTTCACAATTTTTCCCGCCATTCCCTAAATGTAAGACATCTTTTTTTGGCCGATTGCGCGTACGTGTCAAAAAGTTATCAAAGGAAAGGCTTTTGCCCGTCCTCCGACCGGCGCGCTCTCAATCGAACCGAATCGGCGGGAGACACGCCAACTTTAAGACCGTCCTCTCCGTTTTCTTAATATGCGCCCGGAACGGCGGGCGCTCGTCACAACGGCCGACCGACGTCTGCCCTCCGAGCCGTCCCGTCGCGCCAATCCTCGGGAGTGAGGATACGGCCGACGCGAGGCGGAACTCTGCTCGCGGCTCAATCTTATCCCGTCGTCAATTGCTTTGAATTATTTGGCGAAGCGGCCTCGCGTCCTTCCGCGCGTCCTTCCGCGCGTCCTTCCGCGCGCGCTCGCGACGACGATTCAGCTGGTGGCCGCTCGCCAGTCCGGCGCTCCGTAAAGGGAAGGCCAACAAAATAAGAAAAGTCAGTCAAACTTTTCAATCAGAAATTCAGAATAAAGGCAATTTGTGGAAAGTCCGTTTCTTCCTCGCTATAAGAATGAATGGCCTATTTTAAAAGTGTTTTCATACATAGGGCGAACAGCATGATAAGGCGCATAGAATAGAAGCTACAGTAGTGGCTGGACTTGCCTTATGCATCCACTGGGTGGACCTGCGCTAAAGGCAATAAAAACAGTCAAATAAGAAAGAAGAAATGAAGACGATTTGTGGAAGGTGCTATGTGAAGAAGAGGAAACAATACCTCCTAATTACACCAAAAGACTGTTTGGATCAATAGCAAGAACAAATCAATAGTTTAAAATCATAGAATTATCATTTATTTGGAATATTGGACGGAATTTTTTTTTTGAACAGATTGCAACCAAAAATCTTCAAATATGTTGTTTTGTTGATTTAAAAACAGTTTCTGGATTTATTTTTGAAGAGGTGCTTTCTCTTACAAAAACCATATTTTTTGCACCTTGTCCCTGAATAAATTGCTTGAAAATGGGAGCACATCAAAACAGGGTTTTCATTGCAAATAAAAAAATGCATTCATAACTGAAATGCAAAGGTAAAAATGTGAGAATAAAATTGATTTATATGGATATATATATCATACCATATCACATATGATCGATATGTAAGGAGCAATGTCAGCTTTTGAGAAAATTGAAGGATCTTGGGTGCGTCTTATAGTGCGAAAAATTGCGGTAATTGAATGCTCATAATGTTCATAATACAAGAATAACGTTATTAATAATGTTTGATACATTATTATTAACGTTATTCTTGTATTATGAACATTATTTATATTTGTTCGCCCCCCCAAAAACAAAAACCCAAGCTTTGTGCGCCGTATTATAACGCGCGCTGTCAGCTTTTGGCTTTTTGGTGCACTTTATAGCGCGGAAAGTAGGGGACTATTGACGGTGCGCTACGAAGAAGACGGTTAGTGTATTCATTTATTTATACTAAACATGGTACACGTCTCTTAATGTACCAAATGCTTTATTATTTTTTTTTTTAATAAAATAAGATTGCGTTCAATGGCCCAAAATGTATACAAAAAGTAGGATTGCGTTCAATGGCCCCCCAAAAAGACAGCTGTAATTTTAATACCGTGATATTTTTGCTCACGGTTATCATACCGTCAGAATCTGTTACCCGCCCACTTGTTCCACTTCCACGGGAAAAACACGGGGTGAAGGCACGCGCGCGTGCACGCGCAGGCCAGAGGAACAAAAACATCCGAGGAGCCGCAAACATGACACAAGCCACGAGGGAGGACACTTCAATACGCGTGCTGGACATATCGCTAAGCCTAATGAGCAACGTGACAAGTGAACGCACCATCGTCCCAAAATCAAATCCACACTTTCTTCGTGCACGTTTCAAATCCACTTTTGACACACTTACAATCCTCCCAAATGTGACGACCAAACGGAGGGACTTTCTATCGCCCAAATGCGCTGAAATTCAACAAGTTGAAGGGCCCGAGCAACGTGCGCCTAACTTGTCGCGATCACTTGTTGTTTTTTTTTTTTTAGGGGGGGTGTTACGCTATTTTTTGAAACGTCTCGCTAGCACAACATCGACATACGTCACAAATGAGGCAAAAAAAAAAAGCAAGGCCGATGGCGCTTATTTGGTCATAGCAAAACATCCAACAACAAGTTCGAGTGCACGTCTGCCGGACCGCGTCGAAGTTGTCGCAAAAAGTTGCCGCAAGCACAACAACGTGCAAAAAGCGATATGAGACGGACAAGAAAGCGCTTTACTCACCGAAACGTTTCCAGCGGCGCATTAGTCAACTTTCACTTGGAGCCCCGGTAAGCGTCCATCCCGAACCGAGCAGAAAAAAACACACCAAAAAAAAACAAAAAAAAGCCACCGCGGGACACCCACGCCGCCAACTCGCTTCGATGTCTTCTTCGCTTGCTTTTAGCTTTCTTTTTATTTTTTATAATTTAAATTATGTAGGAGTCCCCCCCCCCCTCCCAATAATTTCGATATCCGGGGCCTGGGAGCGAGTGTGTGTGTGTGTGTGTGGCTCTGTTAGGGCTGCAGCCGAGTTAAGGGGCGGTAAGCATTGTGGGAGTATGACGTCACACCACTTTCACAAACTTTTTTTTCACTCCAGGACCGTGAGCTGTTTTTGTTTTTCTTTTTCCTTTTTTTTTTTTTAACACGTCAGACTAATCGGCTAAAACGTCGGCATTTTGTCTCCGTGTTCTATTCGAAGTGGTACATTTTTCATGAATGGAAAGTAATAACAAAGGGTAATTACAAAAATGAAAAAAAAAAAAGGGTTCATAATGCAGCCAATGCACGTAAGTATGAAGTTATTATGCTCCTAACATTGTAGAACTAAATATTTTGTACTCATTTCGATTGTAACAACTTGTAACATATAAATCATTGATATTTATGGCAGCATTTTGCATAATACAAATAACATGAATGACATAAAAAGCATGTTTTCAGAATGCAGCCAATGCATGTAAAAATGGCGATATTATGCTCCTAACATGGTTCAACAAAATATTTTGTTTTTAAAATGTACTCTTTTAGGTTGTAACAACTTTGAAAATATACATTATCGATATTAATGGCAGCAATGTTCTGTGATAAAACATAATATAGTCCAAAGAAAAACGTTCATTGAATTTGAAAAAATCATTAGGGTTCAGGATGCAGGAAATCCACATTAATATGAAGTTTTTGTGCTCCTTTACACACAAAAACAATTGTATTTAAAAACAGTTCTTTACTGAGGGTTAAAATATATGGCAGCAATTTGCTCAGTGGCAACATTTTAACATATTTTGTTGAATTGTCCGGCTTAAAATGTAGCCACATTTTCTAAATATGTGTGTATATATGAATATATTCAAATTCATCATCTGTCCCATTCAGCATCATTAGGCATTTATTATTTTATCATTGGATCATTTGATATAAATTCAAGTTGTTTTGACAGTCTGAAGTGGAGAACGTGAGCATCCAAATCCCCCGCCCACATTGTTTGATCAAGTTTTTGTCTAGCTTACACATCAATAAAGCCAAATAAATAGACGCTCGCTTAAATTGTTTAAATTCAGAGTGCGGAAAAATACATCAAATCATCTACACGGACGTATGGGGGATTCGTCAATGAAGAAACACACTCAATTTATGTGGGTTATTATTTTCAAGAATTTCTCCCTCAGGCTCTTGTTTTTCATGGCTAATAACGAGTCAATAACACGATGAAACGAACAAAGACGCCGAGGCAACGTTTGTCGCATTTTCTGTCCTTGCGCCGTGTGTCTTTTTGTTTTCTTTTATTGCAATCATGTCAATACAGAGTACGAAATGTATGAACGACTATGAACAATAAGCAGACAATAGTCATGTAGACCGTACCCAAGAATAATACAGGCAATCAATCCAAAATAATCTAAACGGTAGAGACAAATGAAAACATGATAATAAAGAGTCAATAAATAAATATGCTAGGATAGGATGCAATTTTTATATGAATACGTTGAACTTTTCAAATAAGAAAATAAAAAGGGCCAGACAAATGTAACTTCAGTAAATAACTCTGCTCGGGGTACAATCATTGATATGAATGTGTTCACATTTTCACAGAGGAATATAAAAAGGTTGAAACAAATAAAAAAAAATGAGTTGAATACATAAATCAATATGCCGGGGCCCCAACAATGTATGATATAAAGGTAGAGACATACAAAGTAATAATAAAGAAAAAAAATACACAAATAACTAAACAAGTAAACAACTTTGCCAGGGTTACAATCATTTATTCCAATCCCAGATACTAGCTATCTGGATATTAATGTCCTTAATGTACTTAAGTATCGATGGTCCGGACTCTTCAAAAACGTGGAAATACGTCCCTGGCGTTGAACGGGTTATATAGTTTTACAAGTGTAATATTCAATTTTGACTATATCATTGCAAATACAGATGATATAAGGAGACGTGCGATTAGCAGTTTGTATTTTCTACACTCCAGTATAGCTGAAAAGTAATCCGCGTTGTCAAATTGAATACGTGTATGATTAAAAAGCGCACTTGTTACATTCCTAAATTGAATAACGCTAATAAATGTGACGTTTGAAGGTTTGTTTTGTTTTGTTTGCGCAAACGCTTGAAACGGGGGTCCCCGCCCGACTCCAAAAGATGAGAGAAGCCCTGATTTCCGGGGCCGTGAACTCAACTCGCTCTTCCGATAGTTGTCGGCTGCGCGTGTTGTCGAGGGGGCGAAAGAACGACTTCCAGGGCACACGGACTGCGTTCCTCGTCCAAGCAAGCCCACCGCGGGGGGAACGTGTTTGTGCAGCCTGGGAGCGTGGGGGGAGGGAAATTGACCGGGACGCCTTCAGGCTCCTCGTGTTATACGCGCAAACGCCTTTCCGTCGGCGTTTGGACTAGAGATTCCTCCCGCTTGCGTATTCATGTATATATATTTGCACGGGTATTTTCTTTAATTGGCGTTTTGATGTCTGTTCCACCCGGCGTCCCAATATTTGTTGGATTGGCTTCACGTTTGGAGTTTGTTTTTCGCGTTCCTATTTCCGAGTGTCTTTGAAGGCAGCGGAGGCCGCTTTCTCTGGTGAACACGCCCCGAAGCGCAGCAGCGCTACCTGCGTGACTGTCAACAAACGGTCGCTTTTTCTCCCGGACAAGTGGGTGAAAAAAGGTGACCCTGCTCACCAACTTGGATTGAAAAATGACAGGTATTGATTTCATACGTGCATTTTGTATTTATTCTTGCGGGAGTGCTATGCTGCCGCCGACGCTTTTTGTTTTGTTTTTGTTTTGTTTTGTTTTTTTTGGGGGGGGGGCGGAAGTCATGTAGTTTAGCGTTCTTTCCGTCGATCGAATAACTTTTTACAACATACACGAGGTTAATTTCGTATGGATAAATCCGGTTTGAATAGGAATAAAGACGGATTTAAATGTCATCACAGGAAGACCCCGTGTCCGATTGTGTTTTCGGATTAGCAGGCAAATGAAGAGATGAATTTCTATCAATTCGACTATTATTGCGACATTGAAAGGGTAGAAGACAATTCATCGTAGTGAGAGATGGGTTCGTTTTTTAATGACAAATTAATGCTCGTTCTTTAATGAGAATACAAATGTTCGTTTTTTAATGACAAATGGAACTCGATTTATTGGTATTATCAATTTCAATTGGATTAACAATCTCGAATAGACGATTTGCAAAAGGATTAAAAGCATTGAACTGATAAAGCAGAAGGTTTCTCACATGGGAGGGCTTTTCTCAAAAACAAATAGCCAATGAATTTGGATGGCAAAAGTAATTCAACATTTGCTAATGTTAAGGACATTTTACGTTGAAATCCTTCTTGATGCTTCTCGTCCAGTCGCTCGTTTGGCCAAGGATTCGTTCAGGACAATTCTTTTCTTTCAACACAACATTCCTCTGAGTAGGCCTGTCTTCAATTCATTATAATATATGTGTCATCTTCTAAAACAAAACAAAATAACAAGACATGCTCCTCTTTAACAGAGGCGCATGCGAGAATCATTTATATACAGGACAATACCGTCATGCATGAACTTCTCTCTCTATATATAAAACTATATATATATATATATATATATATATATATATATATATATATATATATATATATATATATATATATATATATATATATATATATATATATATATATAAATCCCTAGTTTGGAGACAAAACCTTTTTCTTTATTTTCATACACTTGGATTACAATTAGACTGCCATTTTGCTTGTAAAATGAATTATTCTTAGTCACTATTGTGTTATGAAGAGGAATGTTTCGTTTAGTTGAATAATTGTGTACGCACAAAAGTTTAACCGCACGTAAAAGAAAACATTCAAATTGTATTTTTAGAGCATATAAATGAGTGGTGTCAAACATACGGCCAGCGGGCCGTTTATGGGCCACGACGTCGTTTAATTCGGTCCCCCGAATGATTTTGTAATTGTAAAAATGATCCAAATGTTTTCAATAAATGAAAAGCTGTCAGAAAAATGTGTTATAATGAATAGTAATGTTAATGCCTAATGATGAATAGTGATGTTATATGTATATTTTGGACAGAATTAATAAAGGAATTCAAATTTGGAAGTTGTTCTTTTAAGTTATATATAGCAATGATCATGATTTTATTGGGAAAAGATTTTCCTCCAAGCGGCAGCGGCCCAAATTTGACACCCCTAATAAATATTTTGAAATTGCTTACTTTTTGGGTCGAATTTTTCCTCGATTGGATTGATGCCATTTGCGGGTTTGGTATCAAAGCGATCTGATTTTTCTTCAACGAATAAAAACTAAAAAAGGTGTCATTAATAGCTGCACTTTTTTCAATCGAGGAAAAGCGTTTATGATTCACAGTAATGTATTATGAGTAACAGTGACAATGCGCCTGTACTATTTTGGACAGTATGAAAAAGATCATACTTATTATAATATAATACATCTCTTATTTACGGTATTATATGGAAATAAATATATAGCGTGATTGCGGGCCGGAACCCGCCCACGGGCCCTACGCTTGACACCCCTGCCGCAGATGTTCTAAAAATACAGCTTGCGCGTGCTTGCGTGTGACGGCGCCGGGGGCCGATGCCCCCCCCCGTCGGACGAGCGAAGGACGGGGTCGGAGGCGCGGGACGACGATGACGCCCGCTTCTTGGTCTTGGCGGAAGCTCTCTGGCGCGCGTGTCCGCGTGTCCTCGCGCCTCTCAAACACGCGCAGGTGCACGTCGCGCCGTCGCTTCGCATCTGGACTTTGTTTGCTCGCTAGCTAAATAAGCCGCGGTCGCCCGCGCGTGTGGTTTTTTTTTTAATTTTACGAGTGCCGTTTGGTAAAACGGACGGGCGATTTGCTTTATGTGAGGTGGCTGCCGAACGGCCGCTAAATGTTGCCCGAAAGCTGCAATATCCGTACGCATGCCAGGCATAACCAAAAATGAAGAGATAACCAAAACAGAAACATGAATCCGAAGTCGCTGTTTTCAAGCGATATGAATCTATAGCGCGCTTTTTTTTGCGGGTCTGCGCAAGCTTAAGCAGGTTTGGGTTATGGGATGCGCCCGTACTTTTGCTCTTCGATTTTGGGGAAAAAAGTGCATCTTATATTTAGGCCGGTGAGCGTTTTGGGCGCGTGTATTCAATTGGTCGGCGCGCCGCCGCTGCGGAGAGGCCCGGGCTTGAGGTCGGGCCCGGAGCGCAGCTACGTTAGAGCGGACATAGCCCGTGGCAAGATGCGCGCCGCCCCGATGGCCGCGGCTGGAGCCCAGGTCTATCTTAGCCCGGCGCCGCCCGTTCTGCGACGACGGGGGGTCTGCAGCCGAGCGATAAGCGCGGGCGGGACGTTTTTCGCCCGCGCTCCGGCCGAGCGGCTGAAGCGCCACCTGCCGGAAGCTAGCCAACTAGACCGGGGTGCCTCCAAAGCTCAAAATAGCTTCAGGCGACAAGGGGAGACCGGCGTGCTGTCCCCGGCGTAAGGCGCACCTACCTTGGATTATTATACAGGGACAAGGCGCAAAACATGCCAGTTTTTGTCAAAGAAAGCACCATTCAATTCAATAAATCGGGAAACGATTGTTTGTCGCGATTTGTTATAAGTTTAATTCCATTTCTAACCCTAACCCTCCATTCAAAATTCCATTCTTTTAAACCTTTGATTCGTCTCGGCATTGCATTTTTCATGAATGTAATGAACGTAGTTTTTTTCCCCCCCATTCTTCAGATCGTGCACAAATCATCTTTATTCTTCATTTCTGATTTTCTCTTAATAAAGTTTGACCGATCTGATCATTTTGTTGGCGTTCCCTTAAGCGCCGCTCCATCTAGTGGATACAGCCGCGACTGTAGCTTCTATTCCATGCGCCTTATAATGCGGTGAAAACACTTTTAAAATGGGCCATTGGTTAAGGTGCGCCTTATAATCCCACGCGTCTTATAGAGCGGAAAACAGGTCACTAAAGTTGAAATGACTTATCGGATTGTTTTGTTGACATCCGCTTTAGCGCAGCTCTATCTAGTGGACGCATACTGCAAGCCCAAACACCAGTGTAGCTTCTATTCTAGCCGCCATATAATGAAAATGGTTTTAAAGTTTCCGTTAATGGCGGATATTTCTTTTATGTCTTTATTTGGGCTATGTGCTAGATGTATGATTCGCACCTACATTTACTGATTTTGTTTTTTTTCCTAGTGTAGGACCAAAGAAGTTGTAAACTCCTTCCGACATATGAATTGCACTTGAGTAATATGTATCGCCGACTTTTGCTTCTGATTGTGTTTATTTGGATGACATTTCCGTCGAAATGTTGAGCGATTCCATCGACCGCGTGTGATGTGTGTAAAAACACAAAGGTTCCACTCCCCCCCCGCCCGCCCCCTTCATAGAAGGCTTTGAGTTATGTGCCCGCCCCGCGCATTGTTATCGCGGCCGTCATCTGAAACAATGAAAAGCCGGAAGGCTGGGGGAGGAGCTGGCAACGCACAGGAAAAGCGAGCGAAACAACGGGCGGCCAAGAAAAAGCAGGCGGCCGGCGGCGAGGTCGGTCGGATCTTTGCGGATTGCATTGCCGTCTAATCCGGCGGTCGATGCGCTTCCCCAAAAGTTTTTCAAACTCAGTCACTTCACGCAAAAAAAAAAATCAGAACGGGATTTCATCGCCGTTGGGTTACGGCCACGCGTGTTGCCGTGGCGACCGGCGCATGAAGATCTGATGAAGGAGCACGGAACCCAGGGAGCCGCGAGTGGTCAATCCACGCTCTAGTTTCAGCAACTACATATACGTTTATAGCTACATGTTTTAATCGGTCTGGCTCTTTGTGGTCGAGTAGTGTAAAGCGCTTCGAGTACCCAAGGCCGTTTGAAATGATAGTTCGTTTTCCTACATCTTTCTTTACACTGGGAAGCATTTGCTTCCATTGGATTGCAACCTGCTTAAATGAAGCCTTTCTGACGTGGTTTTTGCACTCTGGTTGTTCTTAAAACCACGAGAGGGAAAAAAGGATTGATTTTTATAGGTTAGAAAAAATTCTTCGCCCACTGGCATTTTTTTAAACGCGGAGAAGAAAACGAAATGTGGGGTTTACGACGGTATTCTTCCAGTCCGACAGGTGGCAGCACGGCGCAAATCAAACAAAGGAGAAGTTGTCGCACTGCATTCTGGGATATGTTATGAGTTACAATGGCGGCGTGGAAGTTACCGCCTCACGCTTTCCTGCTGACTTTTCTTTGTTCGCTCTTGGAACAAACCTATCGGACCTCTGGCGAGAAAGTCAAGTGGGATGACAACGGTTATGTCTTGTACTGTCCGTGCATGGGTAATAAAAACTTTCGACGGGGTGGCCTCACCCGTTGTGGTTCAATCGATATTTCCGAAGAGTAAAACAACTAAAAAGAGTTGAAATCGTTCGGGAGTTACATTACTTTCACCGTAGACAAAAACAACATCGAAAGGCGGTTTTGTGTTCAGGTCGCTTCGGGAACCAGGCAGACCACTTCCTCGGTTCTCTGGCTTTTGCTAAGATGCTGAACCGAACTTTGGCAGTCCCGCCATGGATTGTTTACCGCCATGCCAGCCCAACTTCCACTAATGTAAGTCCGCTTTTTTTTCCCCCCGCCGCGTTTTACTTGTCGACGTGAACAAAAGTGCCATTGCGTTGAAAAGACAGGAACATCGGGGGCCGCTTTGTTTATTGACCTATTGAACCCTATTAGACGGCGGAACTATTTCCACGTCGCTTGTGACGAATCTGCAGTCAGGAAACAGAAAATATGCCTTAACCTACCTACTTCTGGCATCGGGAGCCGGTTGATGAACTGTACCACCGGATCCATTTTTCTCGGCGGTTATTGTTTTTACTTGCTTTGTTCATCGTTGATCGGGTGACTTTATCGGACATATCAACATTTTGCTGGATTTAAGAACAAAACAAAGCAAATAAAGAAAGAATAAAAAGAGTAATCGATGGATATTAAGGTCATTGTGGCTTAGCGCCCCCTCTTCTGGTTGCCTGACAGAAGTACAACACTTAACGAGTCCTACCTGCTGTTCTCTATATTTGACGTTCGTGCAATAGTTGCTTATTCTTATGTCAGAACGAAACAAAGACAAGACAAGCTCCCCTTAATAGTTGCGCAAGTATTTATGCACGAGCTCGACTTCTATCATAACTAGGTCTTATTCTGCTTCATATCAGATTTAAAAATATATATTTTTATCTCCAGAGCTTTTTCAGCGTCTTTCTGAAGCTAGCAAGCGATTCAAATTTCTTCTATTTTATTTAGTAATTATTCCACAAACTACCACCTTTAACAGATGCGCTCATTTGCTTTCTGCTTTTTTTCTTTTCTGTTTTTTAGTCACTATAGAACGGTAACCCTTCCTGATTTCGAACGGCTGCTTGAATACTGGTTTTACGTTCAGCCAAGCCGCAGAAATTGGAGATTTAAAAGTAAAACACAAAGAAACTAAAGAACAAATAAAAAAGGTGAATCGTCATGTTCAGTGCGTTTTACAGCCCCCTCTTCCGGTTGACCGGAAGAAGTACAAAACTACCTTTTGCTTTCTATATTTAGCAGTATGAGGTTCATACAATAGTTAGTTCATCCTATCCCAACAAAAACAAGACAGACCCCTCTTCTTCCGCTACTATTTATCCTACAACTTTACGGGACGTGCACATTTACGAACAGCGGGAAATTCCTTTTGGGATACCTTGCAACGTGAACCGGAAGCATGCTTGGGTCACCCCAGTTTACAGAAGCATTCTTTTTTTTCTCGACCATTCATCCAGGACCATGTTCCCTACAGTGAATTCTTCAAACTGGAGGCCCTGTCGGCTTATCATCGCGTGGTGGCTTTGGAAGTCTTCATGAAGGATCTGGCTGACGAGCACTGGCCCAGAGGACAGAGGAAAGCCTACTGCTTTGAGGCGGCGGCTCAGCGCAGTGCGGATCGCCGATCCTGCCCCATGAAGGTGAGCCCCCCCCCCCCCCCCCCCCCCCCCAAAAGATTTTATTGCTTAAAGCCATAAATGCAACGCAGCGGATTCAAGTAAACTTTGTGATACGGAATTTAACTTCAATTACGGGGAAACGTCTTGCTGCAAAGATGAAAACTGTCCTTATTAGTAAGTCTGCTCTAATGATAAGTTTTTGTTTTTGCTATGGTTTTCTAAATTTTCTCACCGACATCCATCATTTGAGTATCTTGTAAACTTTACAAGATACTATATAGATATATATAGATATAGGATAGCATTAGCACGCTTTACAATGTAAAGCGTGCTAATGCTATCCAGTGGACGTGATAGCTAATTGCATTCCCTCAGATGTGGGATAATAAACATGATGGTGTATTTGATTAACCCGCATTTCTTTTTGTGTTACCCTTGTATTACTGTGTCGCCTTTCAATTGCAGTGTAACCTTAGAACCACGTACAATGTGTTCATTCCGAGTATAAGGACCAAAACGAAAAAAGAATTAGCGGGCTCCAGTCGACTAGCAGCTGATGAATGACGGAGCAGAAAAAAACCTTGTCAAATTCCGCCCTCTGGTGGTGGCGGTGTCAATTCGTCTGGCTCGAACAAAAATGACGGACCCGCGACGGAGGGGGGGGGTTCTGACGAATGTCAGACCAACCCAAAAAGAATTAAAAAAAAAAAAAAGTAAGTTGCCCACCCATGGGTTTTGGACTGACTTTTGAGACACAGCCTGGTCCTACAGAGTATGCCAGAATCCACAAGAGCCAGAAGTAGCAGAAAAAAACCAAAAACTTTCCTGACAGAATTCAAGTGACCTCATTTTAGTCGGAAGTCGGAACGGGGCTCCAAATGATCTAGATTTTCTTGATTTCGACCGGGCTTTTTACGGGCTCGTTTGCCTCGGGGTTGAATGAAACACAGTCAAACGCCGCCCTCTAGGGGCTCGTCAAGCAAACCGCACGTGAGGCCGGCTCATTCTCTTGCTTCTTCCAGCGGAAGCTGCTGGACTTAAGGGTTTCCTCAACCTGATTGGACCAGGCCTCTCATATCAAATTTGGAAAAAAAGATACACACATATAAATATATGGCTATTCCGTGTCATTATTTAGTCACACATTCACTTAGACTCGGTTATTCTATTGTATGGAAGACCACGAACGGATAAGCGCTTTTGTTGCTTCTGCCATCGAGCGAAAAAAAACATTTCTTTTGTCGGGCTTTCACTTTGTTGCCGTAGGCCGCAGCCGGGAAAAAAACGAAACCTAAATCGATAAGAGTTTTGGGACCAACGAGTAGATGATGGGACAGTATTGTGATGCGCGGTTGTTGGTAATACGTGTGTATGAATGCTTTTGGCCTTTTCAGGATGGGAATCCGTTTGGGCCCTTCTGGGACCACGTGGGCGTGGAATTTGATGAGTCTGTGCTATTCAGTGGGATTTCCTTCAGCGCCTACCATCAGCAGCAGTGGATGAAGAAGTGAGTACCGTACGCCCATCAATTGTTCAATCACAACTGTTCTGTTTTTCTTACTGCAGATGAGTCTGGCAACATATAGAGCCTGTCTTTGTTGTAAAATGCAAAAAAAAAAAAAAAAAAAAAAATCAAGTTCCGACAGCTCCCAGGGTCATCAGCATGTCTTAAAAAGTTACATGAAAACTTTACTGCTCCATATAAAGTTCTCCAACACATCAAAATAACACAACATTTCTCTTATCTCAATTTCAAACTAAATCGTTGCGGGCTGTTCCCACGGTCCAGAGAATCTCTTATAAACTTACCTAAATATTGTTTTCAAAATAACTCAACATTAATACGATCTGTTTTTGGCCGTCAGATTTTTAAGAAAAGCTCACGTTGATATTTGTCCAAATCGGCCCCCGCAATCTGTCCGTCTGTCCCCCGCGGCTACCGGCTGATCAATCTTTTAGTTTGCGGCCCGGCGACGGGAAAAGGAAGCTTCCTGAAGCGCTTTTCACCTTTCTCCTCCGCTTTAAATACCTTGCGGAATGGGAATATCTTTCCGTTGCGCCGGCCCGGGGGCGGGGAGGGAAGGAAACGCATCCTTGCGATAGGCGGAATCGGGAGCCGGGGGACTCGCTCCCGGCGGCTTTTGTTCAACCAAAAGCGGCGGCGGGCGTACGCTTGTCGCGCGTTCAACCGGCACCGTTCCGGCGGCGCCCAACCGCGCAATGGCCGTCTGTTTTCCCGAGCCGCTTTGTCTAACGCCGCCGCGGACAGGTTCCCCGCCGGCGAGCACCCGGTGCTGGCCCTGCCCGGGGCCCCCGCCCAGTTCCCGGTGGCGGAGGAGCACGTCAGCCTGCAGCGCTACGTGGTGTGGTCCGACCAGATGGAGGCGGAGGGCCGGCGCCGCATGGCCGCCGCCCAACTGGCGCGGCCGTACGTCGGCGTGCACCTGAGGATCGGCAGCGACTGGGTGAGAGCGGCGACGGGCGTCCGGCCTTTGCCCGTTCCATCGCTTCGGCCTTTCCGCGATTGAAAACGAAGCCGATCGCCAAACGGGAAGCGGCGCGAGACCGGACCGCTTTACGGCGGCGACCGCTTGGAAGGGGCGCTTTGCTTTGCTTTGCTTATTGTAATGAACTTTGAACCCTTCCGGCGCATCTTCCAGCGCGACGCTCCCGTCTTTCGGTCGCGCTTCGTTCCTCAAACGAAGCGCTACTCCGAAAAGTTGGAAAAAAAACATAGCCCGTGGCACGCAAGCGTTTTACGCGACCGAGAGAGTTAACGCCCGATTCTAGACGCTCCTTATAAAGATTGTAGTTGAGACTTAACGTTTTGTATGAAATGAACTCTTAACACTTTCAACTCAACGCTTTGTATGAAATGAACTCTTAACACTTTCAACTCAACGTTTTGTATGAAATGAACTCGTAACACTTTCAACTCAACGTTTTGTATGAAACGAACTCTTAACACTTTCAACTCAACACTTGAAATGGACTCTCAACACGCGTTCCGTGGACCAGGCAAAGAGCGCCGTCTTCTCTCTCCCCGTCTTGCAGCAAACGGCCTGCAAATTGCTGAAGAGCGGCGACGTGGGCCCCCTTTTCATGGCCTCCCCCCAGTGCGTGGGCTACAAGCGGCAGACGGCGCCGCCCCTCACCGCCGCCATGTGCCTGCCCGACCTGGCCGAGATCCTGCGGGCCGTCCGGCTGTGGGTGGAAAAGACCTCGGCCCGCTCCGTCTACGTGGCCACCGACTCCGAGTCCCACGCCGGCCGCATCCGCGAGCTCTTCGGGGGCCAGGTGATGGCGCCGCTCCGCCTCGGCGAGCGCGCGCGCGGGGAACCGCATGTCATCCGGTCGGTGGTATTTTTCGCACCGCGGGGCGCTCCGGATTAAAAGGCGCATAGAATAGAAGCTACGGTAGCGGCCGGGCTTGCGACGCGCGCCCGCCGTTTTTGATGTTTCCGTCGTCCGACGCGGCCGATCGAAAGGATCGGGCCCGTTGTCGGGCTTCCCTCCTTCCGACGAGCCCGTCGTTTGAACGAAGGAGGGCGGGAACCTCGGAAACGTGGCGGGCGGGCGCCCCCCCGGGACCGGCTTTGGCTGGAGCTGCGCCACAGGGAATCCGCTCTATAAGGCACGCGGCGCACCCGGGACCAACGGCCCCTTTGAAAAGCGCTTTGGCATGATCGCAACACCAGCTACGGCGGCGCCGCCGAAACAATCGGGTGAGTCGGTCGAACTTTACTAAAACGAGAGGAAACGTTAACGGCGCGCCTCAACTTTTTCTCACGGGAGGTTTTCGTCGACGGAAAAAAATGGTCCGGTTTTCGTATTTTACCCAAAAAAAATCGGTCGAGCGGAAGGCGGGCGGCCCTAAGGCTTGGACGTGTTCTGCCGGCAGGTGAAGGTGGTGAGCCTGCGGCCCGACCGGCCCCAGTTGGACCTGTACATTCTGGGCCAGGCGGACCACTTCGTGGGGAACTGCGTCTCCTCCTTTTCCGCCTTCGTCAAGCGAGAGCGGGACGTGCGCCGTCTCCCCTCGTCCTTCTTCGGCACCGACCTGCCCGGGCCCGAGCCCCGGCCCCGGCCCGAGCCCCGGCCCCGGCCCGAGCCCGGCGCCGGGACCCTGGCGGAAACGCTCCGGCCGAGCCGCCCGGACCCGCCGTACTGCGCCGCCCCGGGACGGCCCCCGGCCCCCGGCTGCGGCCGCTGAGTCCCGAAGGTCGGGACCCGCGGGGCCGCCCGGACCCTTTTGGCCCCTCTTTCGTAAAGGTGAAAGATGGACTCGCGTTCCTGGCTCTGAATTGCGAGTGCGCGGCCTTTGTGTAGCGCGTCCGCCCTCGGGGGCGGCCGCGCTCAACCGGCGTCCCTTTCTCTTCGGCGGCGCGAAACGAAAGAATTTGAAAGAAAACGAGTCTCGTCCACGGCGCCCAAAGAGTTAAACGGACCTCATTTACTCGCCGGCGATAACCGTAAGGCGGGGGCGTGGAGGAAAGTCCCTTCTCAACTTAAGTTCACCTCGACATATAGTTATATGACTTTGAAAACACTTTTATTTTTAATTTTTTTTTTTTATTCTGTTCAAGATACGCTTACGCCATCAAACATGGGCGGTAATCAGACTTTTCCATTCCTTGATGAAAATGGGCTCGTCTACATACGCCCCGAATCACCCGGCGGGCCCCGGCTTATGACGCCAATTGACAAGGGGGACCTCAAAATGCGGAGAAGCATCCGGTCACAGGAGAGGGCGGGGCCGGGTGGGCTCAAGGACCGGGACAGCAAAACGCTCCCTTGGTGCCGCTGCCGTTTTGCATTTCTTCTAGGAGAAGGTTTTTATTGTCTGTTTTGTTTTCTAGTGGCTGAATCTGAAAACCACTTGCTGTTTTTAAATCAATGTAAACGCCTCACGCCGTTCCGTACGGAGAGGCGTTCGATCGAAATGAGCCTGGCTATTTGGATTTCTTTTTTATCCCCCAAGCGTGCGCTTAGTCTTCATTTACCATCGTTTCAAACTAGAGTTAGGGTTTTAAACAAGAAGTTAAAACTGTTGTTAGGGTTTTAAACTAGCTTTTAATACTGCTGATAGAATTCTAAAGCAGGGTTTCAAACTAGATTTAGGGTATCACACCAGGGTTTAATATGGTCGTAAGCGTTTTAAAGTAGGGTTTCAAACTAGGGTTGAACGCTGTTAGGGTTTTAAAATAGGGTTAGGGTTTCAAACTAGGGTTTGTAATTATGCATATCAAACTACAGTTTCAAACTAGGGTTTATTGCTATTCATGCAGTTTTGTATTAGGGTTTAATACTGTTGTTGGTGTTTTAAATTTGACTTTCAAACTAGAGTTAGGGTTTTAAACGAGGTTAAAACTGTTAGGGTTTGAAACCGGGGTTTAATACTGTTGATGGAATTCTAAAGTGGGGTTTCAAACTAGGTTTAGGGTATCAAACCAGAGTTTAATATGGTTGTTAGAGTTTTAAAGTAGGGTTTCAAACTAGGGTTTAATACTGTTAGGGTTTTAGGATAGGGTTAGGGTTTCAAACGGGTTTATTACTATTCATACAGCTTTAAGCTAGGGCTTAATACTGTTGTTACTGTTTTAAATTGGAGTTTCAAACTAAGTTTAGGTTATCAAACCAGGGTTTAATATGGTTGTTAAGAGTTTTAAACTAGGGTTTAATGCTGTTAGAGTTTTAAAATAGGTTTAAGGCTTCAAACTAGGATTTATTATTATTCATATGGGTTTAAACAATAGGGTATAATACTGTTAATGTTTTAGATTAAATTAGGGTTTCAAGCTAGAGTTTAATAATGGGGTTTTGAAGTAGGGTTAGGGTTTCAACCTAGGGTTTAATACTGTTATTGTTTTAAATTAGGGTTTCAAACTAGAGTTTAATACTGTTAGGGTTCATACGGTTTTAAACTAGGGTTTAATTCTATTATTGTTTTAAATTAGAGTTTCAAACTAGAGTTAGGGTTTAGGAAACAAGGGTTTAAAACTGGGTTTTAAACAGGTTTAATACTGGGTTTAAAACTGTTAGAGTTTTAAACAAAGGTTTAATAGTCTTGTTAGAATTTTAAAGTAGGCTTTCAAACTAGGTTTTAATACTGTTGTTGGAATTTTAAAGTAGGGTTTCAAACTAGGTTTAGGGTATCAAACCAGGGTTTAAAAGGGTTGTTAAGAGTTTTAAAGTAGGGTTTCAAACTAGGGTTTAATACTGTTAGGGTTTTAAAATAGGGTTAGGGTTTCAAACTAAGATTTATTGCTATTCCTATGGTTTTAAAGTAGGGTTTAATACTGTTATTGTTATTATAAAGGGTTTCAAACTAGAGTTAGGGTTTTGAGAAACAAGGGTTTAAAACTGTTGTTAGGGGTTCACACCAAGGTTTAATGCTGTTAAAATCTTAAAGTAGGGTTTCAAACTGGGGTTTAATACTGTTATTGTTTTAAATTAGGGTTTCAAACGAGTTTAATACTGTTAGGGTTTTGAAATAGGGTTAGAGTTTCAAACTGGGGTTCCAAAGTAGGGATCGTTACTACACATACGGTTTAAAATGTTGGTTTAATGTGGTTGTTAGAGTATTAAAGTAGGGTTTCAAACTAGGGTTTAATACTGGTAGGGTTTCAAAACAGGGTTTCAAACTAGAGTTTAATATTGTTAGGGTTTTGAAATAGGGTTAGGGTTTCAATCTAGGGTTTATTATTATTCATACGGTTTTAAACTAGGGTTTAATGCTGTTATTATTTTTTTAAATAAGGGTTTCAAACTAGAGTTAGGGTTTTAAGAAACAAGGGTTTAAAACTGTTGTTAGGAGTTTAAACTAATACTGTTATTGTTTTAAAATAGGGTTTCAAACGAGTTTAATGCTCTTAGGGTTTTGAAATAGGGTTAGGGTTTCAAACTAGGGTTTCAAAGTAGGGTTCGTTACTACACATACGGTTTTAAATGTTGGTTTAATGTGGTTGTTAGAGTATTAAAGTAGGGTTTCAAACTAGGGTTTAATACTGTTAGGGTTTCAAAACAGGGTTTCAAACTAGAGTTTAATACTGTTAGGGTTTTGAAATAGGGTTAGAGTTTCAATCTAGGGTTTATTATTATTCATACGGTTTTAAACTAGGGTTTAATGCTGTTATTTTTTTAAATAAGGGTTTCAAACTAGTGTTAGGGTTTTAAGAAACAAGGGTTTAAAACTGTTGTTAGGGGTTCAAACTAGGGTTTAATACTGCTATTGTTTTAAAATAGGGTTTCAAACGAGTTTAATGCTGTTAGGGTTTTGAAATAGGGTTAGGGTTTCAAACTGGGGTTTAATTTTTTTCATAGGGGTTCAAACTAGAGTTTAATAATGTTTGGGTTTCGAAATAGGGTTAGGGATTTCTATTCATACCGTCTAAAACTCTGGTTTAATACTGTTATTGTTTTAAGTTAGGGTTTCAAACTAGAGTTTAATACTGTTAGGGTTTTAAAATAGAGTTAGGATTTCAAAGTAGGGTTTGTTACCATTCATACGGTTTTAAACTAGGGTTTAATACTGTTATTGTTTTAAATTAAGGTTTCAAACTAGAGTCAGGGTTTTAAGAAACAAGGGTTTAAAACTGTTAGGGTTTTTAAACCAAGGTTTAATACTGTTGTTAGAATTTTAAAGTAGGGTTTCAAACTAGGTCTGGGGTATCAAACCAGGCTTTAATAGGGTTGTTAGAGTTTTTAAGTAGGAAGTCAAACTACGGTTTAATACTGGTAGGGTTTCAAACTAAGGTTTATTACTATTCATATGGTTTTAAAATAGGGTTTAATACTGTTATTGTTTTAAATTAGGTTTTCAAACGAGAATTTTATACTGTTAGGGTTTTAAAATAGGGTTAGGGTTTCAAACTAGGGTTTATTGTTATTCATACGGTTTTAAACTAGGCTTTGATGCTGTTATTTTTTTAAAATAAAGATTTCAAACTACAGTTAGGGTTTTAAGAAACAAAGGATTAAAACTTGTTTATAACTTGTCTAAACCTAACCCTAACCCGTAAGGGGTTTAAACCAAGGTTTAATACTGTTGTTAAAATCTTAAAGTAGGGTTTCAAACTAGGGTTTAATACTGTTATTGATTTAATATAGGGTTTCAAACGAGTTTAATGCTGTTAGGGTTTTGAAATAGGATTAGGGTTTCAAACTAGGGTTTATTGTTATTCATACGGTTTTAAACTAGGCTTTGATGCTGTTATTTTTTTAAAATAAAGATTTCAAACTACAGTTAGGGTTTTAAGAAACAAAGGATTAAAACTTGTTTATAACTTGTCTAAACCTAACCCTAACCCGTAAGGGGTTTAAACCAAGGTTTAATACTGTTGTTAAAATCTTAAAGTAGGGTTTCAAACTAGGGTTTAATACTGTTATTGATTTAATATAGGGTTTCAAACGAGTTTAATGCTGTTAGGGTTTTGAAATAGGATTAGGGTTTCAAACTAGGGTTTATTATTCATAGGGTTTCAAACGAGTTTAATGCTGTTAGGGTTTTGAAATAGGGTTAGGGTTTCAAACTAGGGTTTATTATTCATAGGGTTTCAAGCTAGAGTTTAATACTGTTAGGGTTTTGAAATAGGGTTAGGATTTCAATCAATTATTATTCATACGGTTTTAAACCAGGGTTTAATGCTGTTGTTATTTTCTTAAATAGGGGTTTGAAACTAGAGTTAGGGTTTTAAGTAATAAGGGTTTAAAACAGTTGTTAGGGGTCTAAACCAAGTTTTAATCCTGTTGTTAGAATCTTAAAGTAGGGTTTCAAACTAGGGCTTAATACTGATGGGGTTTTAAAATAGGGATAGGGTTTCAAACTAGGGTTTATTATTATTCACATGGCCTTAAACTAAGGTTTAATGCTGTTATTACTTGTTTAAATAAGGGTTTCAAACTAGAGTTAGGGTTTTAAGTAACAAGGGTTTGAAACTAGAGTTGGGGTTTTAAGTAATAAGGGTTTAAAACAGTTGTTAGGGGTCTAAACCAAGTTTTAATCCTGTTGTTAGAATCTCAAAGTAGGGTTTCAAACTAGGGCTTAATACTGATGGGGTTTTAAAATAGGGATAGGGTTTCAAACTAGGGTTTATTATTATTCACATGGCCTTAAACTAAGGTTTAATGCTGTTATTATTTGTTTAAATAAGGGTTTCAAACTAGAGTTAGGGTTTTAAGTAACAAGGGTTTGAAACTAGAGTTGGGGTTTTAAGTAATAAGGGTTTAAAACAGTTGTTAGGGGTCTAAACCAAGTTTTAATCCTGTTGTTAGAATCTCAAAGTAGGGTTTCAAACTAGGGCTTAATACTGATGGGGTTTTAAAATAGGGATAGGGTTTCAAACTAGGGTTTATTATTATTCACATGGCCTTAAACTAAGGTTTAATGCTGTTATTATTTGTTTAAATAAGGGTTTCAAACTAGAGTTAGGGTTTTAAGTAACAAGGGTTTGAAACTAGAGTTAGGGGTCTAAACCAAGGTTTAATACTGTTGTTAGAATCTTAAAGTAGGGTTTCAAACTAGGGTTTAATACTGCTTTTAGGGTTTTAAGTTAGGGTTTAATACCGTTGTTAGGGTTTTAAATGTGGGTTGGGGTATTAAACCTGGGTTAATATGGTTGTTTGAGTTTTAAAGTAGTGTTTCAAACTAGGGTTAGGTTTTAAATTAGGGTTTAATACTCTTGTTAGGGTTTTCCAAGGACCCTACATTGCAAACATTTGCGCAAACAAACCAAAAATCACTTCAGCCCTTTTCCAGAAACATATTCAGTTTGACAACAAGTATGTTTGTTACTTTTCACCTCTACCCAAGTTTAGATCATCACATTTGCACGCCAAACGGACGAATTGGTTGCTGCGCTGATGAGTCGTGAGTACCTTCACGATTGAATAATGATCAACGAATGAATAAGTCGTGTCCTTCCCCCGCACGAAACCCAACGGCGGCGCCAAAAAACAAAGACGAAGCTCAAGCGAGTCACAAATGTGTACGTTGAAAGGACGAGCTATCTAAAAGCCCCAAATGGAGCCCGCGTTGCCACCCGCCGGCATAGGCGATGCCCACTAGCTTGATTGAATATGATAGCGTTGAATGACTTTTGACTATTTAGCCTCCGAAACAAATAACGCTGCCCTTGCACCTTTCTAATTCTCTGAACGAGGCGCGCAGAAGAACGCAGACAAGTTCGGACACTCCCGCATCGCAAGCAAGGATAAAATCAAGAGAACAATTACAAAGACATAAATGCTCTTTTTAACCAGCAAAGTTTATTCATATATAACAACGGTATAAAGTGAATCCTTGGCTTGCAAAATAGGTGTGCTTCATATTTACAATAGGTACACAATAGCAAGATAAAGAAAAGAAAAAAAAGAGAACGAGTTTTTAAATACCTCAGTTTTCACAAAATAACAAGGACAGACAGCCAATATTAGCATTGCCATGAATTACTTTTCTACACAAGTCCAGTGTGCACAAAGATGTTTCTTGCTTTTTCGTTTTTTCCAAGGTCTCAACCGTCCTTTCCGCCTCGGGAGGAACGAAAGCTTTCGTTTGCCGCGCCCCGCGACGACTTCGAAAAAGCGTCTCGTCGTTGCGCGTGGAGAAAGACCGCTGCCCGAAAGACGCCCCCCCCCCCCCCCCCCAACCCCCCCGCAAACCAAAGGCAAGACTTTTTCCAACTCAACCGCGGCGCTCGTTTCCGCCAGCAGAGGGCCCTCTCCCTCTCCCTCTCCGTCGAACAACCTTTGCAAAACGACAGCATCCTTGCCCAAAAACGCCCTTCCAAGTAGCGTTCCAAGTAGCCCAAAATAAAAGAAAGCCAAATCCAAGCCAAAGACCTCGGGGGGAGGGACCGGGGCCAATCGAGCCCTTGGCGGAGGAGAGGGCGTTTGGGTCCCCTTCCGAAGCCCCGCCCCGCGAGGACGAGGAATGGCCCCGCCGCGCCCCGAGCTCGGGAAGACCTTGATCAAAAGGAAACGTTTCCTTTGGATTCGTGGCACACAGCGTTTGCGTTGAATATTTTTCATCCAAATTTCATACGTTGTGATCGCGCGGGCGTAACGACGGTAAGGCGTGCCGACGGCCCCCTTAATATTTACAAACAAATGCATCAAATCCGGCAATGTCGGTTTCCGGTATGACGCCGACGTTGTTTCCACGGCAACCTTCAGCCAAATCTTTGCGAGTTCGACCAATTACCGCCATTCCCCAAATGGAAGACGGGAGACGGGACTTTTTTTTTCCCCGAAAAGCGAGGCCAAAAGGACGGGAACTCAAAGATCGGATTTCACACCATTGGAGGAATATTCATCCGTCAACCACATAAGCAGAGTTTGGACGGGAGGTTCCTATATTTGGAGAATTACGGTAATACGCAAAGGCGGCGCGGCGGCAAGCCGAGCGCAAGCTCAAGTGCGCTCCTACCGGCGGGACGCGCCCATCGCCCGGCCCGCCCGGCCGCGGTCTCCTTCTGCCCGTTAGTCCGCCAAGTGGGATCAAAGAGCGGCTTCAAAGCGGGAGCGCGAGGAACCGTTTGGCAATCGGGAAGTAATGAAAGCGCTCCCCCCCAAAAATAAATCAATCGATGTCTGGGAAGCCTCTTCCGTTCGTCCTCCAGAGAGGGAGGGAAGACAAAAAGAACCTTCTCTACATTCACGTCGGCCAAATCGACAGCGCTACATTTCCGGACGGCCGCGCGGCTCCCGTACGCCGGCTTAGTGGCGCGACCCCCCCGAAGCGGGGAAGCCGATCCCGACGCCGCCGACCGATCCCGTTTCCGAGTCCCGGCAGGTAGAAAAATCAAATCTGAACGCGGCGGTCCAGCGTGGGCTCGGGCCCAAAGTTCCGTCGGACCGCGTCCCGCCAGACAGCGGCGATAAATAAATGGGTCCTCTTCGTCCTCAGCTCTCCAGGGACATGGCGGCGATGAGCTGTTCCACCTTGTGGGCCAACCTCTGCTTCCTGGCGTGGTCGTCCTGTTCCAAGGCGGCCGCGATCTGCTCGCAAACGGGAAGACAGCACAAACGCCTCCGAAGCATCAGTGGCGCGACGGCAACTTTCTTTCCGCTTTTTGCGTCGGGAAAGGGTTCGAGCGTCGGATTTAGACGAGCGCCGCCTTCGCTTCTCTCATCTCCGCCTCGTCGTCGAGAGGCCGCCAAACAAAGCTCTCGAATGTATACGGTCAGCCATCTTGTCGCCGCCGGCCGGAGAAACCTTTGGAATCATCCGACCGCCCGTTCGTCCGGACGTTAGCCGTATCCGTCCGGTCGCCGGTCACCCCGTCCGTCCGTCCGTCCGTCCGTCCGTCCGTCAGATAACTGCTGCCGTCCGTCCGTCCAGTCATCCGCCATAAGCATCCGTCCATCCATCCGCCATAAGCATCCGTGGAATCCATCCATCCGCCCATCTCAGCCGACCGGGCGGGTTAAACCTCAAGTGTCGGAGCCCTGGCCGGATGGCGGCGTCTCAATTTTTCATTTTCAGATCCGTACGTGGGATTTTGTTAAAAGTCGTCACCTCAACGTTCCGTCGCGACGGTCCGCTCAATCAATGGATTGCAGCGGCCGGAAAACGTAGCCCATATTTGAACGCGCGCCCGCAAAACATCAAGCGAAGCGATCGCCCAGAGCGAATGATGGGCGCAAAGGGAGGCGGCGTACGGGCAAGGAAGAGCCGGATAAAGCTTTCCACGTAAAGGTCGGGCTCCAAAGGAGGAGCTGACATTAGCGGCGGGGAACCTTGCCATAAACGCTCTCTTTTCTTTTTCCTTCCTTTTGCGCTTGCTGCCATCCGACGCCGCTTCGCCTCCGTAACGTCGTGTTGTTTGGATCGGCGAACGGACGGGACACCAAAGAGGGAAAGGAAAAATCGGCCCGGCGTACGAGGCGCGCCTTCAATCGGCGGCCTATTTTAAAAATGCGTTCGTATAGATGGCCACCTCGTTATGAGATTAGAAGCCCGGGCCGGCGGGCCGGCGGGCCGGCGGGCCGGCGGGCCAGCGGGCGAGCGCCTACCTCCTCGCTGTACTTGCTGATGTAGGAGTAGATCTCGTTCAGGGCGCTGAGCACGCTGAACTCGCCGGAGTGGAGCCTGGCCTGCTCCGCCAGGTAGGCGTTCATGTCCTGGTCGCTGATGGCCGGCAGTCGGCCGATGTCGGCGTAGTACCTGCGGGACGGCCCCGGCGGTCGGTCACGCGCGAGCGGCCAAGCCCGGGCCCGGGGATTCTCCCGGCTCACCTCTCCACCCAGCTCTTGTAGTTGGGGATATCTTTAGCGTAGAGCAGCTTATTGGACGGCGAGTCTTTGCCCAGGCGGTGCTCAGAAGTGGAGCAGGAGTCCATAAAGGTCTGAGCCACCACGGACAGGCAGGCGTCCGTGATGCTGCTCTTATGGATGTCGAACACGAACTGCGGGTTCTTGATCACGTTCACCCAGAAACGCAGCGGAAGGCTGGAGAAGGGACAAAGGGAAGGCGTCAGGGCGTTCCGGCGAATTTCGGAACGGCCGGATCGGCGCTCACCAGTTGCTCTTCCACGTGTGGCGCACGTCGGCGTCGTGTATCCCGTGCTTGTCGGCCTGCTCGTCCAGGAAGTCGAACATGTACTTGATGGCCGGCGGCAGCGCGCCGCCCCGGTGAACCGTGCCGAACAATGTCTCGAACAGGTCGTCCACAAATTTTTGCAGCGTCCCCTGCGAGGGCCGCGAGAGCAGCGCCGTCAGCCGTTCGCCTCCGAGCTATCCGTCCGTCGACGTCGAAACTGACATCGTTTGCCACGCGCGTCTATTCGAGTTTTTGAAGCACGCGCCGTCGGGGGTTTCGGCCATTCGTCTCTGCTATTTGCAGGCCGCGCGCTCGGGCCGCCGCCCCCGACTCTCGCCGGAGCCGTTCGGAACGAAGTTCGCCACCTCCGAATCCGAGACCGCGGCCCCCGGTCGGAAAAGGGCGGCCCGAGCGGAGGGGTATCTCGGGGTCTCGTTCGGAACGGGGCGACGCCGTTTTCGGCCGGGTCTCCGGTCGGGGTTTCGGGCTGCTCTCCCTCGGAGACGGGGTGAAAAGCTCGGGCGTGCGGGAGGGTGAAGTCCGGGCCCCCCGCGACCCGACCGCAAAACGGCGGCAGGAGACGGACGGACGCGTTTGGACTTTCGATAACGTCGGACCCCGCGGAGCTCCCCGACGAGCCCATGGCGCGAATCGACGACGGGCGCAAGCGTTCGCCGCTATATCCGGCTACCCGAAGAAGACCTCGAAAACCGCGGAAAACGGCCGGTGAAGGTAATCTTCTGAGAGCGGTAAAGAAAAAGCCCGCCGCTCGGACTGAGACTTAACGAGCGTAAAAACAGAAACTCGGCCCAATCGCTCACAAGAAATCAAATAAAAAGTCAGGCCGGATATTACTAGTGCAGCGAGAAGCCTGAAAAAAAGTGGGACAGTACTTTACGGACCCATGTCCCGAAGCAAATGTAAAAGGCAAAAAACGCTTTGAGCAAAAAGATAGGCACGCGCTCATTATTTCAAGTCTAGTGCACACGCTCCCCCACGTGATGGCAAACGGAACGCGGCCCGGGCTTGAAACGCAACGCGGCCCGGGCTCGACCTTTGCTCTCCCGCAAATAACGCCCGTGTCGTGTGTCACATCCGGATGTCAAAACCTGAAAATGAGAGCTGAACTGCTGAGCTCTCTTGAGATTGCGCGTTCATCTTTCGAAGTCCGCTCTAAATGACGAGAGCGGAACGGAATCCCGTCATTGTAATTGCGTGGCGTGAATTGGCCTCGCCGTACGTCCCGTCCCTCCGCCGCGGAGATTTCCCTAACCCCCGCGCGGCATTTTGTCCAATCGCGCGGCACGCATTTCATATCAAAGGGACGGCATCGAAAGAAAGCAGCGGGGAGCTGAAACCCCACCCGGACGATGACGACGCGTCAAAGTTCAACGCGGCATGAGCGCAGACGGAGATTTTTTTCCCCCTCATTTTCAACACGATTTATACCTGCACCCCTCAAAACAGACGGATTTCTTCCCCCATGTATCTGAGAACATGAACTCCGATGTGAAAAAAGAAATGCGATTGACAAGGAACGCGGCAGAATTGCGCGGGTGCAGACCTTCTCCGTTGTCCTCATGCGCGAGCCGGTAAAAGAATACTTTTCGTATATATAGCTTCTGGCAACGGGTGAACTCCGAGAAAGGCGTTCCGTCCCTTGACTCGAGCGGCGCCGGCATAACGGAGAAGAAAGCGAGGCGCAGGGGGTGCAGTAGATTTGCCAGGCCGGACTTTTCGAACGGGTCCGCGCCGCCAATCCGGCGATGCTTTTCCAAAGACCAAAAAACAAAGAAAACAATCCTACGTTTCGATGGCCTACTTTGGTAGCGAGCAGCCGGGTCAAGTAGATCTCGGACACCATCTTGCTGCCGCGGTCGCCTTCCTTTTGGTCCCCGTGCTCGTGGTTCTTGACCAGGTGCCACACCTTCACGCCGCTTTCCAGATCGGGCGTGATCATGGGAGCGCGGGAGCGCAGGCTGTCCGGACTGCCGGTGTAACGGAACGAAGAATCTGAGCCAAAGACGAAGGAAGGTCAAACCCGCTCTGCCTCAAGGTCAAAGGCGCCGGGGATAGCGCTAGAAATGTTTGCCGCGCGGATGGCGCACGGGCGCTTTTGACCGGCTCGAGGGTGAACCTGGCTGAAAAAAGAGATTTCGGAAGAAAAAGGTGCGGGCGTGGCCATTTCGGTACGGCAACGGCCACTCACCGTATCGGCTGATGGAGGAGCGCGATACGCTAGCCGAGGGCGGGATGTTGTACGACGACGTCTGTTTGGGCACCAGAGCCACCGCGCAACGGTCCGAGACCTGCCGGGCAGCAGAGAAGAAAAGCTTAGGGAAGGCCCGCGCCCACGATCCGAAGGCGCCGCCGGGGATGTCGCAACAGAGATGTGAAGTGGGACCGAGAGCGGCGCCTTTGTTTGCCGTCCTGAGACAAAGTCCGTGTATCCGGACGAAAAGGGAGGAAGGGGGGCCGGCTCAAAAACACGTCCGTTTTTGATAGCGTTTGGCCCCGAGCGAGATGGGAGCCCATCCCGGATGACTTTGGCCCAGGACCGAGCGACCGTCCCGAACGCTCCCCGCCATTACGGGGGTTGAAAATGAGAAAAAAACCATCGCCGAGAAACACCGACACGTGGAGAAAATTGGGCCGGTATTGAGTTACGCGGGGGTGGAAAATACAGTCCGAGTCTCCCCAAGCTCCTCGCTCGGCCTCCTTTCAGCCCGGACTCTAATGAAGCTACGGCGCCGAGCGCCCGTGCTATTACGGCGCTGATGAGTTCCCCGCGAGGGGCGTGAAATAGCTTCTGTGCTACGCTTCCCTTCATCTGCGCCGGCGCTTGCCCGACACGCGGGCGGCGGCGGAGATGGGTCCTTGCGATAGAGGAAATGATCGAAGGCGCCTTCGGGGATAATCCGCCGCCAAGCGATAGCGGCAAGGTGCGCCAGGATGGTGCGGGGCCCGCCTGCGATAAGGCCTTCCGTCCCACTGCGGGGATGGCGCCCGGCTGTCGGTATTTATCTTTGGTTCCCTCACCCCTTCGACCTCGGACCGAGACCGTCCCCCGCGGAGTATCCCCCGCCCTCCGATCGGTGAACACGCGACCTTTCGCTTCCAACGGAGGGACTGGCAAATTCTGAATTCCCGCCGATCCGACGACGGTATGACCTCGTTATCGTGGCCTCGGGGAGGGTTTTTCTTCGGGAGTCCAGACATTCAACCCCGGCCGCTGCTGTAGCTTCCATTTTGTGCGCCTTATAATGCGGTGAGCCCTATAAGCGCAAAGTCTTAAAATAGGCCATTCATTGAAGGTCTGCGTACAACGCAAAATACAGTAATAAAGTTGATCTGATGGCATTTCCTTCAGCGCAGGTCCATTTAGCGGCAACCCCAGCCGCCGCCGTAGCTTCTATTGTACGCGTCTTCTAATGGGGTGCGCTCCACATATGAAAAGCGTTTTAAAACAGGCCGTTCATTCAACCTCATAACCCGGCCCGCCTTACAGCGCAGAAAATACGGCCCACGCTCTTCGTTTCAGTAGGGGCTTAAGATGGTGAGGCGGATGCAAATATATGCATTTATGCTTTCGCCGTCGGTGCGCGGCAGCCGGGAAGGTGTGCAAATCCGGGTTATGTAAACCAATAGCCGGAGGGAGAGAAGGAGGCAGGGGGGCTTCCCGGGACGCCGACGCGTGAATTTTAATACCCGGTACCGGGGAGAAGAAGAACATTAGCAAATAGTCAAAGTGCTACTCCGTGTCCCGGAGTTTCAAATCCGTTTTTTCCCATCAATTTGCTCCACTACGCCGCTCGCTAACGTCGGCGGAATTACGGCGGGCGTTTGGCCTCCTTTACGACCGATGGGGCCAACGCAATAAATAACAGGAGGGCGTAGCGCGGGGGCCATTATGCCGTGGAAACAATAAAGCGGCGGGGCTTCATCAAGGATTAAAGCTCTGCGGGGAACCATCCGGGGAGAGCGGGAACGAGGGCTTCTTTCCAAAGCGCCGCTTTTACACGCGAGGGAGGGGGGAAAAAAACACTCACGGACTCACGTTTCTCCCGACCGGGTATTAACCGACGCGGGACCGGTCAAAGTGCGCATAGAGCCAGCCCGAGGCCGCTTTTCTTCAACGGCGCGGCGCGGCGAGGCGCGGCGAGGCGAGGCGAGGCGAGGCGAGGCGAGGCGAGAGCTCCGTTTCGGTCGGGCGCGGGAAAGGCGGCCAACGCTGACCTGGTAGTGCAAGAGCGTGTTGAGTCGCTTCCAGTCGCACTCGATCTTGGTGGTGATGTCCTCGTCCTGCAGCACCACGCGGGCCATCCGGCCCTGCCGCCACTCTGCACGCACGCCAGAGGCGCGTTGGCAATTCCCGAGCCGCGCCGCCGCGGCTCCCCGCGGACGGGGGCAATTAGGCCGGATACGTACCGAGGTCCATGTCCGCCGCCCGCGGGCGCTGGGAGTAGGGCGTGTTCTTGTAGACGGCGTCCAGGATCTTCTCTTTCACTTGGGTGACGGTGTCGCAATTGAGCACTTTTACCGGAATCTCCGGACTGTTCTCGTTGTCCGGGTTCACGCAATTGAGGATCTGGATGGAGCGGCGGGCAAAACGATTGGACCGGCGAGTGGAGGGATTCGCTTCGCTTCTACAAGGGCCCGCCAAAAAGTCACGCTCCTCCAAAAACGCTTTCTTCTTACGTTCGCACAATAAGCACTTTAGCTTTTCATTGCTTGATTTTTGTTGACAAAGAGACGTCGAATAAACAAAATTGCGACGTTCTCAAGGTTTTTAATTCAATTCAAGGCGCTTGTTTTCCGTCTTTCAAAGTGTCCTTTTGAAAATAGGGTACACGTACTTTCAAAGTCTCCTCAAATTTCGGCCAGATTAACCCCCGGGGAAATTCGGAGCCAAACGGGGCTTTAGATGTTTTCCATGCGTGATAGCGAAGGAAAAGCAGGCGGAAAAAAAACCACTGGGAGGCTGATATGTATCGCACAGACTGTCGACGCGCTTTCGATACGCGGTGAACGCTTGCAAACAGGAGGCCGGACCCCGCAAATTTAGCCAACGTCAGCCTCATTTACTGCCATTAAAATGACAAATATCGTCAGTTTTGGACGTTGAAAAGCTGACGTTTTATCATGCGTTTCCCCCACACAACAGAAATGTTTGTGTTGGGACCCCAAAACCAGCGGGGGGCACTAGCGGACAACTTGTGACATTTGCAAGCCTTCCAATGACTCCCAAAACGCAACTCCCGTAAAGCGCTCCGGACGCCCCACCCGCGGTGGTTGACGAAAGGCTCGGATAGCGTTTCGAGGGCTTGAGCGTAAAACTAGATTTACATTTGACGTTTTGACCCTTTCGGTCAGCCCGAGTCGGGCAACGGTAAGGCCGGGTTAGCGAAAGATCCGCAGACACCCAAGACTACTGTGGGCTCATCAAGCGCGGGCCGTGACGTCGATCCCTGAGCTCAATGTGTTTTTAAGGAGCGGCCGAAAAAAAACAAAACAAATGCTTGCGCGAACGCGTTTTGCGCAGGTGACCTACCAGTGTTTTGTACTCAATCTGCTGGCGGATGAGCTTGTCCTCGCTCAGAGAGTAGCGGGCTTCTCCGGTGATGGCGTCGATGGGCCCTTTCTCCATCTGCTGCTTGATGGCGCAGTAAAGCATGAAGAGGGGCTCGCCGGCGCACTCCTGCCCACGCGCATTAAGGGGGCGCGTCAACGCGTATTCATATCAACACTCTCTCTATATATGTGTGTACCTGATTTCATAAGGTGACAGCGTTATTCCCAAAAACAATCGCAAAAGTCTTTAATCCATGTGATGTGGTAATAACTTATTTGTTGAAAATGTAAGCACTTTGAAAAAGTTTAACGTTATCGAATCGCACCTCGCGATGAGCAAGTACAACGACCTCATTTTCTCCCCGCCAAGCAAAAATTCATTTGACAAGTGCGAAAGATTATACGGATCCTTTTGGTTCAATTGAAATGAAACGGGGATCGCAGCCATACCGCCGAATGAAGGGATGAGATCAAATAATAAGAGAAAAACGTTGGTCTTATACAGTCCAATGACATGCGACGCTATGTATGCTAGACGCTTCGCAAGTCCATCTTCAGAAAAGGCTTTAGGAAGGAGTTGGGCACTCCCGTTGCGTTGCCCAGCCGCCGCGGGCCCTTAACTCACGGCTGTCAAAAAGACGCGCGGTACGCGCGCTTAGCGAAAACAATTCAAACTCCGCACCATCTCCAGCCGTACGCGTACGAACTGTTAACTCTTACAGAAAAACTGTTTTCACGTCCCCTGGAAGGGAAAGACTGTTGCCGTGTTTTGGATGCTACGAAAAACCGATATTTGCGTCAAAGTCACCGTCGCCGAGAAAACATTTTGTCCAAAATAGCTCGGCGTCGCTCCGATGACCCATTTTCAAACGGTCGCGAATAAACAACGGAACGAGGTGGAATCTTTTTCGAGCTAAAGAACGGAATCCGGTTTTGGCGCGGCACCGACGTCGACGTATCGCACCGTCAAATATTGCGCCGGCCTCCAAAGATGCCTCAAAATCGGAGGTTGCCTTTTCGCTTATCGCCGAAAGAGTTGAAAGACGCTTTTCGACAGCCGCGTCACGCCGTCGTTTCCTTCCGCGCGGTTCTAGCGCGATAGCTAAGTGGTCGCGCGCCGTGGAGTTTTCATGCGCGGTCGCCGTCCGGGTGAAATTTCAGCTCCCCGGTGTCTTCCCGTTAAAGGATAGGGCGGAACGAGGGCCGGTCTGCCGGCTCGGCGCGTGTGCGTGCGGGTGCGTGAGAGAGAGTGGGATCCAAACGGACCTTCAGAAACCTGTGTAGAAGGAAGGCGAACCAGTTGGTGAGCATCTTCTCGGCGACCGACTCGGTTCTGCCGTGACGGAGGTGCGGGCGGGGAACAAAAGAGAGACGGTCAGAACTTAATTCACGCCAAGGTGGCGCCCGAGCCTCGGGGCCGCTCGCCGTTGTTATTTTCGCGCTTGTGGCGGAGCCGCCCGGGAGCCGCCCGGGAGCCGCCCGGGAGCCGCCCGGGAGCCGCCCAGTCGCGGCTAGCTAGCGCCCGGCCGCTGTCAAAACGCTCTTTGGTTTGGTTTGGTTATACGCTGTAAGGATTTTGGTTGCCTTTCGATGAAGGAATTTAGGTTGAATAATTAAATTCTAAGTACGCGCTTTTAAACTCGCGATCGGTCTCGGCATCGACGAAAAGAGCCTTTGATGGTCTTTAGCGCAGCTCCATCTAGTGGATGTAGAACACAAGCCCAGCCACTGTAGCTTCTATTCTATGCGCCTCATAATCCTATGCGCGTCCTATACGGTACTTTTAAATGATGGGGTGGGGGTGCTCGCTTTGTTCTTCACCTTCTTCCCATCCCCCTCTTGCCACTTTCATTAAAGAACGTCGGGTTTGCGGGCGGCGCGTGCGAGTGGAGGCTCTTGGAACGGCAGCGCTGAGGATATTCCCTCACTCAAAGTAATAAAAAAAAAAAAAACCCTCTCGCAATTAATAACATTGTTCTCCATTGCTCTGCATGGGCGGCAAACCTCATTACAAAAATGCTGAGGAGAAAAAAAAAGAACGCGAGATTTAAAGGACTCTGGGTGATTGAAGCGGCGCTGTGCGCTCCCATTAAAATAACATTACGCCGGATCAAAGGGGGGAAAGGCTCGGGGTAGAATTTTCTCTCCTGCCACGTGATTCACGCGCGCTCGCAGTAAAAACAGCAAAAGGATTCTGTAGGAGACACAATTTACTGTGCAAATAAAGTCATTTGGCGACATTCTTTTCCCGTTTTGAGCCTTTTTCTTCCGTCTCTTTCTGGCGTCATATCTAAGTGGCGCACAGCAAGCTCAATTTAGGGAAACGTACACGCGCAAAACAGTCCAAAAGAAGAAAGGATCGCTCGCGTAAATGATTCCGGGATCGCCGGAAGCGTCCAATCAAAACGTCCAACTCCCGGGTCCCAAAAAGGTCGCTCCCCGTGCTCGTCACCAACACGGCAAGGCAAACCGGCCAAGGGTTTGGGAGCGCTTCTTCATGATCCTTTATACCACGTACTTGGCTTGTTATGCATTTTGGGGGGCTTGCAAAGAATTAGAAATGACAAATGGATCGGCTGAGTAGAAGTGCCGGCGTGTTTAGTGGCAGTTCATCCTAAATCCGGCGTGTAAAAACGTTATTAAAGCGGAAGGCAGGGAACGAGAAGCGCTCCGTATGTTTTCTTGCGCTCCGTATGTTTTCTTGCGCTCCGTATGTTTTCTTGCGCTCCGCTTTTCTTCCCGGACGTACTTTGGAAGGTTTCGCTTTTATCTTCATGACTTTGAAATTAGAGTAAGCGCCTGCATGCTTTTGCTTGGGTCCAATGTTAAAAAAACAAACAAAAAAATGGGGCTTCATTACCCCCATCATTTAAATGAAGGTGAATTATTTCTGCCCGGGCCTCAGCGGAAGCGATGGCGTTTTGCTCTCCTCCCGCTCGCCACCCCCTTCTCTCCGTTACTTGCCGTACTGGCGTCGTGCGCCGTCTTGCTTTTTGTCTGTCGCGGTGGCCTCTCGCACTCCACAAAAGCGGCGGCGGCGGCGCCGGCGGCGGCGGCGGCGGCGGCGTTGGGACGAGGCTCCGGCGACGTACCTGCGCAGCAGCAGCTTGGGGTGGTTCTTGCTCTCCAGGTTGCGGTCGATGAGGTCGGACAGAAGGTGCTTGAGGACGTCGGTGGCGTACTCCAGCCGTCCCTGCAAGGCCGTCATGATGAGCGAGGCCACGTTGCCGCGGTCCCTCATGGAGAAGGAGCGCTGCGTCTCCAGCGTTCGGATGAAGGTGAGCAGGAAGACTTTATTGTTGATCAGCTGACCAAACAGCTTCAGGGCCTTCTCCACGTTCTGCTGGCCGTTTCCCGACACCTGCGGAGACGGGACAAGGGTAGGTTTCCCCGCCGCGTTGCCTGCGCGCACACATACTCTATCTATCTCTTTGGGTGCCGGGATCCTAACCTTCGACCTGACCTTGAGGTTTTTTTTCTTTTTTGGTCCCGAAGCACCAGGCCTACTCCGGTTTCATCCCGCGCAGGCACTCATTGTTCTCGCGGCGAGTAACCGAGAAGTTCTTAATCAATTATTGAGCGGGGTCTATCAAAAAATAAGGCGCCCCCATCCGGCGGCCGCGCGCCAACTAACGTGCGCCAGTAAGACGATCCTGAGCCGGAAGATTGGAGCGCGCGCCGCGGCGGCGCTTCCGACAAATATGAAATCCTCCGTTTCCGGTCGCTCGGGTATTCAGCTTAACCCTAACGTTCTGCGCGAGTGTTTCATTTGAATTCGGTCCCTTCACCCTCGCGCGACGCAAACTCGTTTTTGCCGGAAGGGCGCCGAATTTTAAATTGCCATCGGATGTACTCGCCAATGCGTTTGGCGAAAAGACAAACGCGAAGCATTTTTCCCAGCACGGCGTGGGATTTTTACACACACACGTTGGAAAATTCTTATCGTCTTCCGCCCCTTACCTCCAGCTCCCTGAGGACGGGATGATCCTCGATGCCCGGGAAGAGCACCCTCATGGCGTAGGTTCTGTAGTCCAGATGCGGGATGCCGGCCCGATCCAGGTCGCTGGTGAGCTCGTTGATGTCGGTCTGCAGCTCGGCAAAGGCTTTTGGTTTCAAGGGGGAGGGAAAGATGGAGACGGCCGTCAGAGGGAAGGCGGGGAACAAGTACCCTCTGATCCCCGAGCGGCGAATGCGGGGACGGCTCTTATCTCGGTTCAAGCCCGAGGTGGAGAAAGTCAACCTTTCCAGCCTCGTACGACCCCCCTTCCTTTTTTTTTCTTTTCTTAGCCGGTAAATTGGCCCCGGCGGCGCGCGGATCATCTCGGCGCGGGGCCGCAGGTGAGCCCGGGCTAATTGGCCCCATCCCGACTTGTGTCTGGCCCCGCCGCCCTCGGGGACGCCCCCTTCGTTCTCCCCCGACCGAAATCTATCCCGGGAGCCCCCGCGTCGTCCGCTCGTCCGATCCCTCGTCCCGATCGCTCATCCCGATCCGGGCCGCGGGCGAGCGCGCCGCCACTTTTAAGGACCTGAACCTTCATCTTCCGCCTTTCGGAGTTGGCCGGAAACCGCGGGGAGGGACGATTACGCGGAGAAACCGGAGCCGACGCGGCCCGCAAAGTACCAACGTGGGGCGTTTCCCATGACGGGGCCGTCCACCGACCTTCTTTGCACTCCAGGGCCACTCGGGACTCCAGGTTGTCCATTTGCATCTGGAGACGTTTGAGAGTGAGGTCGTTCTCGCGGGATTTTCGTTTGTAGGCGATCAGGACCAGGATGACGACGATGAGGAGCAGGCCCCCGCCGGCGGCGATGCCGACGATGGCCGGGAGGGTCAGCAGACTGTCGGACGTGATGCGCACGGCGCCGGGCGAGACGCGGAGGCCGCCGACTTGAACCTGCGGACAAACGCCGGCACGATGAAGATCTGTCCAGTCAGAGCCACGTCCGTCCGTCCGAGTACTTTTGCGTAGCTCTTCTCAAACCTTATTTCTTTGATTTGTACTTTTTCGTTTCAAATGAAGGCATGACGGGATACGAAGCGATGTATTGCTGAACATCATTTGTCCTGTGAGTGGCTGTCAGAACTGGCTATTGTCTCATCCTGAGGGGCGGGAACATTCATATGGAAAACACGGTTCATTCGGCACGCCGACTGTTAAAAGGAACGCAGGGCGGGCGCTCCGCCTCTAATATAGTGCCAAATCCCCACAAACGTCAATCTTGCGCAAACACGCGCAGCCGCAACAGAATGAAGTTTGACGGTCGAATGCAAGTTCTTGCAGCGGATTACACAAGGTTGTGGCGACCGGGAGCGCACTCACACCACGCCGGCTCTTTTAAGCGCTTTCCCTCGGCCGGACGGGCAACGGCGAGGACATGAATAATAGAGTTTGAAATTAGAATGCAAATAAAACCCCCTACGGGGATGGGGGGGGGGGCACTGACCATGACTTTGTATTGTCCGGTGAGGTTGGGCGGCTCACATAGCAGCTGGCTCTCCGACACGGTCACGGAGCAGGGGGTCTCCCCGATCAGCACCGTGTAGTTGAGCTTCACCCCTCCCGAGGCCGGGGGAAGCAGGTTTCTGCCCTGCGGGGACGGGACCGCCTCACAGTTGACAAAACACCCCAAACTTTCAAGGGTTTGACCAATGCCAAAGATTTTGCGAAATCCTCCCTCGCTCAAGTTCTTGCGCGCGACCGAGATGAAACAAAACACATTTGAAGCGGCGACAATCGCACGCGCTTATATGATGCCGTGACTCCGTCCGTGTGGGGTGACGAGCCGCGGTTCGGTTTCGGGCGAAAGCGCCTTCGCTCGCTGCTCGACAGGCTCGAGTATTAACAGGCTGTTGGATCGCTTCACGCTCAATGTTAGGACTGAGCGTGTGAGCGTTGTCGGAGCGGCGGTCCCTTGGAGAAAAAAAAACACACACAAAAACACAAAGCGCCGAAGCCGCAAAATGTGAAGCGCACAGCGGCGAGGAAACACTATGTTGAAATTCAAATGCCGCAAATCGGATGAATTACGCCCGATGGAGACGAATAACCAAAGAAAAACAAAAAAAGGCCTCGGCGCCTGAGCATTTTCATACCTTGAGAATGATGGGGGAGCCCGGCTTCTGCTCCAGGACCCCGGAGGCGCTGAGGGGCTCAAAGTAAGGGTTGGGGTAATAGAGGAGATTGGTATTGTTGTAAACCAGCAGCGCCCGCACGTTGTTGAAGATGAAGCCAAACTCGTCGGCGTGTTTCACACTGTCCGAACCCGGACGGGGGTCCTCGGCCAGCGCGGGAGCCCAACAGCTCATGCTGGTGGCATTTAACCCTTTACACACCTGGAGGGGACCACACGCGCAAATGTCAAAGGTGCGGCCTCAAAAAGTCAGCGTCAAATTCACCATTTCGTTCCGCCCCTCTAGAAAACAACGACAACGCACTGTATTTTTCCAACAGTAAAACACATTTAATCACGGTGGATTCCTCCTGTACCAAATGACCGTCTTCATATAGAAAAGGGACACATTATTGCGGCGCGGCGCGGTAATGTGCCGCGCGCGTCGTCGGACGCCGGTCTTTGCGGGCCGAGATGAATCCGGGTCGATTTGGACATTCGGAAAGAGCGAGGAAGACGGAGACCGCCGGCATATTCGGCATATCGGAGGATGAGCCGCGGCTCTTTTATTACTTCTCTCCGGTTCGCCCGGATGAGAGAGCCGTCTCCCGTCTATCCTCGGTGGGGGAGGGAGGCCACGATTGATTGCTGGTTTTTTTGCTTTCATTCCCGGGCTGCTCCCTCTCTCTGGGGAAGAAACTTAATTAGAGGCAAATATCACCAAAGCTGCCGAACGCAAGCAAATACCGCGCCTCCTACCAGTCGGGTGAGCGCGCGCCGAGACGCGGCCGGTCGCCGAGACGCGGCCGGTCGCCGAGACGCGGCCGGTCGCCGAGACGCGGCCGGTCGCCGAGACGCGGCCGGTCGCCGAGACGGATGGCGCGTTTTGGTGCGTAGTCGACAGTGCGGGGCTTTCGCGTTGTCGGGAGCAATTGTCTTTGCGTGTAGACCATGGAACGCGCGGGTCCAGGAAGTCAACTGAGATGCCGACGAGGATGCCGGGGGTCCAGCAAACCCCGCCGGGACTCGGGACACACGTCTTCCGACCGGGACTGTCCCGGGTGAACACGTCGGGACCACTCCGGACCTCTCTGTTTCACAATCCTACAAAATCCTCTCCCAAGGTCCGCTACCGAGATGACTATCTGGAACATCGAACTGTCAAAAATGACTACTGCCGGTATTTTCCTCTCCGTTTTCTTATCGCGGCACATACAGAACCCTGTCGGGACTAAAAGCAGCTGTTATCGTTTTTATTTTTTTCCCGGCTGTGGAAATTGGAACGGAAGGTGACGAGCAATCGAACGCCGGCTAAGTGGGCCGCAGGAGGATTTGATCAATTCGGCTGTAGGCCGGGACTATCGGCGGCTGTCGATCATCCCGCTGACAAACCTCCGCACGCTAAATGTCCTGGAATATTAGCATAGGACGTTCTTTTGAGTCCTTGCGGCGAAACACGATCCGCTGAGCACATGACACGCCGCTTCACAATTTCCCGATGACAAGATGGTAGTTTGTCGGAAGGGCCCGGCTCCAACACGGGGGCTCATTGGGCAAAAGGAAGCCCGTTCGGACTCTCGTGCTAGGAACGCAAATTCCATGGTACTTATCGACCTGCTTCCAAAACAATGGCTCGCTGGACTTCTTCCCCCGGAGGATGAGGAGTTCTCAAGATATGGCAATCTTTCCTCACCCCGCTATCAGGTGGCCTTAAGACTGTTGCTTGGACTGGACTGGACTGGCAGCTCAAGAGCCCTCTTATACATCCACAGACTTTAAAACAAACACTCACCCACTTTTCCTAATCTTCCCACACGCGACGGGACGGCGCTGCGAATGCGCTGCGAATGCGCTGCGAATGCGCTGCGAATGCGCTGGGACTGCGCTGGGAATGCGCTGGGACTGCGCTGGGACCGGCTGCTCCAGCTGCTCCCCCCTTTTCTTCTCCTCACGTAACAAGTTTCACGCTATTACAATTGCATCAATTGTATCTCGGACGGTCGGAGCTCGTTAAGTCAAAAATCCGTCGCCTCCTACCGCAGGTAACGACAATAAAGGACGGCTAATCTGCGCCTCGCCAAATTGTGAGCGCACAACACGGTCCTCATGGCCACGCGGAGAGGGAAGCTTCGCGTCGCTCCGTCTCGATAAAGCGGAACGGGGTGAAAAAAAACGGAAAGGCGGTTTCGTCGGTTGGCGTAAAACGGAGCCTTCGCGTATCACCGACTAACCGAAAGGCCTGCGGCCGGCCGGGCCGGCGGAGAGAAAGGAGCGGAGGACGTATGGGATACGGTCTCGCGGAGGCGTGTGTGGGATGGAGGTCAAAGTGTCGGAGGTCATCCGGAGGCCGGCGTCCAAGATGGCCGGCCTTGCGCGATTTCCGTTACTCCTACGCTACCAATTGAGAAAAGTGGCACGAAATCCAAAGCTTCCCGCACGCCACACAAGCCAAAGAACCTTTGGCATACTCCCCCGTCGTCCCGTCAGCATGATTGAAAGCAAGTCAGCCGGTCTTATTCCAAATCTCAGCCGTCTCCCGATTGGATGCAAGGAAACGCGCTCGTGCAAAGTACAGAAATTTCACGCAAACGCCCCATAACCATCCTTCCCGATGCTGCCACAACGGGCAGCATAAACGTCCGGCAGCGGCGCCGCCGTCCGACACCGGAGCCGCCGCCGTTCGACGAAGCGCTCGTCGATGGCGCCGGCGATGCGCGGCGGCGCAACGGAACATCGGTAAGAACGTAGAAGCCTCGCCGTTTAATAGAAATTCATTCCCCGCGTCTGCGATAAAGTCGAGCGGGAAGAGACGAAGAAATCTCTTTGGAGGCCGAGCGAAGCGGCCGGCGCCCGCCGGGACGAATCAACGGCATTTTCAAAGGCCGCGTTTCCCAATATAAAACGGAACGCTTGTAATGGACGCGGCCTTCCGCGTCCACGCGCGGGCCATCGGAAAGACTGGGGTCTGCTCCTCGGCGCTAAACGAGCAACGCGCGTGAGGCTAATTTTAGACCGCGGGCGGCAGCGCGTAGCCGGACTACAGATGCGGAAAGGCTTTTGCTCCCCGCCTTCTACTTGTGGTCTTGAGACGCTGTAAAGGATGGAACAAAGGCTTTCCTTGTTTGGATGTTCAAATAAACGTGACCGGAGCGTATTTTGATGGCAACCTAGGGTACGAGTAACGCGCACCCACAATCCTGAATCGGTTCTTCTTAAGTCACCGGTTCTGAAAACTTGGCTCAACCTTTATGAAGGTCGTCCGCCCGTCCGTATGTCTACTCGACTGCCCGTCCGGCCAGAAGAAATTATGCGGCGGGCCGGACGTGGCCCCCGGGCCTGGAGTTTGACACCGGCGCTACAAACTAATATGTATCAAGAGTTACAGATGCTCCACCGCGCATGTAAATGAAGGCCGGCACCCGGCCGTAATCCACGGCGCAGTTCCAGCCTCCCTATTTTCCCCCGGCCCAGCAACCTTCTCGTCTTTGTCCGGGGAGCGCTAAGAACAAATCCCATCCCCTAATTAAAAAAAGGCCCGCGGGACACAGGCTCCAACGCAATTTGGAACGATTTCCCGGTGCCGGGATTTTCATGATATGAGGCGTCTTTATGCTGACCGGCGCCTTCCCGCCGCGCTTAATCTTCCGTCGGAAGCCATTAGGAGTCCCCTCGACCCCGATCACGCGCGCTTCCGGCACCCCCGCCCCAACGCCTTTGCCACCCTAATATCATGGAGTGCGTAAACAAGCGGCTGGCGTGCTGGCGCCGTTTTCCAAAGTAACATCACGCGGCACTGGATGGAGTTCTTTGCTTTATTTGCGCTCAAAAGAAAGAAGTAGCAATTCCCCAAATATAAGACGCAGCCTTATTTTGGGGTATGATACCCAACAGACAGAATAAATATCATCTTTAATAAACTCTTTGTATTTTCTTGAGTTCATATTAGTGAATTTGCTGTTTGTGTATGAGATCTCCCACATTGGCAGTTTAAGCGAAGGGGCCCGGAGCGCCGGCTTTGGCTCCAGTTTGTTTGAGCCTAAATAAGCTGCATCGGCGTTTCGCCGGGTTCGCGCTGGCGCGCGTATGCCGAAAGACGGCAATTCCTAAAGGAGTCGAACCAAACACCTTTCCGTCTTCCCTACCCGCCGCGCACGGCTCCGCGCTCCCGACCCGATCGGCCGGAGACGTCGCAACCTCCCGGTTTCGGTAACGTTCCCGCGCGTGAACAAAGACGGCCTCGGACGGCGCTTCCGTTATTGAAAAGAACGACCCCGGCTAACACCCGCTGAGAAAAACAGCCGGCTTGTCCCGTTGCGCTAAGTGTGGCCAGTAAGCGCAGGGCCCAGATGAAAAGGCGTATCTGGAAACCCGGCTTGCGCGGCTGACGGATCGCTCCTCCTTGAGGAGCGGAATGAAAAGAAAAGTTGGCCTTTATGAGACGCGCCCATACCTCTCGGCCTTCATTTCGGGGAAAGGAAAAGTCCGTCTTACATTTGGCAGGACAGTAGCGAGTCAAAGCGGCAACTTACGTTGACCGACTCTTTGCCGGCGTACTTGATCCGGATCCTGGGCTCCTGAACCGCATCCAGGTTGGTGCCGGTCACCGTCAAGGGTGTGTGGCCGCTGGGGAAAAATCACAAACGCTTAGCGGATGCTCACTTAACTTATTTGCCGAGTGAAAACGAACGGAAAAAAAAGAAGCTTACTTGGAACCAAGAGCATTATTTTCCTTTAAGCAAATTTTCATCGATTGGCGGTCACTTTTATATACAAGCTATCACGAACGTCAGGACACATAACCGTAAAAACACGTCCTTGCGATTGAACGCGTGACTTAGTAGCGCATCTCAGGCCTGCATCGGATGAGAGAGTGAGCGCGCGCTGCGGCCGCTCCGTCACACCCAAACTAATTGAAAGAGAAGTCATCCAAAGCGCGCTATTGACTTGGGCTGGCTAACGAGCGTCCGCTGATGAAAACGTGAACGATAGCATAAGCCGCAGGTCCGTCGTGATGCCTGCATAAATCTAGATATATTTTTTTTACCTGACAATGCTCCACTCGGGTTCGACGCGCACCACGGCGGGATCCTCGATGTAGTTGAAGGTGAGACTCTCGCCGATTCGCGAGCGGTCCACGCCCACGGCGATCCGGACCGGGCCGACGCCGGACAGGGAGGGGGCGGAGCAGCACACGATCTCCGTCATGGTTCGACTTCAAGCGTTAAGGACAAAAGACAGCGATCTCAAATTTGCCGCACGGATTACATCTGATAAAAAGTGGGAACACGCCGAGGGGCCCCGAAGTACGGGCCGCGGGCCGTTCGTGGCCCACCGTCCATTTTAAAGAGTCGCTCCCTCGGCATATCCCCCGAATAACATCCGCTGATTTCTCGGGGCTCACTCACACGGGCAAACGATTCTTGACAATTCCAAACACGCCGAAGAGGAATCGGGTGCGTCCAAGCATGTTTTGAGGAATGAGGGAGGAAACCGGAGCACACTCAGGCCCGGGGAGAACATGCAAACTCCACGCAGACTCCTTGAGACATCGGGGCCGACTACTCATTTGATGACATTTCGGACAACGTCTGGCTCGGCGCGATCCGGGCCCGCGCGGCGGAAACGCGCAGCGGAAAATCGAGGCGACGCATTGGACTTAAAGCGTCACCCGCGGGGACAAAAAGGCCATTTTCTAGTCACAGCTTTGACAAAGTCAGTCTTGTGGATCGTTCCGGATGTCAGCGACAGTTTGTGATGGGATTTGGGGGTGTTGCGCAATAGTTGGTGCTGAGTTCATATAGCAATGAGTAAAGCTGACATTTCCACAATAATAATAAAGCATCTTCTCAAACATTGAGGTGATGCCGGGGGGCGGTAGGTTTAGGGTCAGCGTGTCTCATAAAAAGTAGCATAACCCCAAAGAGCAAAGCTATTTTTCTACTTTGTGACCATTTTCCACAAAATGTTGCTTGACAGTTTTGATTTGGTCATGGCAAGGAACTTGATCAAATTCTCATGAGCGGCTTGGCCTCGTGACCTTACCCATGGAAAAGGAGCCATTAAAAGGATCCATCGCATCCAAACCAGCATGTTTGACTGTACCGTATCCACTTTTCCGCTCCATCGGGCCAATCGTCAATCGATGCCCTAATTTAACGCCGTTTTCATAGTTAGGGCACACCGCATTATAAGGCACATAGAACAGAAGCTACGGTACGCGAATGGCTGCTTACGCATTCACTAGATGGAGCTGCGCTAAAGGGAATGCCAACAAAACAATCAAAAACCCGAACCGACGTGACCTCAGTCAATGAAAAATCCCAGAGTGGCGCTCACCTGAAAAACTCGCACGTCTGGTTTCCAAAGCGCACGCTGACGGCGCTGCCGGCGCCGAGGTTCTCCCCGCTGATTGTGACTTTGGTGCCGCCGGACTCCGGACCTCTGCTAGGCGACACGCCTGTAATCGTGGGCGTCTAGCAAAAGGCAGGAAAATGGGCCGAATGATGAGCGAGCGTCGGCGCCCCGCGGCCTTTGAAACATACCGCAAAGGAGTAGAGCTGGTTGGATCGAGCTCTGAGTTCGGCTTTGCATTCGCCCACGCAAAGCCGGACCGGACCGGGCCGGCTGTCCGGAGGGGCGGCGTCCATCTCGCAAACGATTCTGCGGTGAAAAAAAATCAAAGTGAGGAAAAAACCTTTGCGAATAATGGCGACAAAGTCAAACGTTGGACAGTGGCGGCGTACCACCTCGTAAGCCATTACCGTACTTCCCCGAGTACGTCGACCTCCCTGATGACTTGACCCCCCCCAATTCAATTTGGGTGAATTTGAGGTCCATGACCCCCGGTCTAGAGAGCCCGTGCGTTTACGCGAGCCGCCGACGGTTTATGTCCAGCCTCGGTCTTGGTCCTGCATTTGAATTGAATAATGACGTCCGTAGATTGACGCGCCGTCAGACGGCGACGCGGTTGGCTCCAAACCGGGTGGGCTATTCCATTTAGAAGGCGGTCATTCGCGGAGGTGCCCGCGCGTGTCTTTCCAATGTTTATTGTACATGGTTTAATCATGTACTAATCAAAACGGAGACGGAGCGGAGCACGAGGGCCATGACGGAGCCCGAGCTTTTCCCCGGGGTGGAAATAGAAGGGCCGGGGCATTATTATTTTTCCGTTTGATGTCGGGCAAGGACCAACGCCCTAACTCTCGCGTCCCCTGGATGTAAACGTCATCGGAACAGTATAACGATATTAGGCGGGGTTTCTCACGAATTCGACCCCTCGCGACGTAACATTGAGGCGTCCGAGAAAGAGGCGAGAGGAACTCACTGTTCGGCGATAATGTAGCCGTCCGGCACGGGAGCGCAGCTCACTCCCGCCACCTCCACGTTGCCCACCACATCGGAGAAGTCCAGACCCAGGTTGCTGCCACGGATGGTCACTCGCGTGCCTCCTTCGGGGGGACCGGCCACCGGGGTCACCTTTGGAGCGCGCAAATCGGGCTTTAAAATGCTGACCTTTGGATCTGTCATCGAGGAATGGCGCGCCCCTGCTTGCGTGATAACCAAGCGGTGGTGAAATGTTGCACTTTGACATGTTGTCGCCACCTGAGTGAAATTTCAGCTCCCCGGCGCCTTCTGTCGACGCCAAAATACCGCACGGGGTTCATCACTGACATGACCGTCATAAAGGCATCTTCTGCTCACAGAAACACTGGCCTACATTTATAATCTAAATTTGAATACTGCATTTGTCCCATGAAATTGTATTCATTTACTCCCAAGTCTCTTCATTTTGTAGTGTTTCTTCTCGCTGTACTACTTTCATTTGGTATATGTGGATGATTTTTTTTTTTTTTTTTTTCTTCAAATAAGATTTCAGGCTCTGTGTGCTTTCATTTCATTCCAATCTGCCCAGGGCCTTCACAATCAGCAGTGCCGGCAGATGGAACAAACCGCAGTGGATATCAAAAGTTTGCTCACTCCCTCTCAGATGCCAAATGATTGCGACGTTCGAAAACGAGGCCGAGATCAACATTATTTTCCGCCATTAGTGTGATCTCTAACTGACATTACGCAAAACCCCATGTGGGGAAAATGAGAAACCTTCAGAAGGGACCAAGGGAGGAGCCCCCTTCCGGGCTCAACGGGTTTCACTCGACGCAGAGTGCTAAAAATCACACATGGCGCCATATAATTGTTATAAGTCAACCAGATAAGGTTAAAATTTTGAGCCGTACTTCCCTACGATCTTTTAAAATGTGCTTTATAAATCAAATTTGACTTGACTCGAACACACATGGTCATCCGTGGAGAGTCGGTGGGCCCGACACTGACCGACACGCCTTTTGCGGCCAGACTACGAGAAACATGACAAAACATTTGCGGGTTTTTCTTTTATCCGTCATCGTGTGCGTCACACCGCAGGTGGGCATTTTTCTTTGGAATGGAAGCGGGCATTCTGTTGGCCCGCTTTGCCAACGCAAACGTGCGTAAAATGCGCAACGACGGGACGACGACAGAAACGAAAAAAGAAAACCACGAACCGGCGCAACGGCCGTTAGATCGGTTCGGCTTGAAAAACGGCCCGCGTACGTCGTCGAAGAAGAATGACGACTGACGGAGCGGCAAAAATGTGTCAAATGTCGAGCTGTGTTTTATGACAGATGTAGCATTCTTTGTCTCCGCTTTTTTGCCGGAATTTAGGCAATTGGGAACATTTCCAAAGAATGATTCGTAAACACAATACAGTCAGGCTTCCTTCTCGACCTTCCAACGTGACCGACCGTATGAGTGACTCCGCATTTTAGTTGCCAACGCGAGACGTCCTTTTCAAAAGTCAAAGGGAAAAAAGGTTTTCCATGGGTGTTGTCACCCTAAATCAAGCGGAAGGAGTCGCGGAGAGACGCGCCGCGGAGATGCCAGGGAAACAATCAATATGCAACTCCGCGCCATGCAAGCCGAGCGGAGGAAAAAAAAAAAGTCCGTCCCTTCGGAGCCGCTCAGAGGGCGGCGTTCCACCTGTACTCCCTGGAGGACTGCGGCGTTCCACCTGTACTCCCTGGAGGACTGCGGCGTTCCACCTGTACTCCCTGGAGGACTGCGGCGTCCCTGTGGGACACCGGCATTGTCATCTAGATCCCGTGGACATGAATTGTTCTGGATGTAAAGTAAGTGTGTCAGTGCACTGCCTAAGGGCTCTGCGTACATATAAATCTTTCAGTACTGTTTGGGCATTCATGGAATGTAGGGTGGGGGACTTGGACTGTTGGGGGATGGCGTCATGGCTAAATATATCCATGTCAAGAAATGGCAGCTATTTGAGTAGCTTTCAAAGATAGTTACATAAGCAACAGGGGCAAGGGAAAAACACAAGTCACAATAGAGAGTAAATGGCCATGGGCCATGAGACACTTTAACAACGTAACAATATTCATTCCTCACCCCGTTAGCTCACTAAAATGTAAATGTATTCAAATGTATATTTTGCACCACTGCAATTTTCTTTGTCATTTGTTGTTGCGGAGCCACAGAGCGGCCCTGCATCAAGCAGACTTTTTGGAGTCACCCGTGGCCCTTGATTCACATCCGGTACAGCCTTGCCACACTGTTTGCGTGATCCTTTGAGGGAGCGCAACAGTTGCCCGCGGGGTTAGCGGACTTGGCGGGGAAGCCCAGATTTCCCTCTCCCCGGCCACTTGGTCCAGCTCCCCCGGGGTAACGCGGTCTCTCCGGCGTGTCCCGGGTCTCCGCCCGGTAGGACATGCCCGGAACACCTCACCGGGGAGGCGTCCGGGAGGCATCCGAAGCAACCGGCCTCAACCGGCCCCTCTCGACGCGGGGGAGCAGCGGCTTGACACCGAGTCCCAATGAGCCTCTCGCCCTATGTCCAAGAGAGAGCCCGGACACCCCGCGGAGGAAACTCATCTCCGGACCTTGTTCTTTTGGTCACGATCCGGGGCTCACGACCGTAGGCGAGGGCGGGATCGTAGATCGACCGGTCAGTACAAAGCTTCGCCTTTGGGCTCCGCTCTTTCTGTACCGCGACGGGCCGCCGTAGAGCCCGCGTGACAGCGGACAGTCGGAGCTCCCGTTCCGCCCTACCCTCGCTGACGAACAAGACCCCGATAGACTTGAACTCCTCTCCGACCGCTTTTTGGCTGAGGGCCACGGTCTCAGATCCGAAGGTTCCGATCTCCATCCGAGCCGCTTCACGCTCGGCCGCGAACCGCTCCGGTGAGAGTCGGAGGTCAACGGCGGTACATCTTCTGCAAATAGCGGAGGCGCAACGCTCAGACTCCCGCCGAGGCTTCGGCTCTACCCAAAGATGGTGTCCACAAAGGTCATGAAGACAATGGGTGACAAAGGCCAGCCCGGGCCATCACTAAAGTCGAGCAATCGCCAGCGATCCAGGAGTCCGCTTGCACAGCGTAGCAACGGGCCCTCGCAGCGAAGCTCCCTTCCTCCGTTCACTTTCCTTGATACTTTGCAGATTTTGCCAAGGATCGCAGCGGGACCGAGCTTGATGAAATGACCTCAAGCGAGCTGGGAGGCAGCCTCATTTCAGGGCAATCAAACTTCCAGGAAGGTAATTAGGCTCATCTGTTTGTTTGAGCGAAATAACGCAAAGGAGGAGGCGCAGAAATGGCTGCCAAAGAGCCGCGGGAAGTCCGTCAGGATTCTTCGGATGAACTCGTGGTGCTCAGGCAGCTGAGAGCAAACCGAAAAGCAATAAGGCACAACCTCTACAGCCTACGCGCGTTTTGCGTCAAACTGCAGCAGCCGATATCAGAAAAACATCGAAAAAGAGAAAACATGGAAGAAATCAGAATGGATGAATTCAGAATACAGATGCATGAAATCCTGGAGAAACAGCTGCTGTCGGGCAATTGCGCTATTGGATTTGAAATAACAGCATTTGGGATTGGATTAGATTCCCTAATCAAAATGCCGATAAACCGGTCCGAGGTTTCCACCTATAAAGTGTTTTCTGGCGGAAAGCGAAACCTTTCAGCATCACGGTTTGCTAACCTTGGGGAAGGCTGCCTTGGGGAAGAATCGCTGTAGCCACGATCAATAGTTTTAATCCTGGAAGCTCAGAGGGGCTCAACCGTTAGCGGAGATGCTAAGGGCGCCGGGGGGTGCACACAGGGGTGCCCAAAATCGGATGAAAATTCACCTTTGATATACGTCTATTCAAACAAAATGATTTCTACGGGATTAAGTCAAAGAATAATCCAAATGTAAAATTCATATCAAGAATCACAGAAGTGGTATTTTTGACCCCTGGAATGGACTTTAGACATGCCTGTTTGAAAAAACAATTGTGCCTCTCAAATATTGTTTTGGAAAGAGAAAACATTTTGTGCCCCCCTTCTCAATAAGACTACCAATAAGAACATTAATCAATGCAAAATTTTTAACCTTTATAAAACCTTATTATACCTTATATATTTAAACCTTTATAAAACGGGGGGGGGGGGGGGGGGGGGGCAATTTACATCAATTTTCAACAAATATGAAGTTTACAGTTTTTACATAGGTTAGTCTGAAACTGAAAAAAAAAATAAAGTCCCTCAAACTGCCCGGGATAATAAAACAATGTCAGTCTTTATTTACACTTTAAGTTATTATTATTTCTGACCAACTGAACCGTTTGATGTTGAAGTAATGATTACATCACTAAATAATAAATGAATGCAAACAAATATAAATTCATGTGGAAAAGCTGTCATTTTGCGCCACCTCCGGTATTTCAACGCACCCCCTCCCAGGGGGCGCCGCCCCACCGTTTGAGGAGGATCGGCCAAAGGTCATGACCGGATCGCACATTTGGCGAGATACCAAGGGGGCGCCAAAACCTGCTGAAAAGCTGCAAATTCACCTTTGACACATTCAAATGAAATATTTATTATTAGTATTAAGAATCAAATCGCTTTTTTTTTTGGCCCCGGAGACTGACCTTGGACTCCGTTTTACAATATGCAGACCGAGAGAAACGTTTCTTAGTGGAACCGGGCCGATACTTCAGTCAAGCGGGACTTCCTTTGGGCAGCCGGCCGCACCTGCCCGTCGTTGACTGTAAAGGCCCGGCGGGGAAAGCGGGATATTTCGCTTTTGCGGAGGGAACGGCAGCATTCCGTTCAAGGCCGGGACGCCTCTTTGCCGTCTCTGTAGAACGTGAAAAGCGGTCACGGGTCGGCCTGCCTCGGAAAGCCCATCAAACTGCATTTGATGCCGTTTCCCCGCGTGACTCCGCGCATCACCTTAATATTTATGGGCCGCGGTGGGAGGTGCCACGGCGCTTAATAGAAACATTCATTATTCAAAAGAGCCGCCTCGCGGTGGGCACATCTACTAATGTGCTCGTATGTATACAAATTAGCGCGGCGGGGGAGCGTCGGCGCTTGCCATCTAAATCAAACCTTCCAATGCATTTGGTACGCCGGGGGGACATCTGTCCCTTAAAGGGGCCGTAACATGAAAAGTCAACTTTTTGGAGCTTTTAACCTTAAAACCCCAGACGAGTTCTTTTCCCCCGCTGACGCTTGGAAGCGTTCCTTGCTTCTTCCGCGCCAGCAGATTAACATGACTTGCCAGAGGCATCATGACATCGGCGGGCCAGCGCAAGAGTAAATACGCACCCGCCTTATCCGCGTCGTTCAGTTTGATTCGGGTTCCGGAGAGATTTCGCTCCGAGTCGGCCAAGTCAACCGCAACATTTCCTCTATTAGCCAGGAGGTTTTACTGTCGAAAATGCCCACGTGGCAAAAATGTGTGTTTGGGAGCGCACGGCCTGACAATTAGCGTCAGCGCGGGCGGAAGTATTCTTATGAATTCCCGCGGGGACCGATTCGATAGGAGGAACGCGTGTCAGCACCTGTTTTTTGGCCCCGTCACGGGCGCTGTCGGAGTAGTCTTAATCAGCCGCGAGCCTCGAGAGAACCGGGATGATGGACGGATGCGTGTTGTGTGGCGCGGCGGATACGCGGTAAGAGCAAACACGCCCTTTTACTTCCTGGTTAGAAAGATCGGAAACATTATATGTCTATTTCATATATATGTATCGTAGAAACGCCGAACCGAAGCGACGTCATGTCTCGCCTAAGCGTTTCGGTTTTTGAGAGATTCCTTCATGAGGTCGCGCGACCGCCACCCATGTGTCATCAAGGGGCTTTTTAACCGCTTTGGGCCAGTAGTCAAGAGGCAAAACGGCCCGGAGCATACATAACAGCCAAAGCTGAAATTTTCACGTACCGCTAAATTGCTCTCAAATCCTGAAGAATCCGAATAGAAAAAGGCGTGGCTACCAAAGGCCCCTTTTGCCTGTTTGACTATGGGCCGAAAGCGGCCGCTGTTCCCAGTGAAGCGTTAAGTGCCGCCAGAACAGGAAAGCGACGGGGCATTACGCCGCGCCGTTAGACAGGCGGGCTGTGTTTTTCAGCCTTCCTTTCCCCGTTTGTACTTTTTCTACTTGTCAGTGTTCTTCCAGTAGCTTATCTGAGCCGTTACTTTGCGTCGTTCTTCTGTTAGCGCCGCTCCCCTCCATAAACCTCTGCATAAACTCATTCATCTATGTCCCGTACTTTACCGTGGGGTAGTATTTCTGTTGCGCTTTGCATTTTGAATCTTTGTTGGAACATCGCGCTCCTAGTCTTTTGGGAGTCCGGTCTTTCAGTTAGCCAGCAGTTCCCACTTGGGGGAATCGATCGGTCATCTGGATAGGAGGAGCGCCCGTCGGCGAGAGCGCTTCCTCGGCGTCCTTTTGCATTTGAACGTCGGTTAAAACGCTGCTTTCGGCCCCGTCGTCCATGCTGTCGGAACGGTCCCCATAATCCGAGAGCCTCGCGAGGATGAGCGCTCAGGATGATGGATGGATGCATCTTTCGCGGCCCGCCGGCGTTAAGCGTCGTCATCAAGGGGGCAGGGCGGCCGCACGGTAAGAGGCGCGGTCTGCGCAAACGCGCCGCTTTACTTCCCGGTTAGAAATAGCCATGGAACTCATACTTTCCGGATGTCTCTGAGTACGTTGCGCCGAATATATATTACATATTACATACATATTACATGCTGCGGAAAGAATCAAATCTCATAAGCGCTTTAAAGAAAGTGCAAGAGAACAAAGGGGTGGGGGGCACTTGTCTGAAGCGATGAACTGGCACTGTAGAGGCGTTACGCAAGTGAATACAAAGTAGGCCAGAAGGCGTCACTTTACTCGCAATTCATCCCGACTCGGGTCCACCTTCTGCCACCCTTGCAAAATTTGCTGAGCCCAAGCACATTTTCTCATTTCAGGGAGTTATCTCTCACCGCTGCTCATAATTCATCTTGCTAACGGGGGCGCATCCAACGCAATCTGTTTCAGGGACGTTGGCGGACCTGCGGTCGTCGGGATTTTTTTCGACAACGTCCGGTCGCCAAAGCAGGTAAATCATCCCTTTCAGCCCAAAGCGCTGTCGTAAAAAAAGATCTTAGCGTCTTTCCCGCATTCTGAGGTGCATCTGAAAGCCTTCAAGTGCCTTGAAATGGGAGTTGCGAAGCGGGGATGCGAACGAGAGCGGCCGGCGCTGACCTGGGCGATGCGGGGGTTGCTGCACTTGACGTTTTTGCTGGCCAGGTCCAGCCAGCGCGCGGCGTAGGGGTTGACGGGGGGGCAGTGGCCGCGCAGGGTGCACTTGCCCTCGCCGCCGCACCAGCCGCACCGGAACTTCCTGTCGGCCTTCAGGCACACGCCGCAGCTGTCCCTCTGGGCCGCGCACTTGTACAAGTGCACTGGGGGGAAAGACGCGCGCGCGTCAGCGCTTGCCAAGCGTGCGCATGCCAAGCGCTTTTTCGCACTGGGCCCGCCAACTTTGCTCAGGGACCCCAGCCGGGTGCGCCCCCTTCCGACGGCGCGGGGAAATAAAGCGCACCTGGCGCGGCTGCTGGGTCAACTCACCCTGAATGTTTTCCGGGTTGTCAATAATGAAGTTGCCGTTCCACACCACCGAGAAATCCACCGGCAGCTCGCTGATTTTCATCCCTTCGTACAGGTACTGGAAAGAGGGACGATGTCAAAGAATTTTCAACGCGAGGTCACTCGGAGATGCGCCGGCGCCTCCTTCCATTGTTGCCCCAAAGTTACATCATCTCAAAGCGAGAAAGCCCAAGAAATAGGGCGAAGGCTCCTATCCCCTGCGGCCTTCAAAAACGCTGTCCTCAAGTGTCCTTACTTCCACTAGGTCTTTCATTTCAAGCGCGCATATGGGTGAGTCTGCGTCCATGTGCGTGTGTGTGCGTGCTCCGTGGCGGCGACCGAAAGAAATCCCCAAACCCAGCTTTTACTGTCTTGGACTTGTGCGGACAATTTTCATGGAGTCCACAAGTCCAGACCTCTTTTTGGGGGTCAAGACTTGCTTTTACAGTAGGGGACCAACATCTCAGGTTTTAATGTCTTGTGGGGACCATTTTGGTGGACCACACGAGGCCAGACCTCTTTTTGAGGGCCTAGACTTGCTTTTAGAGTAGGGGACCAGAATCCCAGGTTTTACTGTCTTATGGGGACCTCCCGGACTGAAGGTCAAGACTTGCTTTCAGAATAGGGGACCAAAATCTCAGCCTTTACTGTCTGTCTGTCTTTTACTGACCATTATGATGGATACCACAAGTCCGGTCCTATTTTTGAGGGTCAAGATTTTTAGAGTAGAGAATCGGTCTCAAACTCCAGTCCCGAGGGCCACAATCCTGCATGTTTTCGATTTTCCTTTCTCAAACACACCCGATTCAAATGATTCGCTCATCAGCGAGCTCTGCGGGATCTTGAAATTTAACCATTTGAATGAGGTGACACCTTTGAAGTGGACTTTGCTTGTCAGCCAATCGCTTGACTGTGTGTACATGCCAAAAGACCGCGGTGAATAATCGCTTCAAATGGAATACCATTTTGCGTTCGCTAACCCAAGTGACAGGTGACGAGCCTACAGCTTTACTAACGCGAGTTCATATTTGATGCGCACTTTATACTCGCCATTCCACGCTAAAATTGTCAAGCGTCGATATGTCCGCAACTCGCCCCAACTCTGTCCACGACAAAATGGTCAAACATTGACCCCGCCCGCCCACCTTCCGCGGTAAAACTCTCTGGCGTTGGTTGTTTACAGAAACGGCTTTCGGAACACGGCGAGAGCGGCGAACGGGACAAGGGGCCTACCGAGCTGTTCTGGCACTGCACGCTGGAGCTGTTGAATCGGAGGGCGGTGACACGGTGGAGGACCCCCTGGATGTGAAGGACGCACTCGTAGCCCCGCTGGCCGGACTGCGGCTGCGGCAGGTTCTTGGCTTTCAGGGTGATGGGCTTCACCTCCCCCGCCGGGAGCAGAATCTCCTCGGAGCGCACCAGCTGCGGGCAGTCCTGTGCGAGGGAGACGCAAAAACAACTCGACTTGTGTAATCATGCAGGGGAAATTGAGTATGCAGTAAAGTGGCTTAGCGTCACGATGAGTCATACGGAGATGCTAAACGGGCAAACGACGGCAGAACAGCGGGATACTTTTGTGCCGCTATCGTACAGCACAAATTTATCTTCATCCATCCGTCTATCTATCGCTACAAACTCCGTACAGGCAGGCCGGAGCGATCGATTGGTCTATGGACGGGCGGACGGACGGACGGGCGGGCAGACAGACAGACAGGCAGATAGATAGAAAGATCTCGATAGATCTAGTTAGCGATAGATAGATTGAAATTGCTAGATCTAGCTAGCTTGCTAGGTATACAGAGTTAGTACCATATTGATAAATACGTCTAGATTGCTAGTGCTAGCTAGCTAGACAGATTAGATAGCTCTCGATAGATAGACGCTTCGATAAAATGTAGTAATCTTCCACTGGATTCTTATTTGTGTGTTTTGACCCACCTCGGAGGCGTTGACCCTTCCCTCCTGGAAAGAACAGCTGGACGGGTCGTGGGTGCACAAGTTGCGGTACTTGCACCAGTGGCAGCGGAAGGCGCTGTTCACACATGACAGACACCTGCGTGGGGACGCGCAGCGCGAGAGTGTCAGAATGAAAAGGGAAGGGGGCGGCAGCTTCATCAAAGTTGGCCCACGGTCTACGGAGGAAATGAGTCGCGACCCCAAGTGGACACCTGCTGTCGCGTCCTTGCGCTTGGCGCCGGACCGGATGGCTCCGAGGCCAAACTGTCACGCCGCGCATTTTTTTTTGCCGCTTTACGTTGAAAAAAGTACATTTTGGCCGGGGTCCATATCGGGGGGGGGGGGGGGGGGGGGGGGGGGGCGCCGGGCATAGTTGGCCGGCTAAAAAGCAGCTGTCGCCGTAAAAGCCGACGGCCGACCCAGCGGGGGGACATCGGGTAATGAGGACAAATAAGACACTGGCGCAGTTTGATCCCGCAATTACCATTAGCATAGCATTGTGGGTAATTACCAGCTGTTGTGCGTGTTTGTCTACTGTATGTGCGATGCGTACATTTTGTGTTACGGAGAGGAGGCTGAACAAAGCGGCCGACCATCAACTTTTTGCAGCCCTTTTTCTTCCGGCAGTATTTCAGCCGAGGGCCGGTAAATCGCGGGATGAACGACCGTTGGCGCACTTTCTCACGCCTAAGGACAGTTTAGTGTCCGATACACCTGCCACGCATGTTTTTGGAATGCGGGAGGAAGCTGGAGTGCCCGGAGAGAAGCCGCGCGGGCATGGGGAGAACACGAAAACTTCACACAGGGAGGCCGGGGTCAGCCGGAATTGAACTCGGGACTATGAAGGTGGAAGTTCTAACCTTCAAAAAAACCACAGCAAATAGTACGCCTTATTCTTCCCTCTCTCTCTCTCTCGGTCTACATCCACACATAAATGGAGCTTGGAAGTGAAATAGTTTTTGTTGTGGGGTTGAAATGAGGTGCGTTTCTTCTCCGAGCCTCGCAGCTTGTACCGTATCTGCGCCGAATACCTGCCAGGCGGCATTTATGCGAGCGCCCAAGTTATCGGCACAAAAGTACTTATCATGCGGAAGGCAGAGCCTGTTTGCGTTGATCCCAGTTAATCTTTCGGACTATTTATATCGTAAAAGGCTTGAAATTGCGGAGCCTCTCATCTGCGGTGACTTCGTTTCATGTCAAATGTATTACTTGCAAGGCAATTATTTCTTTGTTGAAAACACTGACAGTAAAAAGGGATTACAGTGGAATTTCAAAGGTTACGACGTCCGCTTGCGTGCACCAGTCGAGCGCTCCGAATCGACGTCCGTGTTCACAAACGGGGGCATTAAGATGCCCTTTAGGTATTGTTTGCTTAACCGTGTCACGCTATTGTCAAATGTCGACTTTTAATCTGGAAGGCCGCGCCGTATTTCCTGTTTACGTTCTCCGTTCGTCGGTTTAGCTTTTAGCGGCGTTGGTGGCTACCGAGGTTGTCACCTTCTTGGTTTGAACAAAAGACCTAGCAGACTGAGCCAAGTGTTTGAGTCCATCCTCGTTCGCACGCAGCGGCGCTAAGCGACATTTATTTTGTGCACGGAATTCTTCGAGCGCTTTAGTTTTTAATGCGCAAACTTCAACGACCCCGATTCGATCGCTGGCTCGTTACGGCGTCGGCGCGCCGGATCCGAACCGAGCGTTCTTTACTTTCTCAAACCGCGACGAGCCGGTCGGCACATTACTAGGATCGGAAAGCGGACTGCGCTACGACATTTACCGCGGCGTGCATCCGGGGGCATTTGATCACCGCGTCGTTGTTACGGCTACGCCTCGGTCGCTCGCTCTCTCTCCCCCCGGCGCCCGATGTGAAATATTCACGGTTGCAAAAAGGCATGGGAGGGATCGAGCGAGGGATCCGACTGAGCCCGCGGATGCATGACAATAAGGCCGACTCCCCCCGGGCTAACGGGGGGCGCCTGCCCTTTTTTCTCCCGACGCCAAGGCTGCTAATGGCTTTCGCGGCATCGCGCAGGCTAGCTCGATACACGGCGCTATAGGGCGAGCTCCGAGCGGGCCACAACAAAACAGCGTGCCTTTGATTTAGCCGCTGCAACGTTTTGTTTTTTCGTGTCAAGGCTGAAAGCGCTTTGGGATTCTACGCTTCTGTTAGCGGGGCCGCGGCGAAGACTCCAAATCTCCTGCTCTCAAGTTAGTCATACTTCCAAGTCAGCGAGTGCTTTGTAGCTCACTCAACAAAGCGCAAAGGGACCCAGCCGAGTGGAGTCAGCCATCGCTAATGCGCTACGCAGAGATCTCCGAACGGCCGCTCGCTCGGAATCCGACGTTAAGGTCAGAAAACCATACTGCGGGGCGCGCCCTAGACGCATCGTTTTTGGAGGGGGGCGCATACATCCAAATCAACGTGCGTCCATCGGGCGCATCCTTCTTTTTTAATCATCAAAATACGAGCGCGTTTCCGCGGCCGTAAGGCGCATTCCAAAGTCTTCAATTGTCGCCGAAATCGACGAGGCGTCTTACGATGCGCCGCATCGTATGTGTGCGCCGAGTCCCAAATTCTGCAAATGTTGCTGAGTGATCGATGAATGTTTCGCTTGAATGACTAAAACCCTTTCCTGCCGGCGTGTGGTTATATAAAAAAGGAGGGGGGGGGGGGGGGCATGCCACGGGCAGCGCTTCAAGTATGACGCCAATATGAAAATAATTTGTGCCAACTGTGTAACATACTGTCATCCCCCAAATAGTACACAACGCGCAATAGATAAATAACTTATGCTTATGAACACAAGAAAATATGAAGTGTTAAAGAATACGAGATTTATTCTGCTCTGCACCGGTTTTGACATTGTCGCGATTGATGCGTCTTATACACGGCAACATAGAAAATAGCGGAATTTGAGCCCGAAATCAAGGCTGCGTCCTCCGCACGGGCGCGTGCGCCTTCTATCCGGGGAAATGCCGTACGTATGGTTCAAACAAGAACTCCGTCCAATCGGGACAAAGATGAGGCAGCGAAATCTGCCGGGACTTTCTGGCGGGAAGGACGCACATGAAATGCGGAGAGCGGAAAAATACTCACAACTGGTGGACGCTGCAATTGTAAAACTTGACCTCGGTGCTAATGAGCATCTGAGCGGTCTCCTTTGATTTGAGTCTCAGTTCCACACCTGACCAATCTGAGGGAAAAGAGACGAGGAAGACGTTTTAGCGCAAAATACTTTTGTTTCGTAACGGGCAAACGTCATATCCAAAATGTCGCCATTGGATTTATGGCTGCCAACCAAAGTGTACGCGGAAGCCTAACGGCGGAAAACCACAAGTATTGTTGCGTCATTGAAGATAAGGATACTCGCTGATATACACTGACGCTTACAAAACCGGTCAAAATATACCAAATGGATTTATGATCCAGTTGAAGCTTTGTAACAATATGGAGAATTGGTTGGAAATCAGGAAAGGCTGACCAAATACAGAGGAAACGTGCGAAAGCTGTCCTTTTATGGAACGGTTAAGAATTCTAAAGATGTACATGTACGGCCGTCTTCAAAAAGAATCTTAAACGTATAGTATTCGCACAACACACAACATTATGCATAGACCGCGTGAGATCTCGTCAAAGAAAAGACGCGGAGGGAGGATTGCGCTGCCGAGGGATGGCGCTTCCGCATCGAGAGCTTAGCAGCGGATGTGCCGGCGCTTTCCGTGTCGCACTTAGCATACGCCGCAAGGCGAGCTAACGCGTCTATCTTTTCACTCTACAATTGCTCTTAATGATAGTCCATGAAGAATTCTGCTGTATCAAGATGATACAGGGTTAGGTTGATACAGCATGATCAATGCATCACTATGCTGTGAAGCAGCATGATCAATGCATCACTATGCTGTGAAGCTTCATTATAAAATGATTCAAATGCGAAAAAAGATGTTGTATCCGGTCTTTAAAGGTTTACCGTACAATACGGAGGAATTGATTTGGACCGGTTTTAGGCTTCAGCCAACCTTTTACTATATACGTAATGAGCTCCGTTTAGAATGGCGAATCCGGATTTCCATTTTTGGTGCTGAGTCTTATAAAAGTCATGCAATCCTAGTCTAATGCATTACATTTCAAATACAGTCATTTTGTAATGTAAGCCATACATTATGCATTATAGTCACTTGCCCAACACTGCTGCACACTATGATATAATCCACAAAATCATGATGTCCCAACCCTATATATACACACACACACACACATATATATATAATGTATTACACTAGGACGATTTGTTACACTAGGAAATGATGACATTTTTCTGTAACACCTGTTGTCTTTGCAGAAATTGAAAAAGATATATTCAGATTTTGTGTTCTTTTATTCATCCGAGCAGCTTTCTGGTGTACTGTCTGTTTGCAGTAAAAGAGCCTCTCATCTAGCTCATCCAGCCACGCGGGAATACAGACTCCATAAATGCAGAGTGTGTGCGTGCGCGTCCGCGTGAGGAGACGCGCACGCCTGTTTGTTTGAGCAGCCTGAATTCCAGATGACATTCGGTGTGTAGGAGGCCGACGTGACCCACGACGCCCCGTTCCCTGCGCAGCACCTGTTGGGAAGCGCTTTCACGCAAGCGCGTATTTGCCTGGCGACATCCGCCGCCGAGCGTCTCTCTCTTCCGCCGTCCGCAAACAGATATTCTCCTTAATCAATTATTACGCGACTGGATGCGGAACGCACCCGACCATCGTTCCAAATAGCAGCTGCGGAAGGAAGCGCCGCGCCGTATTTTCCGCACTACGAGGCGCTCGGGTCGATCTTTCAACGAATGGCCTCTTTTGAAACCGGTTCCATATGTGGGGCGCATCGTATTATAAGGCGCGTAGAATGAAAGCTACAGTAGCGGGCGGGCTTGCGTTGCGCATCCACCAGATGGTGCTGCGCTAAAGGGAGTATCAACAAAACAATCAGATCAAAGTCAGTCAAACTTTTTGACCGTATTTTCCACACTATAAGGCGCGCCTTCAATGAACGGCCTCGTTTCAAACCGGTTTCGTTCATAGGGCGCATATGGCATCATAAGGCATCATAGGCTCTATAGGATACATTCTAAGGTGCGCAGAATAGAAGCTACAGTAGTGGCTACGGTTGTATCATGCATCCAAGTCAGTCGGACTTGATCGCTAGACGAAGAGAAATTAGGAGCGAAGATCTGAAGAATGGGAAAACGTGCCTCTCGATCCAACGATCAGAATGCCGAGACCATTCAAGAGTTAATATAAGTATGATTCGGTTCAATATCAAACGGATTGTTTTTCATCAAATATGTTGTTTTGTTGGCTTAAAAGCGGTTTCTGCATTTAACGAAAATAAGATATCACTCGAAACACTTTCCTTTACAAAAACTGCCAGTGTTTGCGCCCTGTTCCCACACAAATTCAGGAAAATTGGAGTATATATGGTGTTCTATCATTTGAAAAAAACATTTTAGTGAAATGCCAAGGTAAAAATGGAAGAATTTGCACGGCGATGAAGTTATCTTTGTTTTATCGTCCCCCCAAAATGTAATCAATGATGTAGACCATGTGAGATGACGGACATATAAGGCGCGCCGTCAGTTTTTGAGAAAACCGAAGGCTTTTTGGTGCACCTTATCGTGCGGAAGGTGTTTTTCTCGAGACAAGATGGCCACAGGGTGAAGAAAGCACAGGCGCTGAATAATAGATGATGTGCGGCGTGCGTGCGTGCGTGCGTGCGTGCGTGCGTGCGTGCGTGTGTTTAAGCGGCGGTCGGGGGTGCTAATCCTCCATCCTGCCGGTAAATGACAGCGCTATTTGCCCACCGGTCCCGAAGGGAATGAAGCATCGGGGCCCAGATATGAATGTTCTCCCTCAGGTAAATGTCAGCGTCACCTTCCAATCTTCTCTTAATCCAGGCGGCTATCTTTGTCCCCGACGCAAGCGTCAGAGCGAAAGGGGCGCCGACGGCTTCCGCTTTTCTGGGATGATAAGGTGTTGCGCAATCGCCAAGATGGCTTTTACTTCATCCCTGAGGTGTCCGACCGCTTTTGAGTTCCTCCTCGTACGAGCGCGCTCAAATAAACCCGCGTCGCCGTTTGCGCCCATGGGATCGAAAAGGACCTTCCGCGCATCTGGGATCCGCAACCCGCGGACGACCGCGGGATTTGACCCGCTTTGTTTACGGAGGACGGACCGAGAACAAAACGTTTGGCGCCGCTATTTGTCAGAATTGGACCGCTAACCCCACAACTAATCCTGCTTTCGAAAAACCGGCGGCGGAAAACGCACCGGAAGTCGGAAAGGTAGCGATAAGATGAAAATGGCGTTCCGCCGTTCCTTGCACGCCGGTTACCTTTTTGTTTAATTTGAAGGACCTCCTCCCCTCCCTGCCTCCCCGCGTCGAGGGACAGAAACTTGAAAAAAGGCGCGCGGCCGTGGACCTGGAGGACAGAGTTTGGGCGGCTCGCGAATCCAATTTCAACGTTCTAACGTTCTCTCCCGCGTATACGAGTGAAGTCGCTTTTGTTTGAGTTGTTGCCTTCCATGCTGCTTATCCCTAATTGATTTTCAGCACAAACACACAAACGGTCATGTTCGGCGCTCCGTAAAGGTCATCGGCGATTCACTAATGGGGTATCGGCGCGTGCCAAACGACGTCGTTTATTTCAAAACGGTTATCGGCGTACCTCCCTTTTCCGTTTTGAACTCCCGGTCAAGGAAGCAAATTTGGCGGATCTTTCTCCAGGTAATGTATTTCTCGGGGGTAATATATTTCTCAGGAGGAAAGCGTCTCTCAGTGCCAGAGCGCTAATCCAACACATTAAGTTTCCCGCCGTCGCCGAGGCAACATGTTGGAACCTACCTTTGCGCGGGCAAACGACCCGGGGGCCGCGGGGTACCCATCTGGTCCTCCTCCAAGCGTGCCCTTCTAAAGACCGCGCCCAATCATGGCCGATTTGCCAAGTGAATGAAAGGCAGGCGGACACCTGGGGAATGTACCGGGGCGGTTTTTGTTGCAGGGCCAAATACCTGGACTTGTACGGACTCCCGCATTCCCAGCGACAATCCTACCGAGCGTCTGCGGGATGTCCTGTTGCCCGTTGAGGCGGTACGTCACCGAGGGCCGAAGGACGGCGCGGGTCAGCAAACCTAACGGATCTCTTCCGGAGGTCGCTACAAGGTTGCGAGAGGAGCGACCTCCGCCGACCTCGAATGAAGAAATACCCGCCACTTTTGCGGATACTCGCCGGTCTTTGCCCCGTAGCGGGTTACGGCGGAGGTCCCCGATCGCTACCGGGCCGTACGGGCCACACCCGAAAAAAAACCATCGTTTGGAACCCATTTAGTTCAACCTTCAACGGTTCAGTCCTTGCTTTGGCATGATCTTTGTTTTTGTTTTGGCATGATCTTTGTTTGGCCCAGCTCTGGCCGCTGTTGATACTCCATTTTGTAGTGAGGACAAGGCGTACGGGCTCACAATTGTAGCTTTCGACAGGCAATACCAGGAGTCCTACTTTGTGCTCCCAACGTGACAAGGAATGAATTGTCCGCCGTTTCGTTACCGAACCAGATCAGCTGGAAATGGCCGTGTCCTCAAAAGTATTTTCCAGACTCCCGACGCGGCATCTGTGTCGTGAGGGAAACGAGCCGAGCCTCCCGGAAGTTTGGCGTTAATGGTGAGCTCCTATTTTATGTGGACTTCAGCAGTGACGGGTCCATGGCGAGAAAAAGGTCGGGGACCCCTGGGTTACGCGCTTTAGTTACGCTCCTAAGCTAGTATCCCGCTAAGGGGCGAATGCTGTGTTTTTACAAAGGTAGCATCTCTTTGATAACATGCAAGGCTCAAGATGGCCACAGGTCACAACAAACTCGCCGGAGGTCGCCGCAAGCTCGTTTGAAAATATTGAAAATATTTCCAATTTTGAAGGGCGGTGATTGAGCCCGACACGGGCTAAATCTGACATCTGCGGGTCGTACCTCTCGACCCCCCGTTCGCAAGCGTTTCGAGGGGACGTTCGCAAGCGTTTCGAGGGGACGGCGGGACAGCATATTGAAAGTGGACATGTTTTGACCATCCATGCAATATTTTAGCCGCCTCGTGTTATTTATGATGCTTTTCCTTTGATATGACACGTCACAAACATGTAAAAGCCCGAGTTGGTTCAAAATTTCCCCCAGGGGTTAAGGACATGAATTTGCAGATACTTAGGGAGAGTATCTGGGATTGAATGTTAAGAAAAATATGTCCCTGGCACGGAATGAGGTAAATTTGTGTTTTTTGTTTTTAATAACCCAAACGATTTCACGGACCCCCCTGCAGTCAGGCCCCACTTTGAGAAGCGGGGAGCTACTCTACCTTGACCAGAAGGAATGAGGGGGACGTCCTTGGCAGCGGGGGACACGCAGAGTATCTGGTTTCCGTTCACCTGGCCCTCCGCCTCGGTCAGATTGCCGAAGGAACAAGTTATGCCCGCCGAAAGGTCGGGAACGTCGCTGACCTTCACCAGCAACTGCAAGTGGAAGGGGGGGAAATTAGACACAAAAACAAGACTCCAAAGGGACTCAAAAAGACTCAAAAGGGACCATTGCATCCGAAGGGCTAGAATTATGCGCGCGGCGGGAGATAAGCACGCCATACACATGCTTTCATAAATACGCTTGTCGGACGGCGGTGACGATTCTCCGTGCGCCGCGCGTTACTTATGCGAGAAGCCACACAGATGCCAAACGCCCGTTTGAAGCGATTCCCGAGAGGGGCGAGACGCAGGCGGCGCGCCGCCCGCGAATACGCCTATTTATAAATACATTTCGCAGACGCGTGCGATCACGCGCTCCGTCCAAAAGAGACATCGGCCCTGGGTGATTCTCACCGCGGCGTTCGCTAGCCCGGTTCCATTAGCGGTTATATATGGGCCGTGCCGTTTGAAGCTTCTCTTGTTTTTGTTTCCGACCGTGAACTAAACACGGCGGGGCCGCCGGGACCGACGAGGCGGCCGAGCGGCTTAACCGTCGGCCTTTTAAGAGATGCGGCGTGTCCCGGCGGCGGATGACGCCGCGCCTCTAGCTGGCAAGAGTATGCCAGCCGTCGTGAGGACGCCGGCCATCTTTTTGTTTGAGCCACTCGGTCGGGTTTCTTTTCCACCATCGGCGAAACCGATTTGCGGTCGCGCAAAGTGCTTCCTGTGTGACGTCATTGCTTATATGCTAACGACGTGCTAGCCACGTGCTAAGCACGTGAACATCAGATGCGACGTGATATGTTGCATCTGTGTTTTTTGTATGAATATGTGCAATTGTAGCCATAGCTAAAGTCAATCTTTTGTTTGTTACAGAGCTAACAAACAAAATATTGACATCAGCTGTATAAATTGTCGGCGGGAAGTGCGAAAACCAGTAAAGACGAAAAGTGGACGAGCACGGTAAGCATTGGTTTGCGGGCGAGCCGGCATCTCAATAAATGATGATGAGGAGCGAGCGGACGGCTTGAGTAGGATGGAAAAAAAAGAAAGGCAAAAGTCACGTGAATGCATATTCAAGGTGCAAATTCGTCATCCGATTTTGAGAGCTTTTTGAGAGTTGACGTCCACGCATGATGGCAAGGTAAAATTCCTCACCAAATGCAAATTGCAATCTGCAAGTGACAAAGGATTTTTTTCCAAAGGATTTTTTTCAAGCTTTTATCAGTGTTGACCAACCTGAAAACGTCCATCCCCATTCATCACCTTGGCTGTGCGCCATTAGAGCGGGCGCAACAATCAGCGCTTTTTGTCCGACAGGAAATTCCCCCGATAACCTCTCACGTTAATTAGCCTCTCAGCATCCGGTCGGGAAGACACGTCCCCGTCTCGAAGAAACGCTCAAATCGCGCGGCCGCACAAAGTAGATTGGTCTCTCGATCGGCAAGCTTTTTGTTTTTTTTTTTCTTCCCCGGTGAGTGGAGTGGAGTGGAGTGGAGTGGAGTGGGTGTTTTTTAAGATTCTGGCAGCCTAATTGGCACGAGGTGTAATAAAGGCGATTGGATGGTTTCCTCTCTGTTTCTTGCGCCGCAGTGAGGAGGCGGCGTTGTCATGGCGATAGTTCACCGGCCCCGAGGAATCTCATGAATTTTGCCAGCGCGCTGCCGCGGACGCTTAAAAACAAACGCGGGGGGCAGTATTGACTTAAACGTGAATATCATTGTCAAAGAGCCAAAAACAGACCCGCCGGAGCGGCGTTAGCATTAGCGTCGCTCCGGTGTCGAAAAGCATCGCGCATCAGAGTCGGGTCCCCGAGGGCCGTTTTCCGCTTTTCTCTCCCCGATGCGCCCGACTCAAACGACGAGCTCGGCTTGAGAGGAGCTTCAAAAACCCGCAAGGGTAGCGGACCTCGCCGACTGGAGTGGGGCGCGTGGGACACAGCGCACTACGCTTGGCTCAGGGGACCTTTCGCTGCTTTCAAGTTTGACGACCGCTGATTGTTACCTATTCCGGACGTTCCATCCCAGGTGCCCGGTTATAGTTTGAAGTGTTTTGTTGAGTGTTCGGCTGACAAAATATATGATTATAAATAATGATTCGCCGGGGGTTCCTAACCCTTCTGTCTCATTTCAATTCGTACGACGCCTCCGCATTCAGCCCTGCGCCTTCCCACGCAATGTCTTGAACGGCTTTCATACGGTTTATGAAAACGAGTATTTCGTCGATCCGGCAACTCGCGCCTATGGATAACGTGCCGGCTAACGTCAGCGCGTTACATATACTGTACGTGCCGCCGCCTCGTATGCGTTCAACCCGTGGGCATTTTGGTTGATGCCAGGTGCTATCCTTTGGTATATGTTAGCGCGTGCAAAGCTTTTGCTTGGCATCCAAGTAGCGTCCTGTACTGATTTACAAGCCCGCCCCTCCACCCGCGATGAACATCGCAAGCGTCGACCGATCCGCTGCCATACAGAGCTCGGGGACCCCCGGTCCGCGGTATGGCAAAACAATAATGTGGCATTTACATCTTACATTTGCAACTTTAATGGCGGCTTTCAAATGGTTCGCATCGGGCCGCAGCGGCCTAACGACGCGCTGGCACATGCGTACGCCCCGGACCGGTTTAGCCGTCCTCTTGTGCACTCGGGCAACTTTCGCCACCCACTCGGACTCCCACGCGAAGGCATCTTGGCAAACAAGTTGGCCGCTCCTCACCGCGCAAGCGTGCGTGCGTGCGTGCGTGCTGAAACGCCAACACGAAGCTCTTACGAACCTTCCCGTCTCATGTTTATGCATCGCGCGCCATCGAGACGAGGGAGTCGTTTCGTACGATTCCGCGCTACGCGGGAAGCCGTTTTCCCGCCCGAGTCGTCCATTTCCCGCGCGCAAACTCACCGGGACGCCGGGCTCGGACACGGCGATGCTGTCGGGGTAAACGCTGATCTTCACGCACTGGTCCGGGGAGGCGGCGAAACGGTAGGGCTCGTGCGCGCGGTCGCAACCGTTCTTCTGGGAGCATCTGAAAAGATGAAAGCGTTTGTTGACGCTTCACGTAAGCAAATCAATGAGGCGCGACGCGGAAGAGGCGCTCAAGGCGCAGATGTCCTGAGAGAAATCCAAATAAATGCATGGAGAGCATCTTGAGGACATTGGACGGAAGCGTACGCGTTGACGACCCTTGCGAATACGGGGACCGCGTGGCTAGCTTATTTGCGCCGGTTGCTAGCCGCGCAGCAAAAAACGGTTAGCCGTACGCTTATCGCTCGCAATCAAAAGGTAGACGACACACGCCGTGTTCTGTACTTTTTATTACGTTAGTGTTTGATTACATTTGAAATGGGAGATTTTATCTGTAGGGAAGAAATGTACTTTCCGCACTAAAAAAGGGCACCTTTCAAGGAATGCCCTACTTTAAAACTGTTTTTAACACCGTATATATAGAGCGGACTCCCGGTTTTTTTCATTTTACGACGTGGACCGAGACGTCTTTTCGTCCGCTCTTTACCATATTTTTCACCTTGCGACATCAAAAACAAATCCCCCGAAGTTGAATTTGGTCAGGCAAAAGACGAGGAAAGAGCGGAGAAGGTGCGAGGGGGGTGCGGGCGAGTGCGCTCCGACGGCAGCCGTCGCCATGGTTTCGGGTCGCGGCCATTATCTCCGCGCAGTTTGGAGCCCTCGCCCTCGCCCTCGCCTCCCTCATTAGCTGAGCGGCAAATGTTGACCGGAAGCCTCACTTCGCACAAATGATAGTCGCGAGTCGCTATCAATGACTTCTTAACAACAACAAAAAAAACGGTTCTGACTATACTTTGAAGTGGCCATTTATGATACATAACCCTAAAAAAGGTCAGGACGGGTCTCCCTCGCTTTGCAAAGAAGCTCTCATAAATCCTGCTGGTAATGACACTGACGATTTCCTTTCACCGTTGAATCTCAAATGAAACGCTCACATGCGTACCGGCGTCCAAACTGCGTCCGCGCCCACAAAAAAAGTCAAATGGCAGCGCGGTTGCACTCCGCAAATGAAATCATCTAGGAGTCATTTCTTTTCAAGGGTAATGTTTTGAAATGAATTTCAAGTCAAGCAAAGGGGTTTATCCCTGACTATAATACGTCATCCTTTTTAACACGGGGGACGGGAGTGCGGTTTCCAATCGCGTCCACCGACTCCGAAACGGAGGCTGCCGGTTCTCATTTATGACCGCCTGCCCGACAGCTATAGAAGACGGTTTCATTAACATGTGTCCAAATTTGTCTGAATGTCATCCGTCACATACACCGCAAGCCAAACAAAGTATAGCTGAGGTCGTATTGACTAAAAAAACGTCTTTAATTTGGGAATTGAAGAAAACTTCTATCTTGCATTTCCCGGCCGAGAGTAAGAATGCCAATTTTTTTCGTCTTTCCCGGAACGCTCTCGTCGGCGAGAAAAGAATCCGGGACTAAGACGGGGAGCGACTACGAATACGTCTCTGGTCGGGTCGGCCGCGAATTGAAGCGAGCCGGTTCGTTCGCTGGACCGAAGATGTTTGCGCAGTGCTCGGCGGTGCCGTCAGGCGGCGCGTGCCACATTGACTGCAGGCTGGTTGTACCGTAAAGATGCGGCAATAAAGCGGATGAACATCCGAGTGTGTTGAATTATATTTCGGTGAGAAAAAAGGGGCGTGGCGGGCCGAGGGACCTACGGCGTGAAAAGCGCACTTCCGACATTTCTGATTCGCCGTTTGTTTTTTGATCGCTCCCGTCCTTCGTCGGTCCAAAACTGGCCTCCGTCATTCCGGCGGCGCTGACCGAGCGCCCGCCTCTGGAGTCGGGCCTTTCTCCCGCGTCGGATCCTCTTTTTGGCCGCGCCCACGAGACGGCCCTACTCGCCGGGGGGAGGAGGAGGGACGGTTGTTCTTGGCCGGCGGTCGGACGGAGGGAGGGAGACTCGACTCGTGCGACCGAAGATGACGACGATCTCCCTTTGGGGGGCTGATGAGCGCGCGTCATCATACGCTCTCTCGCGCCTCCCTCATCGCTTCCATGCAAACTGTGCATGCTTTCAGTCATGGGAAAGATCAATTAGAAGGGTAAACAGCTTGGGGGGTGGGGGGGGGGGGCGATCGGCAGAACAGCTGGCACAAGGCGTCATCTCCAATGCGGGAGATGAAGGCGCGCTCCTCATGAAGGCAGAAGGGCGACGTGACTCTTTATCGCCAAGCATGGGGAAACCATTTTCTTGCCGCACACTCAAAAGACACTTGCTGGCGCCCACCTCAAATAAAGTCCTTCAATTCCACCTATATCTCAAAACTCGGCTGATGTGGCTGACGGATCTCGCTTCTTCAAATGCTGCGGGTTAAAAAAAAAAAAAGAAAACTCTCATTTTGGAGTTAGCGTTTGTAGGATGCACCCTTACGTTAACAGGGCCTGTTTTCTCTGGTTTCTACAGCCAATAGTTTTCCGCCCAGGCGTTTGGCGAGCTGAATTTTTGGTCCGTGAGTAGAGGTAGCTATTCTTAAAATACGCAGTGGTGCAAGTGCGCAGTGTCCCCGAGCGGCGCAAGGAGACTTGCCGGCGTCATTGTTCTTGCGGGAACTTTGCGGCTCGGTGCTGACAAGCGCGCCGGCGAAGGGGTCAGGCCGACGGGAAGGGGATCGGGAGCAAGGACGGCCGCTTAGAAGAGAACAGATGGCTTCATCCCAGAACGGACAGCACGGGTGTGATCGGACACGTGTAAAGGACGGAGGGATGGACGGGCGCGCACGCGCATGTTAATGAGGCGGACGGCGCAGCTGCTCCACCGCTTCGACGTCATCATTCGGGCTTCTGGCGGGCAACGGAGCGCCACCCTGACAAAATCCACCGGACGGCAACACTTTTATTCCCGGCCCATACGAGCGCGGGTCCCGCTTTAACCGGGACAGTCCCCATTTCCAGCCTCGTGTCCCGAGTCCCCTTGTTTCCCGCCAATTTTCCGCGTTGAATTGACAGGAATATTGAATGAATTTTTCCCCCTCATTTTCAAGCCGTATATTAAGGGGGTCCACATGAAAGTCCATAACTCAAAATAGAGCAGTTTTCTCCACATATCCGTGTGAATAACATTCATTTGAAATGTGAAATAAGTAGTATGACATCCACCGGCTTCTCCAGCATCATAAGTAGCTCTAATTCGGATGTGGTCTGCATCCGTTCGCAGCGGACATGGCAAAAACGAGCGGCCTAATTGCCTCTTTGTCGTGGACAACGAGGCTGCATTTGTTTGACGGACTTTGATGCATTACGAAAAGGAAAAGACGACTTGACTTGTCTCCTTCCGCCCGATATGGCACGCATCCGTTTTTTAAGGACGTGGCGAGAAGGCGCTTTCGTCAAGCCTCGCCTCATTGCCCGTTCGCCCGGGAAGGTCGCCTTGGCCGTTTCTCCCCCCGCCCGCCGACATCCACGCCGGCTTGGAGCGCACGGCCGCGGGCCGAAAGAGAGCAGCCAAGCCCCGGTTTCCCTTTCGCAATGCGTCAAAGAGGGAAAAATGATCCACGCGGCCCAGGCCATTACGTGACGCTTGACGAAAGCGCATCGTCGCCACGTTCTGTAAAACCGATGCATACTATATCCGATTCGGGGTCTATATAGTATTTTTAAGCCCCGTAAATGATATGAAACGACTTATTTCTTTCGAATGAATGTTAGTCAAACTCCGATACGCGGCTATGAAGAAATAGGGCGATGGGTTTTGAGCGGCGATTGAAAAGTTGAGCGGGTTGCGCTCCGGGACGAGCGGCTTTTTAAAGTTTCACGCAACTTAGATCTGCTGTCGCACGGCGCTATTAATCACCCGCTACTAGCCGTTAATTAGCGTAGCGATATTTATTTACGCGCATAAATAAGGGAGCAGAGTACGAGCAGGGCACGTGTCTGTTTTTTCTCGACGGTTCTACGTGAGAAGAACTGTGTCATTTAGTTTGACTTTGATACGGCGCGTATGTAAAACTCCCCGCCGCCGCAATTACTCGATGGCTTCATTGCCTCGCTCGCAGCCACAAAAGCATATGATTAACATGCAAGCGCGGAAGCTGACGCGCCGCTAAATGATCTCGGCGTGAAGGCGCGAGCTCCCCGGCTGGCGACGCCCCCTCTCCCCACACCCCCTCTCCCCACCCACGCCGAATTACCTTGTCGCTCCGCAATTATTTGTCCCGTCCCGGCTTTGGAGCGATGCAAATGACTTTAAGTGCACTTTGGGGCGGCCACGGCGATAATGATGATTGCAGCCGTGCTTTGACACGCACAAATATGCGCCCGTACCTTTAGAGAGAAGGCCCGCGCCCCGAAAAAAAAAGGGAGCGCTTGAAGATGCGGCGGCTGACAACCAACTTGATCCGATGACTGCGCGCTCCGGAAACAAAGACGAGAGGAGGCAGGAACGCCTTTGCATCTTTTCGGGGGATGTGGCGCATTCACCTTGTGTCCTGGCCGCTTGGAGGCCTCGTTTCGTCAAGCTGGCTTCCGTTGACGACAAATGAATGAGGCGTTATTTTCGCCCCTCGCTACGTGCTGTAATTGCGCCTCCGAACCAGGGGGCGTCACCCCGCGCTTTGCCGTTCATTCCTTCTAAGGCCTTTCGTCCTCGCGTTGTGGTTTGGGAGAAGAAATAATGCTCGGTTCAGATGGGCTCGGTTCAGATGGGCTCGGTGGACGGCGTGACGAGCCGCCTGTTTGCCCGATAGGATGCGGGACGCCAAACCTGATGCGAGGCGGCCAATCCGTGTCGGTGTCACCCAGCACTAATCTGTCTGTCTGTCTACCCACCCACCCGCATATATAAAGACCATGGTCAACCACAGTGCTGGATGATAAAATAAGATTGCAAAATCAAAACATACAACACACAAACAGTTAAAACAGCCGCTTACAGTAGTTGGCATTCGCGGCAATGTCCACGTTTGAGACTTACACGTTGTGCAGCACGCACCAGCCGCAGTGCGGGTCCCCGGAACTCAAGCACTCGCCGCACGTCCCGTACTGCTCACATGACTCGATGGGAACTCGGGTCACCTTGCAAACAGACGGGAAAAACGTCATTCAATTTTAGCGCCCAAACGAGAACGCAACGTGCGCGTAGACGCAACGAGCGGAACTAAGGCTGCAACAGTCAAACGATTTGGAGTTTCCACGCTTTATTGTTTTGACACAGCTGAATTTATATATACGGTATGTACAGGCGTCTATAAAATAGGGTTGGGAGAGGCCGCTTCGGAACTTGTGCAGTCCTTCTCCGATCTCCTCATGCACGAGCTGGAAAAAGAACGCTTTTTTTTGCGTACAGTTCCGAACGAACGAACGTCTAGCGGGTGAAGCGGCCAATGACGAAGGCTTTGGCCCTGACTGCCGGCCAGGGAAGCGGCTGGGATCACGCCTCCGGCCTCCGGGGGGACGCTTCTCATGCCGCGGCTCGGCTCGGGTCCGCAGCGCAACATCTGTCCCCCGAAGAAGAGGCGCTGCATTTCCGCACTTCAACAAGGTGAAAGTTTCTTTTTGCCAGCTTAAGACGAAAACCGAGACATCCGAGCCGTCCGCCTCGTCACCGGGCTTGTTTAATAGTCAGACGGAGGGATGTCCTCCTTCGTGCCGGAGAGCGGCGTGACACCCGGCTTTAGATAAAAATGACGGAAAGGACATTTTTCACAGACAGATTAACATCTCACCCCCGTCCGTCTTCTCTCTCTATCGCGAGCTCCGACAAGCCGCGATCATTTGAGCGAGCCCGACGTCCGAATGGGAGTAAGATGTTTTGGGCCCGGAACAAACCGAGAGCGCAAAGGAAGCAACGGGCGTGCTTTGTTCGATTGGAGATTTGCAAAGTCTCAAACAACATGGACTGCATTTACAGTCTGATTTATTGAAGCAAAGTCTAAGTTTTGAATGAGCGTCACGCTTCAAGCTGTTGACTTTGATTTGACTTAAGATGCAGTGTTTTGATAGCATTCAAAGAAAATGGAGCATTTGAACAAAAAAAGGACCCTATTTTCAACACTAATGGATTTTAATGTGCACCTTCAGTGAATGGTCTATTTTAAAACTGGTTTCACTGCGTTATAAGGCGCATAGAAAAGAAGCTACGGTAGTGGCTGGGCTTGCACAATGCATCCGCTGGAATAAATGCAGCTACACTAGAGGAAACGGCAACAAAGCGATCAGAAAAGTCGGTCAAACTTTCTTCGTAGACAATCGCAAATGAAGATTAAGACGAAAGAATGGGAAAAAAATCCCTCTTGAAAAGACTGCTAAGATCATATATTTTCTTGATTTGAAAAAAGCCGTATTCAAATGCCGGACTTTGAATCCGCGGCGAACGGCGCTCGTCTTCCGCGTCGGCAATTCTTGCGTCACGTGAAACGTAGCTGACGGCCAACGCTGGCCTCGGCTCTTCCAGATTGGATCCTATCAGCTCTTTGTTTGCTCCTTGCCCCCCCCCCCCCCCCCAACCCCCCCCCCCCCCCCCCCCCACCTGTCTGAACCCCCGCGGCAACTGTTGAGGGAGGGGGACAAAGGGGGGCATTGACGCAGCGGGACAATCCCAACACTGTGCCGCTCCCGTTGGACGTAACCCCCCCATCACCTCAAGGAGGGCTTGCTCGGGGACAAGCGGGTGGCGCGCCCTAATGGGTTGCGGATGCGCCTCGCGTCGGCGGCGGACGGACAAGCGACGCGGCCGCCGGCAATCAGCGAGCGGCGGCTAAAAGCATCCCAGTCATGCGCAGCTCATGGGCGCCGTCCTCCAATACGATGGGGGTATTTCACTCCCCGAAAACAAGGCCTTTTAGCTGAGGGGCCGGCCTGCGGGGGAGGGAGCCTGAGCGAAAGAGTCATCCGCTCCCTGTGTCGGCGGGAGGCTCGAGACAGAAGCGTCCTCAATGTCTACCTAATATGCGGGATGGACACCATGCGAATGCGGCGGGGCGGCCGTCGAAAAAAATCGGCACGAGAAAAACAAGCGCTCGGGCTGGAGGCCGCGTCGACTTTTAATATGGCGAACGGGGGGAGTCCGGTGTTGCCGCGGTGACCCCGGATGTGGCATTGCCGGACCGGCCGGGACGCTCCTCGGCCCGGGTTGGAGTTAGGTAAAAAGCGTGGCGTTTTGACAGCTAATGATCTCATCTACAGGCGCTTTGGCGAGCGGGGTGGGGGCTGAAATGTTTTCTCTTTCCTCGGGGGAGAGGCACTGCTTTAAAGCGACGCTTGGATGCCATTGGTAGAAAAACCAGCGCACCTCTTGGGCAGATTTTGAGCAGAAGAGATGATTGGAAAGCTCCCCTGGGGTCAAACCGTCACGCCGGCTGTTTGTATTGAGGGAAGGTAGCGTCGCCGTCGCTACGAAGGCGCTGGCGGCGCGCCGGGCTTTCCTTTCTTTCTGTGTCTTTGTGACACAAGACAAATGGCTCCGTTTCAGCCCCTCCGTGCCGCCGCCAGACCCCGGCCAACGTCCGCCGCGGCTCAGTGACGGATGGCCGGGCGGGAGAAGAAAGAGACGGAGAGAAGAAAGGGGGCCTGACTGAAGTGGAAACGTCTCATTGCTCTGTTGTTGTGAGGAGACCCGCTCCATGCGGTGCCACATGAGGCGACCGACGGAAAAAGAAGAAAAACAAAAGGTCCTGGTGTCAGTCTAACAGGGTTACTTTTAGAAGGATTCCACCTGTTTGCATATGCGATGCGCCGCGATGCGCTCCGTTTTTGTGTGGCAGACCAAACGACGGAAGAAGGAAAAAACAAAATTCTGGTCCCCTAGTTTCTTTTGTAAGGATTCCACTTATTTGGATGTAGCAACTCCTCAGCGCCACCCTCCCATGCGGTGCGTATATATTAGGGATAGAGCGGTTATCGGGCCGATATACGCCATATCGGTGCACGGCGGAGTTAGCATTTTTTATTGAGCTTACGACCGATAAACTGGGCGCCGGCGCAATTTTCTGACCGCGGGGTCTCGCGCCAGCGTCGCCCCGCCCATAGCAGCGGCTGATTGGTTCCCCTCGCGAGAGCCGGAGCCAATCAGTAGCGATAGCCGCTCCCGGGCGCCCTTGTCTCGAATGCCCGTAAACACGCTGCTCACGCTAGTAAACAGCGGGGACCGGGCGCGCGCCGATAATTTTAAAAGTGACGGCGCTTTATGGTCTGTGTGCAAGACCCGCTCCGCGTGGCGTCGCGCAGAAGAAGAAAAAAAATCCCCAGTGTCAGCGGTAATTCTCAGGAAGCTATTTTGTGGGCTGTAACCAAGGCAACGGTTACAGCCGGCTCCGACCTGAGTAGCAACCCCGCCCGCACGCCCGCACGCACGCACGCACGAGCCTCCAAACCCCCGGGCGCTGCATGGAGAAGCGGCGAGCGCCTCCGGGATCTCCTTTACCTCCTTCTCAAGACGTATAGACATGCGGCTGGCCTCCTCCGCCCCGCGCTCTCTATTTTTAATGAGGGCCGGCCGGGCTCCCGCATCACCGGAATGAGCTACATCCATCACCGACGCAACGCCATCGCGCCAGAGAGAGAGGCCGGAGAGCGCGGAGCGGTATCGGCAAAGGACGCCAGCACGATACATGAGCAAATATTCCGATACGTCGCGGCAAAATAATTTCTAATTGTTAACACTGACGGATGTATTTCCCGGCCAAGAGAAATCAGAGAAAGAATGCAAATTTGTTCTTCACCCACGGTTGACTTAAAAGAGTGGCTTGCGGTGGAAAGGCATCCCAAAATGCTCTTATCAGCAAGCGATTTCCATAACATAGTCAAACAAACAAACACAATCCCTCAACACGATACGCATTTTGGTTTATGAAAGCAGGACTAAGAAAGAGAGCAATTACAAATAATCTCCAGTCCAGTCAGCTGTGTTATAGCTGTCGATGACAAGGAGCGATTTGAAGGAACTCAATTTAGGTCTCCACTGCTCGGTGGAGCTGTAAAGCGCCGTTTTTTAGGGTCGGGATCATTACCGTAATGATGTAATGCAACTAATGACTCTGAAATGACAGCGTCATAAATGAGGGGCGCGTCCTATACACAGATGTGTCTTAAATTTGGGGAGTTACGGTGAATGATACGCAGACAGAAGAGAGAGACATAAACTAAAGCGGAGACAGTGGGACATCCCGGTGTCTTGCCACCTCCTCTTTTCACAGTACAGGGAAGTGCTTTCACACTGCTGTTGGTGCAGATGTCAGGGGGCTCGCCGACAAGCTGTTTGACACAAACGCATTTTGTCTCCGCATATACACCATTGATTTTTGGTCTTTTTTTTTGTCCCGTTCTTATTAAATTGTTGTGTGGGCAGTCAGTGGAGAAAAGCAAAAGAAGTGAGAATTCAAAGACCTATAATGACCGCATACGTGCACGTGCGCGCGCACAAAAACACACAGGGGCATTCATCCCCGCGATAGATAGTTTACAGCAGGGGTGTCTTAACTTTTGCGCGTGAGGCCGCTTCTCAAATAGTGGGGCGGGGCGGGCCCCCCCGCCCCCCGGGGAGGAGCGAGGTGATGCCCGGGGGCCCCCGGTGAAAAGCCTTTGTTTTTGAATTTTTTTGCTTCGGGCATTTTGATGCGCTTGGTAATTTTATTTTCAGTTTTAGACTAAGCCGTAACCTGCATAAACGCTGTAAGAAATAATGAACAATTGTCGAAATTGTCGAAAGTTGATATACATTGCATTGGTATTAATGTTATTAATTTGCTGGTTAATGTTAAAAAGGACACAAGTTTAGGTATACTTATACGGTTTTTATCGATAATTTTATTCATAGTCAGAGCGTTGAGTGTGTGTGTGTGGGGGGGGGGGGGGGGGGTAATGTGTATCAAGGTGAAGCATCCAAAAAGTCACGTTAAACAGTACGTTAAACACACGAACGATGACGTAGGCTAGCTGCTAACGTTAGCCTCACGGAAAGCATGGATATTTGAAACGTCTGTCCCTAACCTAACCAATTTGAAATCAACAATGCATCTCTATGCTATGAAGTATTAAGGGATTAAAACACGATTAAAGGATTCCATATCTTCTCATGTTTTTTCAAGGTTTACAACGCAACACAGACCAAATGATTTGTACCGTTCGGGGTTCAAACCGTAAGACAAAAGTAGCGACTTGGAGTCCAAACGTCTCACTTTTGATTTTGAGGGGCATAAACCCGATTTTGTGAAAACGCAAGGAGAGAGGGATGCAACGCGAGGAAAGACGCGGGAGGAGACGGCCGCGGGGGAGGTGCGGGGAGGGCAGGGGAGGGGAGGCGGAGGAGCGTAAGCAAGATGAGACGAGAGATACACAAAGAACCGAGAGCGGCCGGAAGCGGGAGCCCGGCTTCGGGGGGAGACGAATCAGGCCGAGGAAACACAACGGCGAGCGGAGCAACAGACCGACGGAGACACGCGGCGTATAAAACAAGCGGCGCCGACTATAAAAAAAGCCAAAGCGCTCCACGCAGTCAGGAGTCTATCAATTATTTATGTCCTCAAACCTCTTTTTGGACAAGCGGGGAGTCAGACTGTACTCCAGCTGGGTTCTTTTTTCCCATTTAATAAGGCGCTGCGCCTGAAAATCAAGACAAAGGGCCAAGCGTGGCCCGTCCTCCCTGCGGACGACGCTGGTGCCATGCGCCTTCAAGGGGATCCCCGATTTGCTTTGCAATCGTTAGCTTCTATTTTGCCGCGCCACGGAGGTACGAGAAATATTGCGGTTGCGGAATACGGCTGACTACGGCCGATGGGATTCCTCCTCAGATCCCAATTTTAGGGTCCGCGGTCCAGATGGTTTTCAGCAGGGATCCAAATCTGATCTGCTTCTGTTCGGACTCGGCCGCGTTTTTGACCCATTTAATGGGTTGCTGCAGCAAGAAACGGAAAATGACGTCGCACTGGCTCTGCGCTCGTGAAACGGCCCATCCATCTAGCTATCTAATAATAATTAGTATTATGCTCGTCATTTTGGTACTTTAAAGTAATAAATGACTTTGATGCTTCATCGGCGCAAATACCCCATTACCTCAGTGATACCAACAGTAATTATCGACTTCATCACCTACAGTCATGAATTATTTGGAAAAAATATACACCGCATGTATAAATAAAGAAAAAATCCGACCGAGATTGAACGAGTTGATCAGAGCTAAGCGTAGAAGGCGTTTTTGGGGTCGACTTTCCCTTTCAGCATCATGAGCACGAATAAGTCGATGACAGGCGAGATCACGTCGTATCTTCTGGTACGCATCTCACGACTCTGTTTTCCTCCCGTCGGCGGGCCCGTCACGCGACGTTCCTCCGGCTTGCCTGGGCCAGGGTTAGCAGCTCCCGACATGGAAATTTCCATGAATTTCTCCACTGTCTGTCAGCGCGTGTCTTCCCCCGTCCCGGCGGGACGCCCGACTGTCAATGCGCCCGCTAATGAGGAAGCCGCCAAGGCCATCGCGCATCAACAAGTCGGTGTGTGAGTGTGTGGCATATAGGAAGCGCGTGAGGGACAAGGGCTCCTCCCCGGTATACTCGCGGACGTCCGTCAAGAAGGACGCGTATCGATTGGACGGGAAGGCCCGCAGAGGTTTCCCATGACGTTTCCGTCTGACATTGCAGCAACGTAACGCGCGAAGTGTAAACGAGGCCACATCCATAAACAAACATGCGCTTGGCGAACCAAAGCCTGTCTCCGGCAGCTGCCGAGGCACCCGCGGTCTTTAACCCCGTTGGGACCGTCAGAGTGGGACCGTCTTCAATTGATGAGATGACGCGCTTGCTCTTACGTGCAAACGTGAAGGTATGTTTGTTGCGGGTTGAAACTGAGACGTTGCTGTCACGTGGCTGCAAAACGGAAGAGACTTCCCTAACCCTGACCCTAACCCGGAAGAGACTTCCCTTTGGTGTGATATTGATCTTCCGCTCGGTTTCTGTTAGCGTAGCTTGGGAAAGCCGGCGCGGCTTATCGCCCGCTACGTTCTCGTACTCTTCGTCGCGTTGCTGTGTAGCATTTATGGAGTGGGTTCTTGAGATTTGGCGGACATTATAAGCGTTTTCAAATCCTATTTACTGTACGTTGCTAGCATCATGTAATTGGAGCAAATCATTTCTCGTTGTGAGTCCAGATGACTGCACCTCCCAGGGAAGAAGCTCTGTGGGAGAGAAAGAGAAAAAGAAGGAGCGCTCCAGCAGCGAGAGGGAGAAAGCCCACTTGTCTTTGTTTGGCAGGAGAAGAAAATCAACATAATGTGCCCAAACTGCATTGTGCCTGCGCGTGTTTGTGTCTCAAGCAGGCGCCGCCAAATGAACCGCTCCCCACTTGCTTGGGCTGGAATAAATAAGTCCTTGTGTGGGGTCCCCCCCACCTTTTGGAGCGCATTAGAGCTGTTACACCGGATTTCCTGCCCAAATCCCTTTCAGAGAACACGATCAGATCCATGGAGTGCGGCTGCGTTCCCATCCCGATTAAATGTTACAGAAACTTATGGATCGAGACCTGGAACGCCGCGCGGGCTGACGAGGGCAAACGCACCGCAACAGAAAGAACGCTACAAACGCCGGAAGGAGGTGAAATTGGCACACGTTTTCCAAGCTATGACAAGTAACCGAGGACAATAACATATTTTGGACTTCTACGGAAGTTTGCGACGCAGCCCGAATGTGCATTGGCGTAGATGGACGCAGATAGAGCTAGAAGGACAGATCTTTCGGTCTTTATTTCTCTTTATCGTTACGCCTGCACAAGTACAAGGTATGACATTTTGACTTCATGAGCTCAAACCGTCCAAGACGCATAGCAAGCAATCGACAGACAGACCGCCGAGATCTTAGCGGAGATAAGATTAACGGGAGCCAAAACCAAGGAGTGTTCGGCCACGCCCCGAACAGAGGACGCGGCTCAAGTCCGGAAAAACAGACGACATATCTCGTACGAGATGGAGATGGCTAGGGGAGTCACATTTGGACGGCAATGCTTCATTGACATTGCCGGTGGGGTCATTTGCCCACAACACACCCCCCCGGCAGGACCCCTACCGGCTCCGGCTCTCGTGTCTTCCGACCTCACAAATAGACAGAAACTCCCACTGACACGAGCCGACATCTTGTCCAGAGTTGAAAAAAAACAACAACTGGTGAAGCAGAGAAAGACGCAGTCACACTCACACGCACAGACTGCGTGACAGCGCATCCGTCAGCGGGGCTCTCACTGACAGCTTTGCCGAAGGGAGGTACGGGGGACAAGAGCGCCATTGCGGGTCCACCGACATCTACCCCCTGGATGCTATGTTGACAGGAGGGAAGAAAATGCAAGAAGATGTGCTCGGGGGAAAAAAAAAGGGGAACAATGCATCTACATGTTGGGGAGACCAAAAGATTCAACAGGGGAAAAAAATTCACTGCCTGCAGCGCATGCAATGCATCAGGTGCACGCCAAGAACATATAAAGCTCTGCTTTTTTTCGCTCTCGAGGTTTCCCAAAAAACAAGCACGCAAGCGCTGAGAAACACAATCAAGTGGCTTTCACGCAAGCAGATGGAATCCTGCTGCATGCGTGTCACAGACGCGGGACATTTGGCTCTTTAAAGGGAGCCCTGACCTCAAAAGACTGACTTTTACCTTCTCGGTTTATTCTCAATATTTCGCTCATCAAATAAACATCGGGATAAGTATGATCGTACTTCAAGTGGTTCAGAGGTGGGCTCAAATTCAATGCGGCTTCCCTCGAAATACAACTTTGAATGGCGTTGGTGGTCGACGTTCTAGGCAGCATACTACGCGTGTGGGGAACGGTGCCGAATGTGGGGAACGGTGCCGAATGTGGGGAACGGTGCCGAATGTGGGGAACGGTGCCGAATGTGGGGAACGGTGCCGAATGCGGGGAATGGTGCCGATGAATGGTGCCGATGAAAAAGGAATGGTACAGAAGGTCACAATTACGCCGCGCCATCCCCTGAACAAAGCGCCTAGAAGAGGCAGGAAAAGGTGAAAAAAAGAAGCCTTCAGAAGGGGGCGCGGGTGGGGGGAACCCCCTTCCGCGCTCCACAGCTCGCACTACATGCGGAGTGCTAAAAAAGAACACAGTGCGCCATATTAACAGCTCTTCAAGGCTGCCCATTTGGCGGATGGGAATATGCGGATAGAACGTTAAACGTTAGGTGAAAGCAAACGCTCCGCTGCAGCCGAACCAAAGCGTCCCTGCAATATTTCCTTCTTGGATCCAAGCCTTTTGCTGACCGCCGGTCCGGCGGCGCAACACCTTTGCATTTCCAACTTCCGGGCTAAGCCACTCGAGGAAGTCATCCAAAGGTTTGCAAAAGTCAGAAGTTGTTGACCGGAGACGTCGGCGTGGCCGAGGCCCCGAAGGAGCTGAAGCCGCAAGCGGCACGGCGCCGCCGAACCGTTCGGCCCGACGCCCCCCCCCCCAACCCCCCCGCCGGATCCGGCTGTTCGCTCGCCCCTGTCCGCGTGACACACTATAGGCTCTAATTAGGCTTGTAAATAATTATGGCAATTAAAGCCTAAAATTAGGAGCGGTGAAACGCCACTATTAGTCCCGCAATAAATGTCAGCCCCATTCTGCACGGGCGAAGCGAGGGGGGGGGGGGGGGGGGGGGGGGGGCGCTTAAGCGGGGGAAAAATTGTGCCATTAAATTGTCAGACAGAAAGGACAGAAAGGAAGGGGGCGGCAAGGGGGGCGGCAAGAGGAGGCGGCGCAAAGGTCTCGGAAACCAAAAAATCACAAAGAAAAAGCCAAAGTTTGCGCGCGTTGCAATCCCAACCGTCTTGCTATTGTGGCCGATGGTTTCCCTCATTCCGCTCACTTTTTGGACACGGTGGTTCAAATCCATTCCAATTTCTCCGATTGGCGCCGCTTCGCCATTCCGAATATCGACCCTTTTCCCGCCGTTCCCCGTTCGACGCCCCCAAAATTGCCATCTTTCTGCGTAAATATCAAATGCATCTCAAGAAGAATAGATTTTCCGTTCCTTGTTTGTTGTTGCGGTTTCTAATCCGGTGCGCTTTATAGTCCGAAAAATCCGTCCGTTTACACCGATGTGTCCGAGATTGGTCGGAGAAGGCTCCGCGAGGACAAAAAGCCCAGTCGTACGCAAGCGGGCTCACGCTACGGACGCTTGCGTGCCAGCGACGGCCGGGACGGCGGAGCCGCGCGCAATAAGAGTGTCGCGCAGACTGAGCGTCAGGTATCCTTTGCCTCGTTATCTCTTATTATGTCACGCGGCCAAATAGGGTGTTGGCTGGAGCTTGGTCTAGTGTGGGCGTGTGCGTGCGCGCGCGTGGTCCGTCTCGTGCCTCTAGGTCAGTGAAGAAATGTACAAAGCTACACGATAACGAAGCTCATCTATAAGAGCGGATGCAATGCATCGACCACATACTACATTATACAACTACGTACCAAAACAAAAACAAAAATCGCCATTAGTTGTACATCACTAATGTTCATTTGCATCCTATAAGCAATAGGCAAATGTGTTTTTGTAGGCCACCGATGTAAGAAGCTGCATGCCTATTTTTATGACTGGGTGAAAGAAAAAGAAAGAAAAATGATTACTGTAAATTGCAGACTATAGGCTGCAACTTTTTTCTCATTCTTTGAATCCTGCGGTTTATAGTCCGTTGCGCTGTATCCGCAGTTTTTTTTTTTTTACTAGCCACCGGGGGGCAATCTCTCAGCAAACAGACAGACAGAAGAAAACAAAAGACAGCATTTGGGATTGTAATGCAAGCTTTCCCGCCACCAGGGGGCACTCTGCTAGTAAACGCAATCATGCGTGTTACTGTTGTGTCGGTGCAGTATTGCCACAGTCAGAATGTGACTGTTATGTTAAATATATGTTGGTGCTGCTCTTGTTTCTAAATGCGCAGGCGTGTTTAGTCTGCGTTGAGACTGGGAGTGGGATGAGCGGGAAAGGGAAAGATTTGGCTTGAGACGGGGAGTCGGAGGAGCGGGAAAGGGGGAGGTGGCCGCTCTATCAATTAAGCGCCCGATGGGGGGCTGATGGGAAGCGCTCACCTCTACTAATGAGGTTAGGATTGGCCACCGCTTCCGGGGCAGAAAACCTGATTAGCACTAATCCTGCCTTAAGTCAATTAACAATGCCCGCTCATGCAAATGAAGCGGCTTTGCGCGACGGGCCGCTACCCGGGGAAGAGGGGCCGGCAAGCGGGCCTCCCGCGACACCGCCACGGCCCTCGCCGCTTGAATCCATCGCCGCGGAATGCCGTGTTTTCCGCGATACAAGGCGCGCGGGATCAGAAGGCGCGCCTTCAACCAACGGGCCTTTTTAAAACTGTTTTCATATATAGGGCGCGCCGCATTATAAGGCGCACAGAACAGAAGCTACACCGGTGGCTGGGCTCGCGTTACGCATCCACGAGAGGGAGCCGCGTTACAGGCAACAAAACAATCGGATAAGCCGGTCAAATTTGACGACCGTCTTTTCCGCTCCCCAAGGCACGCCCGATTTGAAGGCGCAGGTTCTATTTTGAAAGGCTTTTCATATATGGGGCACACGGCGTTATAAGGCGCGTGGAATACAAGCGGGAGTAGTGGCTGGGCTTGCGTTATGCATCCACTAGATGGAGCTGCGCTAATGGGAATGCTAACGGAACGATCAGATAAGTCAGTCCAACTTTTCAACAGAAAATGAAGAATAAAGTTATTTGCGATTTGTGTAAATTGCTCGAAAAGAGTGGACGGCATATGAAAATTTGGGTGTTCACTGTAAAAAATACATTTACAATGTACATTTCTATTGTAATAGATAATAGTAATAGATTACTCCTTAAATCCTCCATTTAGTACATTAGAACTAAAGTAATAGATTACGTTGCAGTACCATACTTAATTAGCATTTTCAGAACTTCCATTTAAAAACATGCGGTAAGTACCCGAGATTGAATGTTTGGCCTCTTAAAAACGAACATAAAAATATGTTTCGGCGGATCGAATGACTTCATTTGAGATTCAAGCATACTCGAATTAAAAACCAAAAAAATGGAAAGTGATCCATACGTATGAAAATGAACTTTGCCGCGCCAAAACATGTAAATGATGAAAGACGGATGAGGCCGTTTGCGTCAATATCAAATCACTTTGTGTAGCGGCGTAGCGCAATCCCATCGGCGGAAAACGTCGGCGGCTTTGATGGATGGTCCGCCGGCCCGGCCCGGCGTCCGCGGTCGGCGAATGGATCGGCCGGCCGTTTTGCTGACGGCTTCGCTTGCTATCGACACCCGAACAAATGAGGACAAATCCCCCGGTCGATGCGCTCATCCGTTCTTACGGACGCTGCCGTCTGCCGTTTCGTGCTAATGAGGCGGCCTTTTTTTTTTTCCAGTCCTTCTCCCGGTCAACTCTCGTTAGCCCGAGCCTTTTTTGATGCACTTGGTGACGCGAGGAGGGGCCGGAAACTGCTTTTCGTACCAGAACATCACGTCGGTCCGATTTGTGCGAGATGGCGTCCGTAGCGCGCTGAGCTAACTTGGAGGCTGCGAATCAAACCTTTCCAGATTTCGCTGCAAAGCTCTCATAGCTTCATTGCGGCGGTTTTACCAAGGGAAATCTTCCTTCAAGCAAGCGTCCCCAGGTACCCCCGTACCTGGGGGTCCCCGACCGAGCGAGCGACCGACCGCCGGCCAGAAGCCCGGTCCCGGTCCGTGAATCGAACTGAGCCGCGTGGGCCCCAGCCATTCATCCCCCGTTCTCTTTAGCGCGGCTCCATCTAGGGGGCTGCAGAACGCAAGCCCAGCCAGTACCGTAGCTTCTAATCTTTGCGCCTTATAAAGCGGCGCGCCCTACATACGAAGAACATCGACAATAGGAAAAGAACATTGACAATAGGAAATTCATCGGAGGCGCGTCTTAGAATCCGACACGCCTCATAGAGCAGAAATACGGTAATCAAGTTTGACTGACTTATCCGGTTGTTTTGTCGCCGTTGCCTTTGGCGCAGCTCCGTCTAGTGGATGCGTAGCACGAGCCCAGCCTCCACCGTTGCTTCTATTCTATGCGCCCTTTAATGCGGCGCTCCCTAGATATGAAAACCGCTTTAAAATAGGCCATTGGTTGAAGGTGCGCCTTACGGCGAGGATAAGAAGACAGCACGGGAACTAGAAAGATAAACACGTAGCAGAGCGGAATTGGTATTCCGCTGACCTCCGCTTGCGTGTGCGTTTCTCTGGATGTCGACTCATTGAAAGTTTGTCTCCACGTGACGGAGGCCAAAGGTCAAAGCCCCTCTCCGGCAGCCGAAAGGCGGCGAGAGGCCGGCGTTTGGTACGAGTAGCAAACAAGGACGCTTCTTCCCCTTGGCCGTGTATCTTTTTATTCAGGATTTATTTATTGTCCTCAAAGGTTTGAATCTGGTCCAAATGGGCTCGGCAGCCAGGAATAAGATCTGCGTTCTCTATTGAGGTGTATTTTGGAGGCTGGAAATGAGCTTTTCTATTTGGTTTTGGATTTTGAATGAGGTGATCTGATCTGCTTTCTTGCCGTTTTACGTGGGCGTAGAGGAGGTCCGATCGCAGCGAATGAACTTGCCTCCTGCAACTTTGCGCGGAGCCCATTAATACGTACGCGACCGGCCGCGCCGGCCGTAATCCCGGCTAATGTGTGAATGAATTCTATTTCCTTTGCCTTGGTACGCGCCGAACCAATTTCCTTCCAATCTGTCGGCGCCGGCCAAACAAAGCTCTGACGACGTGTGAGCGCGTGCGTGTGGGGGGGGGGGTCGATAAAGGGAACCTACAATGAGGACGGCGGGGAAGCTTGAAAAAAGAAACAGGTCGACAAGAAGCCCCATACAAAATGGCAAAAGAAGAAGAAAAGAGAGAAACCATGCATGAATTTCAAATTTCACAGCTGAGCACCTTGGAGAAATTGCCAAGGTTGGGTGGCAAAAAAAAGGTCCTTTCTCTTCCGATCTTTGAGCGGGAATGTCGGCGTTTGATGAAAGCGGGTCAGCAAGCGGGCTCAAAAGACTGACGGCCACACGCCGATGGTGCGACGCCTGCCGTCTTTATTATTGGTCTGCTACGCGTCTTCGCTTTCAGCATTATACGGGGGGGGCAAAAAAATGTTGATCCGCGCTTGCAGGTGGCGGGCGAGCGGCGCTTGAACGGCGCAAGTGAAAAAGCATTCATTTCATAAAGGTCACGTTATTTGCGTAGCAATTCATACGTAATACAAAAAGGCCTCCGACTTCTTACATGTTTGAAATCAGTCATTCGTTCGTACGTGTTATGGTGTAAACATAGGGTGGAATTTGCATGTGCGTGATGGAAACCCCCCCCAAAAGGGGTCCGGGTCCCGATTTGAACGGCCAACGGCAGTGGGGCCGGGGCGGGGCGCCGCATGCAAATGAAAAGGTGTCACCAGCTTTGCGCCGGCCGCCTGCGAGGCGCGTCCACGCAAGCAAATACTCCATGCGGCCGCTGCGCCGCTTTGTTATTCCCAGTAGCAAATGCAACCGGAGTCCAAAGCTGTCCCGCTTTTGGCCTTTGATATCAGCCCATCCAAAAATTCCTTCATTCTTTCTTTCTCCCTTGTGAAAATATTTCAGACCCCGGAACAGGCGCGCCAGCGCCGCATACGTTGGTCTGCGAGCGCGGCAGAGGGAGCGCGCGCCGCGAATGCTAATGGCGCGCGGCTTCACGTTCACGCCGCTCGCATTTAGCCGCCCCGCATCAAAAGCTCCTTTCATCCGCCCAATAAACGGGAAGAAAGGATTGGGTAAATACGGGAAAAGACTCGTGAGTCAAACTGGGGAATCGGGGTCATCGCCTTTAACGTCCTTTCTTATAGACCTGCGTCGAAGGCGGGGGGAGCGCGGGCTCCAATTGTCAAAGTCTGTGCGGGAGTTAGCAACTTTTCAATTTCTGTACGACAACAGCGCACAAACTCGTTTTGCGCCAGGGACGTATGATCCCGTTTTTTAGGAGCCCGGACAGTCAATCCCAGATACTGAAGTATCTGGAAATGAATGTCCTTACGTATCCATTGAATACTTAAATATCTGGGATTTTATTGTCGGTGCAGATCCATCCCTGGCATTGAACGAGTTCAAGATTAACTTTGAAAAAAAAAAATGTATTTCGACCTTTTTCTTTCGGGTAAAATGTCGCAGATATTGGTGTTCCCGGTATTGTTCCCGATCAATTTACACATTAGCGATCGATTGGATATTTTTTTTTGCGGTTGAGACGGTCGGAAATGTCTCCCATTTAAAGAAGGGTTGACCTTCACTTTCCGGGCACTTTGATTCACTTGATTTTTTTTCAGTTTTAGACTAACCTGTATATACGTAAAAAGTAAGAATTTGATTTAAAAAAACGTTGATTTGTACTGTTTTTTTTTCTCTGTTAATGTAAAAATGTCCACTATTTAAACCAACAAACTTATTTATAGTCACCATGGCAAATGTGGGTGTGTCGCGGGGACTTAGCAAAAACGAATGGCCGAGGATTCACCGGATGAATCCCGGCATTCGGGACGTTGCGATGCGTGAGGACTCCGGGCTCCGTCCGAGCAGAAGTTTGAAGGTTTTGTTCACATGAACGGCTGGATGCTTTGGACGGCGCCGCAACACTTCCTCGTGGCCGAGCCCGCGTTTGTTAAGCCGGCAGCGTCGCCTTCCGGCTTTACCTTCGCCGATTGGGCGCGAGCTCCGACGGGTGCGCCGGACCGCGACTTAAATGCAGAAAGGCTGACGTGCAAGCAATGTAGCTTTGGACACGCGTGGGGGGGGGGGGTCGCACTCCAAATAAGGATGTTTCGGAAGCGATTTACTTTGTCCTTTAACAGTTCATTGATTTGCGCTTTGTTTTTTGGCGCCACCTCTGGCCGCTGTTGATATTACATTTCCTAGTGAGGAAGGACAGTGCGCTCCAGTGCAATTTGCAAACTTCTTAAACTTTGACGTGCGCGCGTACGAGCCATATATCAGAGCCTGCGCAGCACGCGGGCGCGTATCAAAGAGATTAGAGGTGCCAAATTGTTTGTTGGAGTCAGCAGTGGCGCAGGTTGCGGCCGAGCCGCCGCAGATGAGATTCCATGTGACGCTGTTATATTTTTACGCTCCCAGCAGGCAAACACTGACTAAAACAAAGCTGTGTGTGTGTGTGTGTGTGTGTGGTTTTTTTTTTTACAGAGCGGAATCTTTTTTTGTGCGAAATAAAACAAATCACACAGCCTGCAGCTATTTGTGTCAGCGGCTTATCTCCCGGGAGATGTCGAAGCGGTGGGTGGGAGCGGAAAGCGCCGTTGCCGCGCGCTAACCTGTTAGCGCTCGCCGTTTTCGTTGACGGCTATCGCTCAAGTCGCATCCCTCCGCGATTAAACAGCGTTCTGTTAAATCAAGTAGACTCTTCGTTGCTTCTTATACACCCGAAGGGGAGGGAGGGTGAGAAGTCCCCGTTTTGAGCCTCTTGTCCAGAGTTTTGACGGATTTGCATTGTTTTGTTTTTCACAGGAGTGATATATACGTAATCTAACTAGAATGACCGTATTTCCCCAAATGTAAGATGCATCCGTGTATATGTAACCTTCATTTTGGACTCAAATTCTGCTATTTTCTCTTACGGTGCATAAGATATACTTTGACAACTGTCAAAACGATAGCAAAACACATTCAACTCTTCATATTGTCTTCTTTTCATATCCGCAGGTTAGATAGTTGTCGCGCGTTAATTGGAGCGCCGCTCAGATTCCCACATCGTGAGCGGTCAGTGAACGCCTCGCCAGTGTAACGTTAACTCAAAGTAGTTGTTTTTCCTTTTCCTCGCGACGCGGCTATTTTACTATAAATACCCAAAGTTGCCGGCCTTCCATGTATCCTTCCGATATATTGAACAGTGGCCACTTGGGAAAAGAACATCCCATGTAAGATGATCGGCAAATAATCTAACTCATTGGACGGGTCCAAAAACCGCTACCTGCCGAAGCGTAACCAGGAAGTTTGAACAATTGATGAGGAGATGTGTCCGGGTGTTAAATGCTAGGAGCTACTTGCATGCAGGATAGTGATGAGGTCATTTCGTCATTTTAAGAACACGCGAGACAGCAATGATCTACGGAACGGCAAAAGGCAGGGGTAGATGCATAAGGGCCTTTTGTGTCAAATTCACCCAAGTTGAAGTAGAAACGGGAAGGTGGACATATAAGATTTGTGCCCGGAGAAGTACGGTCACTTGATATTGAATTTTTAGCAAACGTGGCGCCCCGGTTTTTATTTCGGAAAATCTGGTCCAAACCCCCGCCCGCCATCAAAACGGCGCAGACATATTGTAGAAGGCTTAATCAGCCCCGCCTTGTCCGCTTCCCCCCGCGTCTGTCAAGTACGGCGGTGACGGCTTGCTCTTCGCCCGCCGCTACGTCACTTGACGACCCCTAGCTGTCCCTTTTACCTTCATCCGTCTCCCCGCCCCCCCCTCTTTGGACGGCTCGCCTCCATTTCTTTCTTCCCGCCCCCGTCGTCGGGCTTCATTATCAAAAGCCGCCGCGGCGTCCCCCGACCATTTCTAGCCGGCAGGAGGGCGCGAGGGGAGGCCGAGGCGCTTCCTTCCGCCACTTACTTGTCTTTCGGACATGACGTAGAGGTGAGCGCGGTCCAGGGAGAAGGCCATGTCCCGGAGAACGGGGCCGCCGTCCTTCATGACGGACACCGTCTCGTACTGGACGCCGCCGCGGGGAGGGCCGTCGATGCGAATCTGAGCAGAAAGAGGACCGGCGGCGTTAAGGGCGGCGAGGGCAAAGCCGGACACGGGAAAACGCAAGACTATTTGCGGCCTTTGTTTGGGTTGCGTCCGACAGACCCCAACCGCGTCTTGTCTGATTCCGGGGCCTCAAACCCTTGTCTACGGCGGGCGGGCCACATCGCGCTTGCGGTTTGCGTCGGGGGGCCGACGCGACACGCGCTTACCTGCTTTTGAAATCCGAGGCCAGCCAAAGCGTTGAAAAGTGAAAGGGGTCGGAAAAACAACTGCAAAGTCTCTGAAGTCAAATCGGCATTCGGCGGGCCGCGTATAATGATGTGGCCCCGGGGCCTTGAGTTTGACACCCGTGCCTTGGAACTAAACAAAGCGAGTCACTTTGACCAGCATGAGCGAAAAGTCGTGTTTTTGGTGATTCGGGACTACGCAGATAAACTTGACTTGACTAGAATCTCCTCCGAGTCTTGCTAACATTACCGAATACGCAATTTGTATTTCTCCACAGGGCTGCTTGTAAGGGGAAAAGAAAAAGGTTTTGGTTTATTTTTTTGGCTGATGGCACTGATTAGAAGAGTACTTGCAAGTGCCAAGATGTGCTTAATCTACTTAATTAGTGATCCACATTGTCAAAAGCCCAAGAGGCGTCAACACTAGCCAAGTGAAAGCTTTTCCATGGGCGCATGCGCTTCTAAACGGCTGCTGTTGCAAAAGTGAAAGGGAGGATGGCAAAGGGAGGGGCGGGGCGGGATGGGGCGGGGCGGGGGGAAGCGCCTCCAGTCTGTCAACGCCCTTTAAATCTTGTCAAGAAAGAGCGCCGGGGGGGTGCGCTTTTATGCTATTTTACTTTTTGTTTTAGTGATTTAGGAGGCCACTGGCTGACCCCCCGCAACGCAGGATCGGGGTTACCACTAAATTACCATCTGATGTTATTAGACCTTTGAGAAAGCTTAGCTCCGTTTTTCTTCCTTTGGCCTGACGGATGATGGACTCCGCCAGTAAAACCGTTACCAGAAAAACAGCGGAAAAAGCGGAAAACCAAACCGGTTGGACAAACGTAAATCTCAAAGGGCATCGGGGGAGGGGTTTCGACGCATAAACGATGTCCGGTGGAGTGAAATATCACAGCCCCCCCCCCCCCCCGATGAACGCTGACGGCTCCATCATGGAACGACGGCCGCCGGCGTCCCTCCGCCCCGAACGTTCATCCATCTATTCAGACGGAGACGGAGACGGCGACGGCGTCAGAAAGCGGGCCGACCCGCGATTACGCATCACAGAGGGGAAAGTCAAGGTCGTAATTCAGTCGAGAGAAAATGTAGCAGGAGGGCGGGGGCGCTTTTCCGCCCGTCTTTGCGTAAACGCCATCCGATCGCTTATCGCCCCCCTCCAAAAGCTCGCGTGCAGCTAATATGCGCTCGTGTTCAAAGTCTGCGCGGGAGTAAAATACTTTTTCAGTCAGTGGGCGGGATTCCACCCTGATCGGTTCCCAGCCGGTCGCAGGGCACTCAGAGACAAACAAGCATTCAAAGTGACAAACGTAGCTAAGGGCAATTTAGAGATTTCAAAAAGAGGAGAGAGAAAAGCGGAAAGCCGAGTATCCGGTCAAAACCCGCTCAGGCACGGGGAGAGCGTGCAAACTCCACGCGGGTAGGCCGGATCTGGAATTGAACTCGATGTCCTAATGGCCCTATTGCCGTGCCGTCTTTACCGTTATTCTCATTCTTGTTACTATCGTTATTGATGTTTATACTATTATTCATTTCTTTTGCTAATGTGACGTTTGTAAACCCGCTTGCACCATAATTGTTTTCACTGCGAAAACAGATGTTAACACGACCAAAGCCGAGCTTGGAAACGATTGAAATTCTTTTTCTGCTTATCGGAGAATCGAAGCTTTCATCTACTCGATGCTGTTATTTCTAGCGCTAAGGTTACTGTTGCAGACATGTCTTTTTTTTTTTTTTCAATGAAATTGGAGAAAAGAAGGCTTTCATTCACCGTTGCGGTACTTTGCCCTGATTCGCGCACCCGCATCCCGTCGCTATTCATAAAAGGGCCTTGATCTTTTATAGTCGCCGTAATTTATGGAGAGAATGTTTGATTCAGAGACGAGGCAGCCGGGCGTATTTGCGGCGCGCGAAAGCGTTCCGCCCGCCCGCCGGATCGCCTGCGGGTGGGCTGCCCGGGCGCGGCGCTCGGGGAAAATGGAGGAACCCGTGTTTACCGGACCGTTGGAGCAAAAAGAATTCCGTGCCAAACGCACTCTTTAGGCGCGCCGCCTCACTCCCACGCCAGCATCTGGGAGTAGCTGAATGAGGCCACGGGCCGGCGAAACAACATGGCGGCCACTCCAAAGCGTTTCCCGTCCGCCCCATTAGGCTTGGGTTTACACGCCGGGCGCGGAGCTTGTTATTTCTGCGGCGCCGCCTCTCTGCTTTGCCTGAACGCAAGGCCGAAGAGCCACCCGAGGTGTTCCTGGGCGATCCCCCGTCATTCTAGCCGGGACCCGCGCTTCCGGATCCTTACGCGACGCCGTAAAGAACGCTCCGTTTTCAAAGAACGTTTCCGTCGCGGTCGCTGGCGTTTGCGCGATGGGGCGACACCCGGAGACACGGCAAATGTGACGCCGGACAGCCGGTCGCTTTCGGGAAGGTCAAAACAGGAAACGGAAATATCCAAATAAAGGATCCGCTAAAGCTGTCAGGATGAAAATGTCATTGCACAAATGATTGATTTCATCCCAAAGACTCATTTTTACATTTTGCCAGACATTAAATCCCAGGGACTTATTTGTACTTTTTTTGACTACTCTACTACCTTAATACTTAGGGCGATAGATGCGTGTATAATGCAGCTACAATCTTTTAAGTGCTATACACGCACAGGTATGAAAGTGACCGCCCGGGGGCCAGATCTGGCCCTCCGCATCATTTCATGCGGCCCACAAATTACTCATGACTTCAGGTTTTGGCCTTGAATGCCAAAGTGTCTCCAACTTTGAAAAAGAAACAAAAAGCATTTTTGCTACTAATTCACCTTTGGAAGACCACAACATATCTTGCCCAACATGTAGATGACTGGGGGAGGGGCGCTGGAAAAAAATGATGATATACCGACTCGATGGATTCATCCGAAGACGGATGCGGCCCGGAACGGTCGGCGCTCCATAGCGGCGGGCGAGCAATAGGGAAAGCGCGCCGTCATTCGCCGAGCCCCCGACAAGCGACGGCGACAAGGCCGGGCTATGGACGGGCTTCGGGATATACGGCGGTATTTTAAAAAAGCCCGTTTAGCCTTTTAGGCCGACGTGTTCCGATACGGACGGGAATCGATAGCGAAAGCGAAAGGTCGTCGCGCGCCGCGGCTCGGCTACGGTGCCTCGCCTTCCCATCCGCCGTGGGGCGGGCGGGACGGAAAGCGGGTTAAAGACCCTCGCGCGGCCGGCTCCTCGGCCGATCGATGAGCTTTGCGGCGCCCGGCCAAAAATATGAAGTCATTACGTGCTATTGACCAAAGGTCATTTCGCTTGATGTAGTGGCGTTGCGATTGGTTAAGGAGAGAAATACGCCCCCGTGTTGATTCAGACAAAGACAAATTGCGGACCTCCTTTATAGACCGCGCTTTAGGATTCTTTAGGTGCTGTGTGTGCGTTGGTTTTCTGGGGGGCTACACAAAAAAAAGCAATCGTAACAAAGGTAAATTCACTATATATCTGAGTATAGGGTCATGAGATTGAAATATTTTGTTACGGCGTAATTAGAGTATTATGACTCTGAAGACTTTTGCATGCTGGAAGTCCAGGCTATGCCAATCAATAAAGTCACTGAAAGGATGCTAATGTGGGACGTTAGCGCTATCCGTTGCTTCTGGGGTCTCGACACAAAAATTGCTGTTGCGGCCCGTTTGCGAGTTGCTGTTGAAAGGACCGACGCAAAGTCGGGCGAAACGCCTGAAAAAACATCAACGTTTCCAAAATTTATAATACTGTATTTTCAATTTGGAATGGCAGTAAATGAGCCCGACACAGGCTCAATTTGAGGCCGACAGGGTGTACCTCCCGATCTCCCGTTTGCACGCATTTAGAAGGGACGGCATATTGAAAGTTTTGACTATCTTTCCTAGTAATTTTGCTTCGATATCACACGTAAAAAACATCAAAATGCCCAAGTTGGGTCAAAATTTCCCCTAGGGGTTGAAACTGAAGTAAACGTGTCCTGCAAGCCCCGTGCAGCTTTCTGCCACTTTTGCAATTCCCCCATTTGGCGCAATCTTTGACTCTCAACATGATGAATTCAACGTTTAGTCCAGGTTTTTAGGGAGCCAAAAAGTTCTCTGGGGGGACGCAAAGACGAGGCCAAACGGACGCGCCTTAGCGGACTTCCCTTTGACCTCCTTGGCCGCCCGCCTCCGCAGCCTCACGTTTCTTCCTCGTAAAAGCCTCTCCAATGAGAAGCGTGCTAACATGACTTATGGGACGCTATCTTGCGGCGCAGAAATGGCGTGCCGGCGCCACACACACACGCAATCGTAGGCGGCGTTCCCTCCTGACGCGCAAATTCTTCAAGCTGACAGCGGTGATGGATTAGATGCCTTATGGAGACGGAGCGAGGCTTGGCGCTGAGGGGAAAAGAAAGACAGACGCGCAAAAAGTGCCTGTTGTCTTTACTTGAGTCCACCTGAAGTTAAGAAATGCAATAGCTCCATTTCAAGAGGGGGGATGGGCCGCTCCTTTTTGTCCCGTGCGGTTCGGACGTCATCGCCCTGTTGGTTCCGCCCCGCTAGTCCACTGGTTTGTTTGACACGTGTTCTCCATGCGTGGACGCTTTCCCTGTAAGGAGGTAGGTTTTATTTAGGCTTAGCGTTATTGCCTTTTTGTTATGAAACCTTTTCCTCCTTTGTGTTGTGCGTCTGTTGGCTCCGGTCCCTTTGGTTACCCTTGGAAATGAACATCAAGCCCGAGCCAGAGACCGCAGCTCTTTTCGCGTGGTTATATATTTGATCCATTACATTATAGATATCGCATGTGAGTGCCGACAGACTTTTAGGATCCTGTATTCTCACTCAATCGTCCGTCAAACTCCAGCAGGTTGTCAATCTCGCTATTTACAAGGGTTCTGCACAATTTCTATGGAGAAATTGGTTGGAATTGCTGGGTAGGGCACGGTTATCGCGCTCGCCCTCAAACCCTTCTGACCTGCGCCCCTCCCAAGCTTCGGGACATCACCGGACGTGGGAAGCCAGACATTTTCCCCGGCTGAGCCTCTTCTCCGGAATACCGTCCGTGTCGGGTGTCCGCGTCGAGAGCAAAAAAAAAATAAAATAAAAAATAATAGGCTGCTCTTTTAAAGAGTACGGGCCCATGTGTGGCTTTGGCAAAATCAGGAAAACGTCTCTCACTTTGACATCCATCTTGGCTGGAGCGGATTAGCGCAGATGCAGGGATGCGGGCGCCGCCAATGGGAGTGGGCGTGCCCGCTGGCCAACATAGAGAGGAACAATCCACTCCAACGAAGCGCTCCGCTCCACCGATTGTTGGATATTGCGATCGATATTTCCTAACTGGTGGCATCATAACGCTTTTATTGGCCATTTTGCCAACCACCAAAACCTTTGACTGAGTAGAGAAAGCTGGCCACTGCCTCTCTCTGGAGCGCTTGAGTGACGGCTCTCCACGGTGCCCTTTTTTATCATCCGTAAATGACTCACTCCTCTTCGGTAAGGTGCTTTTTTTTTTTAGCGGGAATCGGTTGACGCCGTCTTGTGCCCCTCGCAAACCTTGACGCTTTACGTACTCGGGTGGGTGCCCGAGTTTGAGGTCGCAGAAAGTTGGTCGGTTTGTCGTGCCGCTGCCGACTTTTGTTGCAATAGCCTTGAAAGTTACTTTGCAGTGGTCCGGAGACAAAAAAACGGTGTCATAGGAACAAAGGCTATGCCGAAGACATGTTGCGCTAAGCGACGAGGACAGCGCAGGAAAATAACTACCGCATTACCCTCGTTTCCATCCCCCAACTCCAAACATGCAATTTTTCGTCATATCTGTGTTTGAATAACAATAATTCAGACGCGGCATAAGTAATATCATGGCATTTACAAGGCTTAAAATGATTGGATATGCCTCTAATTCAAAATACTGTAGTACGCATCCGTTTTAGAGCGTTCGCACAGCACATGGTAAAAATGCTCGTTTGTCAAGCGCCGACTAATCGCCTCTGCTGTCCACAACGTGGCTCGTTTTTTCCGACGGACGGATTATGAAAAGGAGAAGACGGCGCGGCCCGTCTCCTTCAGCGCGAAGGGCAACTTTCCACGCTCTGATCTCAACAGTTGTCACTTGGGAAAAGAAAGCTTGGGATAATATCCCTGGTAAGATGGTAAGCACATTTTTTTTTTCAAACAAATTGGATGGTCCGCAAACGTTTGAAAAAAATATCACCAGAAGGAAGAAGAGGACGTCCGGGGGTTAGAGGGGACGAGCCATTGGGCTATTTGACTTTTAGACAAATGAATAAAAAAAGAAAGCATTGAAACTTCAAATCATTTTCTCGCTGCAAGATTCATTTCAGCATTTGCGTGGACGCGCACGTCGCGGCCCCGCGGTCTGGCCCCTCGCCACGCGCGCCGGCTTTTCTCGCCGATTCTACAAGTTCCACCGCATGCGGAGTACAACCTCTAGCCTCATTTAGAATAAATTGTAGGTTTTCCGAGTTTCCCGGCGTGAAGCGTCGGCGCGGAACGCCCTCCGCGTTGCTGTTTGATTGCGGCGGACCTGGAGCGAGCGCCGGGCCGAGTGGCCGAAAGCCGCGCACGCGTCGCCGGCGGCGGCCGGCCACCCGCGCGCACCGGCGTCCGCTCGCATGAACGTTAAGCTCCCCGGAGGCCCAGGTGAGAAAATAGACTTGGCCGCGTCTGAAAAGGAAGCGTCGCTCCAGGTAATAGTGAGCAGCTGCGCTCGTTAAAGCGGAAACATTCGCGGCCGAGGATCCGGAAGACCGAGTGAGGCTTTATCGGAAGTGATGAGAAATGTCTTCAAATCGGGGTCTCGCATCTACTCCGCCGTTATTTACGTTTGAATAAGAGAAATACATTCGCTTGCCTCTGGTTCCTTTTATCTGTGAGTGGCGATGCAAAAGGCGGGCAGCGCTACGTTTGCTTTTATTTACCGCTTTCCGCTCAGCAAATTGCTTCACACATTGGCGTCCGGCTCGCTCTTCAAAAAGGGCCGACGGGCCAACGGAACGTGAGCGAGAAGGCCGATCCCGACGGCTGTTTGGTCAGCCTTCAAAGGGTTTTCCGGCGCGCTTACAAGCGCTCATCAAAAGCCCCCCCCCCCCGGCTCTGGCGCCGGCAGCCGCGGGGAGGGCGCCTCTGATGCCGTCGGCCCCCGACCGCGTACACGACTCAATCTATCGCGGGTATCGTGAGATCGACGGGCCGCTTGCCGCAGCGTCTGCTGTGACCCGACGCGGTACCGCTCTGTCGCGGTGAGGAGTGAGCTGAGCTGAAAGCCGAAGCTTTCCGTTTACAGGTCCATCTACGTTCCTGCCCTCACCTATGGTCGCCACCCGCGGCTCTCTCTCTCTCTCTCTCTCTCTCTCTCTCTCTCTCTCCCTCCCTCCCTCCCGCCATCCATCCCTCCCTCCATCCATCCATCCATCCATCAGTCCGCCTGCCCGTCAGCCAGAGGAGTATTTATTTCCTAAGACCACGGAGAGTCGCAACATAAGGACGAAAGAGCCACACGCGGTTCGGGAGCCGCAGGTTGCCGACCCCCCGGTCCGGTGGCACGACGGTTAGTCAAAGGAATACCACAACAAAGCTGCGCGGATGGCGGCGTCGCAACCCTTCCTCGGATAAGCCCGATGAGACCGAGATAAGTCGGTGAACCTCTCACCTTGTTAACCGGCGCAAGCGCGGGGGGGGAGGGGGGTGGGGGGGGGGTGTGGGGGGTTATCCAATCGGGCCTTTGCAAGGCCTCAATTTGGGGGGGCGGGCCGCATTGTCCGACCAAATTCAATATGCTTTCGGAATAGGGGACCAAACCTTGCGGAGGTTGTCATGGTAACCTGTGCTAGAATGAGCAGCGGGGAACCGACTGAAAACGGGGAGCGCTCGACCGTCTGACTGTCACTGCGTCGGACTGACACACAAGTAACCCTTTTTCAATCGAATATTCGCTGTTTCAAAAGCTTGAAATTGCTCAGCGATAAAGGGAGAACGTAAACGTCGCCCGGTGCAATATTGCTCTTTGGCAATCAAAGGGTTAAAAGTCATGCGCGATCAACAGCGATCACAGCACACTGGAAGTCACATTTAAAATTGCACTCCAGTACCTAGATTTTTTTTCTTCTATTCTATGCATTCCATTATCGCTCATATTTATTTACCAGGCGCGAATGTAGTTGTCTACCTGCTGTAGGATAACTCCAAAGCATTCCATTGGTTTCGATTCCATTCACGGGTTCGATTTGAATATTTACAAGTTTGATGTCTCGGATTCCATGTAAGGGTTAAGGTTAGTGATGCGCCTTCGAAGACATTTCTCATCACTTGGTCAAAATCGTGGGGACAAATACATTATTTGATGTGAGGTATTATCATTTGATTAATGCTGCCTTTTATATGCGCAGGTCTAATGACAATAAAGCTATCCTAACCTATGCACACACACACACAAAAAAAGTGGGCAAAACCCTATAAAACATCACAGACGTTCACAGGTGTCCATTGTTTTTTTTTTTTTTTCTCACTTGGCTCCCGACGGAGGTATACGCGGCGCGGACAGACCACGAGCACACAAAGAGTCCGAGCGAGCTGAATAGGAGGCGGGGCTCGCGCCTACTCCATGAATCTCCGCTAAAGCTCTTTCAAATTGCTCAACGATCTTGTGCCAGAATTTCATGCCAGCCTCTCTGGCAGCAGCGGAGCAAACCGCTTCAAGTATGCTAATTTGGTGGCGCTAAATACACTGCTTGAATGTCAAAAGTGGACACGCACGCGCAGTGCGCCCGGGGCGAGGAATCGCAAATGCGCACAAACCTGGCCTTTGTGCGAGGACGGCGACAAGAAAATAGATCACAGCCACTTTAGAAATCAATAAGCCGACCAACAAAGGGCCTTTGCGGCAAAGCGGACGGGCGCTAGGACGCGGCGCCGCACCAGCGATGGAAAGCTAACGCGAAAAACCCTGGGTGGGCAAGGAGCTCAAAGCCCCGCCCACCGATCGAGGCCCGGGGCCACGTCCGTCCCAGAGGTCCGTTGGTATCGGGCGCCGAGCGGGTCTCTTTCGGTATTTAGGGGCAAGCGGACCAACGGGAGTCCGCACGAAGACGTCATTGGCCTTTTTTATTGCCGCCGTCTGATGTAATAATACGAATTGAAAAAAAATCGGCTGACTAATCGTCACGTGTTATTTTGGGAACGTAACCCCCGCCGAGGTTCACTGTAGTGTCAACCTGGGGAGCTGAAATTTCAAATTTCAGAGATGGCGCGACGACTCCGTCGTCACACCAGCGGGAGCGCGCGATCCGTTGGCTAAAACCCAGTGAAGAAAATGAAAGAACAAAATAGCGCAGAAGAAATCAGCTGCAGCCCGGAGACAAGCCCGTTCCCCGATCTGGTCGCCCTCTTCTGCCGGTCCGCCGAGCAAAAAGCGGCCGACGAATATGTAGGACGGCGCCATTAGAGCATTAGTGCCGGTCAGCAAACGCGCGGGCGCGGTCGCAAGACGCACGGCGAGAGGAGACGCCATTTGACGAGCACCCGGAACGCTCGCTTTTCCCGGGGCGAGAAAACGTACGTGAAAGTGGCGAGGACGTATTTGTCGTATTTGCAGCGGGGGTGTCTCTTTCCATTCCGGCGCAACGCTCCTCCGGGGCTCCGCTGGAAGAATTTGAGCCAACGACGCCACAGCGGCTTTGTCCTTGATGTTCAAACCGCATCCCGTGCGTTTACGTGCACCACCGCGACACTGAAGCGGGCCGCCGGCGCCCTCCGGTACGTTTGCCGCGCTTTCCTTTCCTAGCGCCTTCTCCTCCACTTCCGTAAGTGGGCTGCGACCAAACTTTAGATCCTAGAGTTCCACCGTCTTTTCCTCACCGAAAGGCGCTTCCGTTTTATCGATTGTTTTATTGCCGTTCCCTTGAGCTGGGCTCCATCTGGTGGAAGCGTAATGTTAGCGCAGCCACAACTATAGCATAAAGTCTATCATGCCATTAAACGTGAAAACAGTTTGAAAATAGGCCATTCATTGAAGGTAACCCTAACCCTATGATGCGACGCGCCCCGAAAATAGACTGATAAAGCTCGAGATTCAAGAGTTTTATTGTCGCGATGCGTAGTTATACCGTCCAATGAAATTCTCATTCTGTCCCCCCAGAAAACCTGATGGCATACGGAGCAGGGTAGGACGGCATTCGTCAACGCCGTCGGAGCTGTCAAAATTCATTCATTGGAAACCCATCCCTTGTCAAATTCACGGAACGTTAATACTCGGGTCGTGGCTCGCCCACACTTTTGAACCGTCCTACTTTTTGGACAATAAGCCGCACCGCCGGCAAAAATTGAGCAAAAAAAAAACAAAAAAGGCGTCACGGATAAGCCGCGCCGGACTACAAGCCGCACGTGGCAACGTCACGTGTGTGCAAAAACAAGTTTTTGCTTCCGGAAACATCCTGTCTTCAACAAACGGAAACTGGATGGCTGGATTGATATGGCTAATCTATCTGAATCTGACTGAATGTTTTCAACATAAGAATGCTTTTGTCTCCCGTTGCTTAATTCGTTGATTATTTGAGCGCACACATAAACACATGGCACATTGCAATTCATACACGTCTCCTATAAAGATCAAATCTAAGCGTCACAAACAAGATCTTATTCAAGGTATACTTATTTTTATACCTTTAAAGCGCAGCCATCCATTCACGTCTTTTCAGTTGATTCTTTCGGTTGTTGTTTTCCACTAACCTTTGTAAGAAATAAAGTTAGCATTTGTTGAAAATCCATTGAAAGTTGATTTTGAGAAGGTCGACTTGAGCTATAGTGTTTTTATAGACGTGATCTTCTTTATAATGGGGGAGGGCAATGTTTTCTCTTTCCCGGGGGGCTGCGCAAAATAGAATTGAGAAGCGGGGTTCCG